>NC_137694.1:132643399-133241314 GCF_964034855.1 Anser brachyrhynchus
AGACTGAGATTACAGTCTCTTTCACCTGGAGGTTAGCTTGGAACTGGGCTCTAAGCAAATCCTTCCACACCAGAAAATTAGGAGGTTTTGCAGTGAATCAAAAACTTGTGGTCCATCTACCCAAGACATGCCTTCAGGGGAGGTGGAGTGGATGGAGGATTTCCACTTGGGCCAGTCAAGTCCCCTCCTTTTCCTCACCTGTTGATCTGTTGCAGTGGCTCTGATACCCATGAAGAGCTGTGGCTGAAAGGCTCTCATCAGGAGAGTGTGAAGCTGTGCCACAGACAGTAGCTCTCACGTGAAATGTGTCTGAAGACAGAGAGCTGGGGAAAAATGTTGGTGAGTGGATGAAAGCAGGAGAGTTGAGATGGTGAACTGGAGGGGCTTAGATGGCCCCTAGTAGGAGACCAGATGGACTCCATGGGCTGCACCACAACATGGAGCCTCCTGGAAGAACTCTGGTTTGCTCCCGAGCAGACAGCAAGAGCAAAGGATGCTACTAGCTCCCCTGGTAACCCTGCAGAGGATGGAGAGGGTGCTCACCCTGCACACTGGACGGAGAGAGCAAAACACCACAAGCAAAGGGACATAAATCAGGAAAGGCTGAGGATCCCAAACTTGTAGTCCTCCCAGAAAAGTTGAATATGCTGTGGGAGACATTGGCCAAGTCCAGCACTTGGGAAAAGCTGCAGAAAGTGAATTTTCTGATAAAGGTTTGCGAGCACTTAATGGTACCCACAGAACATGTATATTGTGGGGGAAAGGACAGCGATGCCACCACTGCTCAGACCAATGGATTACATTGCAGCAGCAGATGCCTGGGTTATCAGTGCAAAAACAATTGAAATATTTCCTCCTTTTAAACTGAATGTTGGTCCATGATAATGTCACCCCTGTGACAGTGACACTGAAGGAAAAGCCACAGTCAGTAGGGTGTAAACAAGTGAAACTCAGGACACACAGTGTTGCTCTTTATCCTCACTGGGGCATTGTGTGAACTCAGCATTACTGAAGCAGCAACAGTAAGTAGGGGAGAAGGAAGCAGCAGCTGTTGTACTTGGAATACATCTGTCTCCTGATCTTTTTAGGAGTTTGCATTCATCTGGTAGATCTAGGGCCAAAAGAGAAGAGGAAGCATTTGAAGTGCCTGAGTGCAAGGGCTGTGGTAAAACAAGATGTACCCCTCACACAGGGGCTAAGAGAGGAGCTGGGCATCTCACTGCCTCCATGTCTGTGGCAGAAGAGCCAGGACTGGCCACTCGAGGAAGAAAAAACAGGTCCTCTCACTGCATAGACCCTGCAGGATAACGAAAGTTAAAAAGCAAATGTTTTGCACCAATGAAAATAGGAGCCTTTTCTGCAGAGATGGCTGGTGCTAAATATATCCTAGTGCTCGATGCATCAGCAGGGCTCTGGCAGGGGCCCTTAGATAAACATTGCAGATCGTTGTGGCCATTCAGCCCTTCTCTGGGAACCCTTTTGGGTTCTTTCACAAACAAAAGTTTTTCAAAGGAAAATATGAGTTTGGAGGGAGTTATGCTCTATAGTGGAGCATGGCCCCAGGTCCCCAGCATCTTTAGAATCAGCAGTGGCAGCTTGTGCACCACTGCTCTAGCAAAGCCTAGGCATTGATCAACAATGCCAGAGGGGGCAGCTTTGGCCTTGGTCCCTCACATATAAAATGTTTTATCTTTCCTTATGAACAGCCACTGTTAAATGAACCTGCCCATAAATCATTTCTTGCCTCCGGTGAATACAGGGGTGATTTTCAGTTTGAGAGTATGAATTTCTAATCAAAAAGAAGGCTAGTGGGAAAATGCTCTGCTTCCAGGACATTCTCTGCAGGTTTTGATGAAAACACTAGGGAGTAAAATGCAGTGTTGGACATGTGACTTAAAACAAAGAAACAAAAAAACTACCAAAGTCACAGAAAACCAGAGCAAAAAGAGATCCTGCAAAAAATAATTTAGATGGCTAGCACAAGGTGCCTGACACAGCGTGTTCCCAAGCTTTTTCCTATACTGGAGGGAATGCTTTTGGTAGTCTGCTAACAAATACCTAATTGGCTAATTCTCAGATATTACCGAATATATACAATTAAAGTATGTAGGGCTTAGGGATGGAAATATTTAAGAGAACTAGGGGTGTTTTTATTAGCTTCATATGAATGCTCATGTCAAAGAAGTTCATCTGGCAAAAATGTAACACAATCAAGTAAAAGAACTGTTGCTTATAGAACTGGAAAAATGCTTTTTATTTTATTTATTTATTCATTTATTTTTAGGAAATGGTATACATAAGTAGATTAAACTCATTTGGGATAAAGGGAAGTAATCCCCAATATAGAATTATTGACTCTTACTAGTCAGAATAAATGTGAAATAGTAATGCTTGACTTCACAGTTTGGTTGGCAGGGATTTAGCAAGTGACATACTACTACTGTGGATATATCAACACTCATCCTATCTTTCCTCTGTGACTGTGAAGTGAAGAAGATATCAAAATAATAATATGTCTCATAAAAATAGCATGGAGTCTGTCTCTGATCTACATTTATCACTGTTACTGAACAAAGCTTTGCTAGTAAAGCATGGATTATCACCTACTGATATTTGGTCCCTACATACACTCATGGCTCTTTTTCTAAATGACAGTTTTGTACAATGTCTCTGCTAGCAAAAATGGGGCAGTATTAGCTGTACAGCTAATACAGCACATATGCCATTATAAGTGGTGTCCTCACATGATGAGTTTTGAAGATACAGGGTGCCAAGGTATCTGCAGCTGCAGAGGTGAATTGGATTTGGTCTAAATGCTCTAAAAAGCCTGGCTAAGCTCTGGGAGTCTGAAACAGGGGAATGTGGTTGACAGCTGGAAGTAAAGCCAAAGAGATGCAGTGATGCCCCTCCTCCAGGTAGGTGAGGACAAGAGTGGCTCTGGTGGGCTCCAAAGCAGAGTGCCTTCATTGTGTGGTTTTGCCAAGTGTTGGATGGGGTCATATGCCAACATCTTATGGTTGTAGGGGAGACTTGCCCTGCACAGAGGTCCCTGGAAGCGCAAGGGAAGTGAAAGAAGAGAGACTGTATGTGAGTAGAGGAGAGAAGGAGAGAGCTCAGAACATTGGAAGGCCCCCAAAATAGAGCTGAATTATTAATCTCATCTCTGTATCTAGTCTTATTTTGTTTGTAGGCCTCTGGCGAGTTGAACATATGAAACAATATTTGTTTCCTTCATAGCCATTGGGCTTGAGTTGTTTGATTTTCCATTACACCAACATCATGCTGAATGCATTTTATTCAGATTGGACACAGAGGATTCAAATATCCAAGGAGTAATAATAGGCAGGCTTGTAAAATGCACTTTGAGACAATTTCTTCTTTTGTCTGCTTTCCAAAGGAAATAAGACTTGTGCAACCACATTGTCTGCATGTATCTCTCTGTCTGCCTGTCTCTCCTCCCGTTTAAGTAAGATCTGAACTCAGGCTACAACAAAGTTTGAGAGGGACAAACGCAAAAACGAAGTACGTTTCATGTAAGTCTGTGTCTAGGAGGAGAAGACTACATCAGTGGAGAAAGGCTTTAATCACAGTGTAACAGAGGGAAGGGCTTCAGTCTGAGCTTGCGGAGTCAGAAGTTACCACACCAGAGTGAATTTAGAGGAGAGGAAGCTGTGAAAACCCCAGTCAAAGCCAATGGTTTAATCAGATCTTGAACCTCACTAGACACAAATCAGCTAGAGGACAAAAGTCTGTAGGAAAGAAAATTTTCTTAGTTCCAATATTCATGAAATTACCTGAATAACACAAGGCTAGTATATATTGGGTCACCCAGGCATTGGCTCTGGCTTGTGTTATATTCAGTTCAAGATTTTATCCAAGCTGTGAGGTAGCAAAGAGGTTAGGCATTAGCCTAACCCATGACAAGTTGTGTTAGTTTAGGTTATGTAAGAATAAGAGTGAGATCTTGATTACAGTAGCTGTTAGTGCCTTTTTTTCTACTGTGTTTATAGCAAGAGGAACCAAGTCCCATGGACCTAGTCTGACCTCACAAAACTGAAAGTGAATTTGGACCAAAGTTCTAGTTTCCAGCACTGGAGGAACTCAGCAAGATTCTCTGCTGGATTTTATAGCGAAGAGACTAAAAATGATGTTTTCATACTGTTAAAATGAGAGACAAAAGAGATAAAAATTATGTTTCCACCTGAGGAGCTAGGGGAAAACTGAAGACTCAGTCCACCACTCTCATGCCTCCTTTAAGCAACAGTCAGTTTTATGTACATACGGCATGCAGGACGGAGAAGGACATGGGACAGGGCTGAAGATTAGCACATGCATGGTTGAAAAGAAAGAAGCTGTGAATGAAATGCAGTACTCTGAGTCATTCAGACCATTGGTGTCAAGGGATATCAGCAGGTATGTTTGCCCTGGATTCCTCTACACTTTAATCCAGTCAAAAGTTTGAATTCATTGCTAGAGAGGAAGCTAGACATTGCTACACTCAGCTCCCATTTCTGCTTTTATCCCTGCCATCAAGCCAGGAGAGAACACTGTGGATAACCTCAGTGTAGTTCCACAGTTGAAATTGTACATGATGCTTTTCTTTAAGTAAGGCTTGCCCATCAGATGTTTAAAGGTATTTGTGCCTGGTCATGACTTAATGAGCTGGTAGTAAGTCAGATAACCATGTCGTATTTTGCATCTCTTTTTCTAAGGCTTATTTTCACTTTTTTTAGGAGTTTTCATATGTTGTATTTTGTCCATTCGTTATACCATGCTTCAAATCACACACTGCTGTGCAGTCCTGGGCTGTAAGTTAAGCATTTCCTTCTTCTTTGTCCCACTCCCAAATATTTTGTTAGCAGTCACTACAAAGTTAAGCTTTTTGACAATACCCAGTCACACTATGTTAATGAGAAAAATTTAGTTTGGGCTTGAAAGTTATACCACCCACAGACATGATACCACCCACAGGCGTGTTGCTATAACCTTGTCTTCTTCCCTTTATTTTATCCTCCCTCTTTCTCTCAGTACGTATCAAGACTGCAAGCCCACTGTGAGAGGGGCTTCCTGGTAGTTTTTGTTCCCTGCAGTCCTACTCTTTTGCTTGTCCCCACTGGGAGAGCTACAGGAAAGCAATTTGCTCCTGCACATCTGACACACCTGGAAAGCAAGGTACACGGGGCATAAATGGGACCAAAATCATGGTTATCTGGGTCCCAGCCTAAAATTTGGTCAGAACCTGCCAGATGTGTTCATCTCTACCTTCCAACTGGGAAGCACACCTGGGGTTTACTGTTTCAACATAGCCAAAAAGCTGTCAAAAACATATTTTAAGACACTGTGCAATGAATTTAATGTTGAATTGAAACACTTAACTGTCGCCCTGTTCTCACAATTCAAATAGCAAATGATATGAGAGGTAACGTGTCCTTGCTCACAGCTTTAAATTCTTCTCTGTGGAAAATATTCAGACAAAGCAGTGGAAATTCTGAAAAAAAGAAAATCCAAGAAGCATAGTGAAAGGCATGTGTAGAAAGCTTTACAGCACAAAATATGTGCAGCTGGTTAAATATTGACCAAGGAGAACTCTGGTAATTGTGACTACTTGAGAGTGTAAACAGGCAAGGCAAAGAGAGAACTTATTTAGCCTGGCAGTCAACAGTGATTTGGGATTGCAGTGCCACAAAAAAAAAAAAAAAGGGGGCTGCCAGAGCCCCAGCAGCATCTACACGCTCAGTCACGCAGAAATCACCTCTCTGGGTCAACTGCTCAGAGGGAAGATCTCCTGTGGTGCAGCTACAGCTGCTGTGCCAGCATCAGGGAGATGCAGGACCATGGCTATGAAGCCTCTGGATCATGTTTTTGCCTGTTGCCAATCATGTGAGATGGGGAAAGGGCAGGCCATCGTTCCCTTGTCTTTAGACGTTGCTTTACTTGCTCGCCTCGTTTCCATAATGCTCCCTGGCCTCCCAATAGCCCAAATTAGTTTGATGAATACAATTTTGTGTGGTTTAGTATTCATTATTCCCCACATCCCACCCCCTCAGTTTTGCACGAGGTAATCTTGGTCTCTGTGCAGAAAGGTCCTGCTGGAGCCTTAATTAAAAACAATGGGTGTGAAATAAAAAGAGTTTTCTTTGCACCTCTGTGTGCCAGCCACAGATTGCTGTCTGCTTTTCTGTTTCATCTGGAAATAAGCAAGAGGAAAGAAGATATCACCACCTGCAGATCTGAAGCAACAGTATGACTTGCTGTGTAAGGGAGAATAGGGGAGGAGGCTCCTTCACATCTAGAAAACCTGGACCTACGAAAAATAAGAATTCGGAGTAGAGAGACTGAGAGTGAATGGATTCTTCCTTCTCCACTCTCCTTATCATCAGGCATGTCTATATTTATCCGCTTTCTCATTGCAGCCGAAACAGTTGACACAAAACTATAATCATACTTCTCTTTGGCAGATCCTTGGTGTTTGTGCTGGGTGGCGACCTAAGTGTTTTTCAAAGGTTTCACTTTGTTTCTTGGTATTCCAAGGAAGAGTCAGGAGCCTCATAGACAAGCCACAAAATAATTTATAACTTCTTCTGGGAATTTTTTCTTCATGTTGTACTTGAGGTGCTGCATATCCATATGAGGTAACCTTGATCTTTGGATGTCACATCAAAGCTTTAGAATCATAAAAAATGTTACAGTTAGAGAATATCACCAAATATTTGGTGGCATTCACCATTTTATTGCCACTACAGGCCAATTCTTGCCAACAGACCTAGTGGTTTTGTGTAATGTAAGCACCCTAAAGATGGGAATTCCTCTTCACTTGGATCCTCTTCATAGTTTGTGCCTTTAGGAAATATTTTCCTGTCATTAAACTTCTGGATGTTTTTCTCTTTCCTACCATCTTATCCCCAAACTGCTATCAGGCTAATCATTCCTTTATCTCTTTTCAAACCTGACACCACTAACGTCATTCACCCTTACTGGTGTGGTGATCCAGAAGACACCTTGTCCACCTCAGTGATGCCTTGTGGTGGGTAAAACCTTTGTTTGGTTGTATATCAGACTTAAGACCTCACAGTCTCCCATACAAATATCTTCAGGTACTCCTTTCATAGTCAGCAAGAATGATATATTTAGTTCCTTCTAATAAGTCACTTGCTATAGCTCATTAATCACTGTTATTACCCTCTCAATGAGCTTGGTGAATGTAGCAATATGGTATTTGAGTACTTCTGGAAATAAGACACCTCATTAAATGAAGCGGTCTAAAACCATTTTTATTTTGCTATTCATTAATGACTCCACAAGCAGGTTTTACTTCAAAATAGTCTGCAGAATTCATCAGCACTGTGAATATTTGCATAAATAAATATTTATATTCAGAATAACATTCTGAATAGGAGGTTCTATTTGCTCAACAGATCTCTTTGACCATTATGCACTTTTGTGGCTATTCTATCTATTCAAGGAATACATTAAAGATTCTCTAAGGTTATTTATTAGTCTTGCTGCTTAAACACAAGCTCTATGTAAGGACTAGTTTTCTAAGCAAGTAAGGTAAAATTTTTATATCCAAATAATTATTGCAATAATTCAAAGTGATGTATAAAACACTTGAAAATCATAATTCAAAAATGGAAAGAAGGCCACAAGATCTTTAGATATAAATGTCATATTTCAAATTGCATTAATTTCCTTTTCACTTTTTCCATGTAAAACTGAGTTTAGTCCCAGTCACTTTTCATCTGGACAGACACAGATGAAATTCTGTCCCTTCCCTACTCCATCATGTTTTGTTTCAGTAGGTGACAGCAAATACGCAGTGTTAATTTTGTACTGCAGCTCCATGTTGAAATTTGTCCCCGCTGTTACCGTAAGCATTTTGACACTTCTGCCTCCACATACCCTTCTTTACATGTACAGCATGACCTTGACACTGTTTGTGTAAACCATCCTTGTGCAGACCATGGATATCACCCACAGTTTCACTTTTCCTTGTCTCCCATGTGTTACTTTCAATCCTGATGGATCAGAGGTGGGTTTATGAGGCAGTGTGAGTGGATGCTTGTAGACCCTGTCCTTTTTGCCATGTTGAAATGTTAGCACGTTGCGTTTTAGTGCAGTGTCAAAATACTGGAGACAGGGAATAAGAGAGAACAAAGTAGGGGTAAAGAGGGCCTCCTCTAATGCACGGTTGTGGTGATCCACAACAGCCCCACGGCTTTTAGGCTTTCAACACTAAACCTCACACCACACTCAGTGTGAGACCTCAGTGGTGCCCCGCTTGGCCTTTTGGGGAACATTTCAATGACCCGTGTCCAAACAGCTCTACACCGCTCCTGGCTGTATCAGAGAGCTTAGATGCTCAGCACAGTCTCATATTTGTAAACCTGACCTGTCATGTTGAATCTCTTCCCCTCACTCTGATTGTGTCTGCAACTGCTTTTGATGCATTGTATGATAACGGTGACTGGTTGATTGAAGCAGGATAACTTCAGTGAAGAAGGTATTCATTTGACCTCAGGATGGTAGTACATCTTTGTACTCTTTGTACTTTTGTCTTTCATTCACAAGTGTTCCTCTAGTCACCCTGCCATTGCTATCTAGGAAATGGTCTGTGGCATAAACCTCTGCTCCTCTGTGCACATTGATATTGGTACATCACCACTGCTACTCAGATAAAATGAGTGCAGAAAGAAACAGAAGAGAAATGAGATTATGGTTAGTGAAGCTCAGCAAATGACACAAAAGCTGCATGCTTACCTTAGGCTCGAAGATCTGAAATGACTGTTTCAGCAGTGGCAGCATCTTCTTTTGGAAGTTTGGTGCACAGTGTTCAAAGCTCTGCTGTCCTGCACATCTATAATAAATAGATGTACCTCTGTATCAAAGATTACATGATACTTAAAATGACTATTGATAGAAAATAAACACTGGTCTACAACTAAGAGATGCTTTCTGTTCAGTCCATGGTAGTGTGGGTGCAGCTAAAGTAAATGCAGTACCTTGACTTCAGCAGGAAGAGTTTCTTTGTAAAGACAAAATGTTACGAAAGCCAAACACATTTTGGGGAAAAAATCAATACATGCCATTTCCTCCTCCTGTATCACTGGAACCAGGCTTCTGCAATGGTAAAAGGGGAAAAATTGCAAGTGAGCACTTCCGTGTAGGAAAGTGCACGTGTAGGTAAAATGGATGTGTGGATGGTAGCTCCCCTGTGTACCCACTAAGCCTCCTCCCTGTCTACATGCTCACGCAGACAAGAGATGACACTGTGCTACACATCTTGCAGAAGCAGCCTGCACAGCCCCGGTAATATTGACTAATCCCAGTTTATGATGCACAGGAAGGAGAGCGGCCATATAGATATTCCCTGGCCAGACTGAGCAGGATGTGCCAACGGCAGATAGCAAAGCAAAGTTAAAATACCTTTAGCAGTAGACTCTACAGTGGAAACAATGTCCTTCCCTTTTCAAGGAGAGGTAACATTTTTGAAATTAGGGATGGAAGACTTACTTTACTTGTCCTAAATATTTTTATGATAGCAAGTATGCTGAGTGACCTCTTAAAAAGTCTTGTGCAGACCATTTAAATTCACTCTTAACTTGCACTCACATTTCATTAAGGAAGTTTCTATTTACCAGATGTTATTCCACAGTTACCATAGATATCTTACATGCTCCTTACAGGGAGGAAGTTTTCTCTTAGATACAACGGCGTAATTATTAGCAAATGTTCACTGGCAAAAGGTAATTAGCAGGTAATTATTAGGAAATAGAAGCAATCAGGCCCTGCAAAAATTCCTCCACTGGGATCACAGACTGGAGAGAAGAGACACAGAAAAATACCTCATCAGAAGCTTAAAAATTAAGAGTTAATTAATGTAGAAAAATGGTTCAGCACAGCAAACTGAGGCTGTGGACACCTTTGAGGAATGCTGCAGTCCCTGCTCCAACTTCCATCCCTTGTAAGGCTGGCTGCATTCAGGAAAAGCTATGAGCAGCAGGTTTGCACTGTGTGCCTGAAGAACAGCAGTCATCTGACAGCAAAGAAAGCCAGCAGAAGCACATATGAGTAATTGTGGCTGTTTCCATACAATTGTAACTGTAATGCAGTGAGGGTCACCAGAGCTGGCATGTACTACTCACTGACACTGGAGGGAGGGGGCAAGAATGCAATCACAAAATTGATGGTGCTTTTTAAAAGGCCATGGCAACATTAACTCTTCAAGTCCAGAAGGCTGGACATTTAATGTGAAGGTATTTTGCTGAGTATATATTCATTCATCCTCGGGGCAGCACAAACAAGGAACTCCTGTTTCCGAAACAGCCCCCTGTCACATGCAGAGCAGCTGATCGAATAAAGAGCCACATTTGTACATGCTCAGTGACACCAATGAATACACATTACTGATGGAGACTGGTGCTGCCGAAGAGGTATTGCTCCCAGACCACAGAAATAATCCTCGCACCGTGCTCTGTGGTGCATCCAGCCTCAAGGTTAATATTTTTGGTTCAGAAGAGTATGCTACGCAAGGATGTGAATTGAAAGGAAATATATTGCATGTGAAGTTGACTGACTGCTTCATGCTTTACTCAACATTAGAAGGTTGGTTGCTTTTTTCAGCTATGAAAGTGCAAGATCTCTTACTTTCCCACTATTCTACTTTCACCTGCATCAGACATCATTTCTGATGCCCAATTACGCCATCCCCCCTTGGGATACCAGCAAGTCTCAGGGCTGGTTTTCTCTTTATGAACCAAGGAAGGTAACTCTGCATTGGGACAGCTGGGACATAGCTGTCAGTTCCTTTTCATTATCAGCAGCACCCAGCTGGATGTCTGGAATTCACAGACACTGGGGGAGAATCATGTTTGCTTGAATTTTAAAAACAGGTTGCTTGCTGGGAATGAATACCCTGCAACAGTTGCTCAACTTTGCCGCTCTGAAAGCAAAACTAATCCCATAGGCTGCTAAAAGCAAAAGAGAAATCAATCTGCGCCTTGCTCATCAGTTCAGAATCTGATTAGTTCTGGAGAGTTTTGCTTTTGCTGCAAAATAATCTGCACATGAGATATTTTAAAAAGACAAATATCCATAACAAAATCAAAGCTAAGGAGAAAACACAAATTGTCATTGCTTGAAGACCAGTGCCCATTGCCGCTAATTCCTTGTGAAGTAAATAATTGTGCAGCATTAGCAGCTTTGGGATTTGCATGAACTTTGAATGAGAATCTATTGCTGGGCACAGTAAAAGATGTTCTGTTTGCCATATGTCAAACAAGCAACCTTCGCTTAATCCAGAACAGAAAATCTGTTAATTCACAGTCCAAAGACTAGGATTTGTACACTGGCAATGCTGCTTGGAACAAGACAATTTGCTGAATTTCTCCTTTGGGGGGGTGAGGGTGGGGAAAATGGGCTTGCAGCTGGTGTCTATGACAAGTATTTCCCTCCTTAACCCACATTAGCAAATGACTTGGAGGAGTCTTTTACTTACTGGCCTCTCAAGTATACTTCCCATTGCTAAACTAAGCTTGTCATCTGTGACAGATGAAGGCAGATCCCTTTTGGGACTTTAGACTCTTCTCAGCCCTGGGCTTCAGTTGCCTTCATTTTGACTTCAATTTTAAATAAGCCTGGTTTCCATATTGCCCACAAAGAAATTGTTTGTCAGGAGTCCTGATGGAGACCTCCTCAAACATCTTTCCTCCCTCTTTATTTTGCCTTGAGGCTTGCTATTAAAAAATCCCAGTCATTTTATTTTGCTTAGACCACCAGAAATAGCTGGGTGAGCTAGGTGGTCATTTGACACCCATTTAGAAGTCTGAGTTATTTTCCACCTAGCTAAATTTTGACCATCCCCTGCTTGATAAATCTAGGCTACACTTTATAGATAACACACTCTTCATAACGTCTGAGAAACCTCTCTGCCTGTTCTCTACTGAATCTGTAATGAGTTTTAATAATTTGCTGAACTAGCCATCAATCAAAAGTACAACCAAACCACGAGCTTAAATAGCTAGCTCTAAATTCTTGAAAAACAAACCAGCATCTTTTGTGAAAGGTCCCTTACATGTAAGCCAAACTAACCAAAAAAGCCACAAAACTACTTTTATGTGTAAAAGTAAATAAAGGTCTCATGATAAAATACCCAAAGAACATGAAAAGGGGGACAGAGTGAATGGTAATGGGCTGCTGTTCTTCTCACATCTCAGAGCTTGCATGCAACCTGTAGGCTCCTTCAGGCTAATGTGTTAAATATGATTTATACCAAAGATGTGCAACTGCCTTCAGTATAACTGTTTTAAATCACAGCAGAAAATTTCTCCTGCTGCTCGTATGTTCTTCACACTTGCCCTAGGTCTGCTGGGATAGAGCTATGACTGGTCCCCTTGATTCTGCCCAATACTAGTGAACCAGCATTCAGGTCACAAATAGGCAGCAATTACAGATTTTGCTGGTGGTTTCAAAGCACTAACCAGTGGAAACATGGTCTTAGTGAGCTGAGACACATGATCAGAAGTACACTGGCATTGCTACTGATCAGGATCTTTTGGGTAGGAGAGAAGAAAATCCCAGAGTTTAAAGAGTGTTAGCCCCAAGCTGCAGTGCACACTCTACCACTATGATATTGTGTTTTTTTTGTTTGTTTGTTTGTTTTTCATTTTTTCTGAAGAGTTTTTATTACACAGTCAAAATATTTCCCTTCAGCTGCAATAAATAAGACTATTAAGAAATCTCACTCCACCTTCCCCCCTAAGGCCTTCCAGGATTTGTGAAGCAAAATAGTTCTGTTCCCACCCCAAACTGTCTAAATTCCAGGTATGTATTTAGAGGTGTGCCTGGCCTGCAGAAAAAGTTTTTTTTTCTATTTTTTTCTTTTTTTTTTTCTTTTTTTTTCCTTTTTTTTCCTTTTTTTTTTTCTTTCTTTTTTTTTCTAAACCAGGATCTTGGTTTATTAAAAACTTAGCCAGACTGATTGCTATGTGAGTGTCTTTTGGTTTTGTTCTCTTTCCAGTGAGGTTTGGCCTCATGGTATGTACACATGCATCTGTTCATGGCTACAATTTCAGAGCAGATTATTTTAGAATAATCTTGTGGTTTGAAAGTCCCAGCCATCAGCCCATCTCCACAGAACATGGCTATAGTGTATGGAAGTCCAGTGGCTAGAAAGTCAAGTGGCAACAATAGCAGGACTGTAAGCTTTCACCAAATTTATCAATAAGCACTGCAGAAAACCCATTTTACTGGCTCATACCTGAAAAACAAAGGTATTTTTTAAGAATAGAAAGGTTAGCTACTTTGTTTTAGGAGCTTGGCTAGCCTAGTAGGAAAAAAAAATACAGCTCTCATTTGACTCTTGAATGTGATTTTGTGATGACTGATATCAGAATTACACACTGGTGATCAAGTGTGATTTGGATAAAGACTGAGCATAAAATGACATTTCTGTTGATAAGGCAGAGTTCCCAGCAAGACATTTATCTCATTCCTTCATTTTTATGTTCATGCCATGCCAATCATCAGAACAGAAATTCTCTGCACAGTATTGGAGTAGCATAGACTTGCATACACCAGACGAGGCGTAAAGTTTTCTGGGACAAAGTTAATCCTTCAGAAAATTTCACAAACCTTTGAATTATAACATGGTTGAGGTTGAAAGGAGCACCTTGAGGTCCTCCAGCCCTCCTGCAGTTCTTCTGGTCCAAATCAACTGAATGTATTTCTATCACGTCAGTTCTTTGCATTGTGGACCAGCTGGATTTTTTTATATGGTACTCAACAACACAGAAGAGCTCCCTGTATGACTGAACTACAGTCTTACTGTTCATTTTAGGTGTTCTGAATACAACTGTTCTTTTCTTTTTGTTTTAAATATGCATAGGTTACAAGAGAGGGGGAGAATCTGGCAAGACGGTCAAGATAGGTGTCTATTATTGCATAAAAGATGGCCAGAAACTCATCTCCCACCACCACGCCAAGTATCATGGTCCCCTTCAGAGCAGATTTCTCTTGTTCAGGTGGCCAAAACCAGGGTTAGGCAGTGAGCTAGCAATGGGGTGGAGAAGGTGATCAGAGTCTAGTCTTGTGTGGCCTCCCTCTCATCTCTTACCTGTCAAGGCACATTCATAAAAGTTGCTGAATTCCTTCATTCTTGTGGACTACATGTGGGATATCAACAGACAAAGGTTGCTTTGAACTGCTTTGATAGTTCCTACAGTCCTTAGGATGTTTGGCCACAGGTCCAAACCCCAGCATAAAACACAGTATTTTGAGATGATCCAATTCATAATCCCTGAATTGTTCCAATAGCTACAGATGCTCTGACCATGCTCTTTCCGCCTCACTTGTCCTCGATCTTGGCTGCAGATGAGAGGACAGCAACTCCAAAATGCTCCCAGTGTGAAAACGAACATTTCTTGACAATATCAGGCATTTTAAAAATGGTACCAGTGGGGCAAGAACTTCAAGAATAACCCTTATTCTGTTCTCAAAATATGAATCAGTGGTAACTCCACAGTTCGGAGATAAACTGCAGTGATACAAAACCAGAAAGAAGTTCAGGCATACTACAGTGGGTTTGCAAAGTTTTAGCATGAAAATATGCAAGCCTATATTTGGAATAGGTTCTAAATGAATAAAAAATCATCAGAAGTTGATCTGAGTTCTATCAGTTTAAAGGTATTTTTCAAAACCAAATATGAAAATGGCCTCTTGGGATTTGTTTGTATTTTTTTTCTTGAATTTCCTTAAATCCATTCCCATACTTCTCCTAGCAAGTGGTCTGAAAAGTGTACCTAGCTCCAAGTCTGAACTTCTAAACTGACTTTTCAGAAGACAAGCCAGGACCCAAAGTCACGCACCACCAAACCTAGGGGAGATCTTGAAAGAAAATGAATCAGAGTTTTACTGCTAAAATTTATCACCTCATAAATTTCATTTCATAAGTAATCCCTTTTCTGAAACATAAAATCTGTGCAATTTACCTTCTTTTTACCTCCTCTGTATGAAATTACCTGCTTGTACAACAAATACCCTGAAAAAAATGAGATTCAAGGTGACTCTGAATTTAACTTAAGCCTCTAAGAATAGAGGTCTAGGAGGAACCTAAAAAAGAACTGTACATATCTCCTTCTATAGCACTGTTAAAACCAAGAGGAAGGATCACTAAATCCTCTATAGTACCTGGCATATAAAATCCTACCTCCCTCGAGATCCACAGAGATTTTTCATGAAGTTTGCCCGTAGAGCTTGAGAAATGATTAAACCAAGCAGGCTGACTCAGTGTTCTCTAGTTACCTGAATGCTACTTCATTACTCTCCTCGGCAGTGGCTCAACAGAGAAGCAAAGCTTTGTTCATCGAGTAGCTCACACACACACAGGCAGGATCCTTTTTGCATCCCAGCATTTTAATGCCCATTTCAAGACATTGCATTGAAATTCTGCATGTTTCTGCTATGATTTGTTTGTCCCAGTAAAGGCCTTGCCATTCAGCAGCAACACATCAGCTTGTGTTATGGATCTGTTTCTGCAGAGTTATGGCCCTGCAAGGGTGTGTGATCTCCTTAATGGTGCTGATGGTACTTCAGGTGTTCAACTCAACTGGAGTCCGAAGGATACAAATAGGAGATGCTCTCCATATGGGGAAATATTAACTGGAGAAACACTTCTATGTGGCTGCTGAGGAACATGTCCCATGGTGGATACCTCCTTTTGAAACAAGGTGATTTTACCACTATAGTTATTCTCATTAATATGAGCAGTTATTCTGCTTTGGTCAGAACCAGGGCAGAGTGGATTAAAAACAGTGGTATTACAAAAACGTGTGTCTACTTACTTTTATGGCTATCCTTCAAATTTAAACATGCAGTGCTGATGCAGTGAGGACAAGCCTGGGGTTTGCAGGACAGCCAGATGTGGGAAGGGCCACATTTCTGGTGCTCCTCAGTGTGCTGAAGCAAACCAGATGTTTGCCATGGGGATGGTTCATGGTGAGGCAGAAAGGCAGCCCCCTATGTGATGGCTCACACTCCCTTCTGATCTGGAGTAAAGTGCAATTGTTTTTGGGCTGGATAAACAGGAAATCACACAGGGCTTCATATCCTCCTGCCTTGCTCCTCAGCATGGCAAAGGTGAGCCCTGGTGGCAAGGAGGCGATTCAGACCTCAGTGGTCCACCAGCTCAAAATGACTTGCAGCCAACTAGGAATGAGCATGAAATCTGTCATCTGTATCACAAAAGCACATGATATTGGTGAAAAATGAATGGTGAATATTTATGTCAGGGCACAGAAAACGTCGTGCCTTCAGTTGGTTGCCATTTAAGAAGAAAAAATAAGTGAGATTTCACTTTATGTCCCTAACATAAGCATACAGCCTGCTCTCCTATATATCTTCCTATAGTAAGTAGTACCAAAGACAGACAACTCCTATGCTAAACTGTCTGCCTGAGTCTGCGGGTTATTTTGGTGCAACACAAAAGATATATTGGATGTGTTGCTGTTTTTTGTTTTGTTTTGTTTTGTTTTGTTGTTTTGTTTTTGTTTTTCCCCTGAAATTAACAGCTGTCTTTTGTTTTAATCATTGTGTATATCAAGAAAATAAAGTCATAAGACATCAAGCACGTCTAGCTCTTAAGGGCACTCGGCGTTGCCAAGGAGAAAGCCTAAAGTTTGCATAACAGCAAAAACTAGAGCAGCCCTAATTTTGCAAGCACGTAGTAATTTCAGTGTAGCTGAAAACTCCAGAAGGAAGACTCTTTTCATTTCCAGCACAAATCACTTGTTTGTGTGACTTTTTGGCACACAAGCGCAGGGTGAAATAGTAAGGTACTTTTCAGCTAGCAGGCATCCTTTTCCTTCTCTGAGGCAGCAATAATCATTGTTGAAATACATCGTTAAAAACAGGAAGCTTTATCATTATGATTTTCTAGCAACCTCGCCCTTTCTTGTGAACCCAGCCCTGGCTACGAATCATCTGCTTTGATTCAAATACAACTATTATAGGACTGAAGTGCAGGTATTTCCTATTTTGCTTTAAAGCGCATTCGGTGTGCGCTTAGAAACAGCCCCTCTCTGGGTGATTCACGCAGCCCTGAGCAGGAGCACTGCTTGTTAGGGCTTTACACAGGAGACCTGTGTGTTTAGATCATGCTTTTGTTTATGTTTTAGTTCTGCAGAACAGAGGGAACTGGGAGAGAGCTCTTGCACTGAGAAAATATTTTCTGAGAGGAAAGCAGCAGGAAAATGCTGAGGATGAATTTGCAGGAACCGTAGCACAGGAACGGTGATGTTTTTCAATGCATAAGCAACAAGTAAGCATTTCTCCTGGTGGCACTTGGCAAAAGGACCTCCACGTAGGACCATAGCAGGCTCACTACTGCAGCAATAATTTCAGATGCATTCAAATGGCTCCTTTTCAAATGGCTCCTTGACAACACATGCAGGGTTGGGCATGTATGCACTCAGTGGTACCAGCTGCTCACTCCCCAGGAGCTGCGATGCCAGCCAAGACCACTGCCCACCCAGCACTGCAGCCTGTGCTCGCTGGGGACAGCCACCGACCCCTGGCCAGACCCACTCCATGTTTCTTCAGCAGGAACATCCTCTGAGATGCCCCAGGCATGGGACCACCCTCTGGGAGAAAACCCCACCACTCCCCTCTCCACGGAAGAGACGGTGCCCAGCTGCCAAGCCCCTGGGCAAGGGGGCTGTCATCGCTTTTGTCTCAGGCTTTTGGTTTTTGCTGGCTGTGAAGTAGTGTCGGGGTGATGATGGTAGAGGAAGGGACACTGGCTCAGATGCAAAGCACTGCTAAGGCTGCTTTATCCCCAGGAAGGCTGCTGAACCCAGGGAATGGGCATTTAAATGGCTAACAAGAAAAGCCAACAAGAAATACTTCAGAAGGGATGGTAAACCACGTCATTGCAGGCTTACAGTAATTTCCAGTTACAAACCCAGCCTTGAGAACAGCCTATCTGAGGCTACGTTGTGTAGAGTTTTTGGTGCTTTCCTCAAGCAGATTGGAGACATGTAAATGGAAACTGATCCGGTACAGTTTCCTTGAAACCTTTGGATAACTTTGAAGTTCTTATCCTGGATCTTTCCTCTCCATGTATCTCACCCTCAATGCAGAGGCAGCCCAGAGGAGCATCATGCAGGGGTGCAAGGGTCCAACTGCATCAACTCCATGCAGTCTGCATGCATCATTTGAGCTACACTGATGCTAATGCACCTAAAGAGAAAGAACTTTGATTTCACATCCCAGCACTGGTGGCATCCTCTTTATGGCACATTGTGTCTTTATGCCATGTCTACTTACACAGCACAAAAATTTTATCTTGATTACTTAATAATTGGTCTTCAACTTGGTTAAAAGCTGCTGTTAAAATCACAGCCCACTCTTGACACAGCTGATGGGACCTGGGCTGGGCAGGCACTCTCAGCCACTGCCTGTGGCTACCAGGCCCCTGCCCTTTGCTAACAACCCAGGGAGGTGCCCCCAGCATCTCCAGCAAAGATGCTGGGTGCCAACCAGCCTGGTGCCTTTCTGACCACCTCCACCAAGCCCTGTACCATTTGGGCTCACTCAGGTCCCCTGCATGCCTAGGGGGGGCATGCCCAGAAATGCCTGGGGAGCTGCTGAGGAAGTGACAAACCCTGGCTACAAATATAGGTTGTGTCCTGGCTGTGAACTTGGCAGTCTGCAACTGCAAAAGGCTTCTGTGGTCTAAAGCAGAGTTCTCAGGGCTTTTTATTCTCTGGGGTTTGTTTTTGTTTGGACACGCTGGAGATCACTGGTAACGGAAGAGGAAAGTGGAGAGGAGGATTTCTTGTTTGCAAACACAACACTCTGCATCCTAAAGTGGAGTGTTCTGCAAATTTCCTGCAAGCAGGGGCGCAGCAGCTCACCACAGAAAATGCATTGGGCCTTACACCCACCAAATCTGCATGAGGGTGCCCAGCTGGCTGACAGGAACATGTTCTTTCAAGCTTTGTCTCTGCTTGCTATCAAGTTTTGTTTCTTGCTTGCTTCCCAGGGGAAGAAGGGAGTAACCACACAGCACAGAGAAGAAAGCTTTGCAGAGGGGAGAGGAAGAAAAGGACTCTACAAGCTGGGAACAAGAATGCTGGGCTGGCAGTTTGAAATAGTTCCCTTGAGTTCCTTCCCAATCTCTTACCTCTCTCTATCCTCATTATTTGATTATCACAAGAGAAACCTAAAGAGTGCATTCACAGATTCCTGAATAAATGCTGACACATGGTATGGCCATGCTTGGATAATGCCCTTACACTTGTACTAGTGCATCTGGGGCACTCTGCTACTGTAGGCTGAGACAACTGTGAAGAATTAGAAGAGCTGAGACAATATTTATTGCAACCCATTGATCAAGACAGACCAAGTCAAATGTTGCTTGATGCTGGTTTTTATATCTCTGCTTATTATATTTTTAATGGATGTAGTGCCCAGCAACCTCATCTGTGGTTTCTGTTATGCATGACTCCAACCAGTGAGCTTACTGAAGGCTTTTTCCAGTCCCATTAAGGAGAAACTGTGCAGAAGATGGATGTGGATGATCAGATAAGAAAGCAAATGAGGCAACATTGATCACTACAGCAAGCCAAAGGTATCACTTCCCTGTTGTGTTTAGTTTTTTTTGTAGGCAAAACAGCAAAGGAAATTTTTAAGGGGGCATTCAAAGAGCTGTAGAGTTATTACTGTTATTAGAGAGCAGTGAGAGCAGTGGGCTATGTAGTGACTGCACCCGGCTCTGAGAGGAGCTGTGGGGGATCGATGGGCCCAGGATAGACCAGAGAGCAGCAGAGATGTGCAGCACTTTCTTATACAGTTCCACCAAGATGCAAATGGTGGGACATAGCCAAAATGTAGTGCCAGGAAAAAGGCAGCCCATGGTAAAGCTGGATGAGTGAGAAGGAAGAAGGGGCTGCAGGGTCTGTTCCCCTAAAGCAGAAGAGTGGGCAGCTGGTGACAGCTTGGGAGGGAGAAGCAACAAGGGACAGCTTCTTTTCTCCCCAGCATGCAGTATTCAGTGATGATTGAGCGCTGAGCTGATTTATACTGACTGCAGCTACTGCTGTCTCACTTATCCTGGTTCTTCACTGTGCAAACCCCTTTGCACATCCTAGCCATCACCCTGCTCTTATTGATCATAATTTTGCATCAGGAACAGGGTGACTTTCCTTCCCACCCACCCACACTTGTCAGGCTTCTTGTGTACAATAGTGATTCTTAAATCCCTGGGCACTGAATTTCTTTCTCTGAAATCTTCCAAACCATGCCAGACAATATTATTCAATCTTTCTAGCCCACAAAGCTCTCTGGAAAGTCATATGTAAAGCTAGCTTTATTGTAGCTCGTGCAAAAATTCAAGCTTTGCATGTGGTATACATCTTATGTCTCAGCAAAGTTTTCCATTTCCTCATGCCACAGGGATTTAGTGTGCAAATCCTGGTTTTGCACATCAGATGTTGTACATGTGTCAGTCAGAGACATGCAGAACTGCAGTTATGTCTGAGAAACAGTATCCAAGCAAACAGTGTTGGTGGCAAACCCCTGCATTGCTGTTCTCCCACACATATCCTTGGCTGTTTGAGTCACTGGGAATTGTGCTGCTCCTAATACCACATGTACCTTTGAGGCTGAGACTTGGGCTACACAATGCAGGAAACCCAAGAAGGGTGTGATTTTTTTATTTTTTTTAAATCAGTGCAAGAGGTATTTTATATGTAATTAAATCCTTATCACAGTTTTCGAGCCAGGTTAGGGAGTTGCATAAAAGGGAATAGGCATGAAAGAGGTAGAAAAGGTACTGTTCTCTTAGTTATATCAGCAGTTTTCTGAACAAGCCTAGAACTCTGTTCCAAGCTTCTTAACCAAACTGAGCAATTACTGACTTTATGAGGATACCTGAAACTGAGTAATGCTTACAAAATCCACCTGTAACACAGTCCCTATGGACCCAAGAAGAGAGGCTACTTGTGATGAGATGGCCTTTTCTGAGATGGGTAGCGTTTAGCATCCTGACTGACCTGCTCCACAAGTGCCACTGCTGAAAGGAGTGCTATCCACACCTCCTCCCCCATGGCCAGCTCTGTGTGCCTTGTTTCCTCAAGGAGCAAAGAAGGTAGAAAATTCACCCTGCCAAAGGAAGGGTTGAGCTCAGCACCCTGCAGTAAAAGTGCCACCACTGGCACAAGGGAGGGGAGAAAAGCGGGAAGAGTGAATCCACCTTTCAGCACCAACTAGCTGTAACATGGATTTGCACCCTGCCGTCTTGCCCACGCCTGTCTCTTTGTTTGCTTCAGACTGTACAATCCATTTAAACCGATTAACTAATGGGATATAAATTCACAATGTGCCCATGCAACAATCAAGCCAATGTCAAAGAAAAGCATTTTAAACCCCTTCTGTCAACAGCTTTGGCAAAGTGAGCCTGAGTCCAGCCCAGCCTGGTGCCCTGGCCCCTTGTGCCATGCATCCCCACTGCTGTGGCAGCTTTATGCACTCCCACCCTACCTCGCCAGCTCTCCCCTTCCCTAGGCACAGTCCTCATGGGTTGCCGTTGCAGATCCCATGACCCCAACCTCAGCTTGACATGTTCTCCTTGTTCTCTCTTCATCTTGTGGCCACCAAAATGAAAGAGGTCCCAAAGTGAACGGGAGAAAAAATGGAAACAAAGCCAAAATAGATTTTCCCTGGTCCGTCTCTGTCACCATCCTCAAATATATTCTATATCTCACATCCCCTCAGCACTTTGGCTAGGCTTTTGGGCTTGATTAAAAATAACTATGACATAGAAGAAATTATGATAGCTACTAGACTTTTTTTTTCTTGTAAGAAATCAAAATAGATGAAAGGAAGAGTTAATGTCAGGAATTTTCTCAGATGATTTTTCTTTTGATGTCCTGGTGCAGTCTGTGTTTATTAATGATGTTTAATGCATGCTCTCAGTTTAGTGATTTCTTTTAATTTGTACAAGCATGAGGAGGGGATATTAGTATTAGAATTGCATTTCACTTGTCTGAAATGTTACCCTAAAATGTTTCCAGAAGGCTGGATAGAAAGGAAAAAGAAGGTTTAGAGACATCAGGGCATGGGTTGCTTATACCAACACATAACCTATCAGCTTGCTATAGGCAAAGATGCACTTCTGAGTTCCTCAACTTTAGAAGGAAAAACATTTGTTGTTTTGAATGGTAAGTGAATACATAAGTGCACCTTCTTTCTTTCAGAAAAGCTTTTACTCTATCAACAGGAGAGATGGAACCTAAGCAGACTCATGTTTATGTACTGAGGAAATGGTCAAGTTTCAAAGTACTGGCACCTTATTAAAAACAAAACAAAACAAAACAAAACAACCAAAATTTGTTTGATATTGTTTGCCCCCCAAACACTTTTTAGCATTCAGATTTGCTTTAGGTGTTTTCCCCCATCAATTATGTAAAGAAAGCAGCCCAGTACTATTCATTTGTCTTTATCTTGCTTCATGCTATGCCTGGTGGCAGAGTGTTGTTCTTCAGTTTCCTATACTTTTTCATGAAAAAAGACAGCACTGAATTCTTTGCTGGACAATGCAGCTCTACATTTGTGTTTGTTTTTGCAGATTAAAATCCTGGCTTAGCACAGTGTTAGCTTTGGACCTATCAGCTAATATTAGCATGGTGTAGGTTGGGCATTTCTTCAGGTAAAGCACAGCTGGCAAGCCTTAGGCCTTCATGCCCCAAATGACCTTTTCTGTAGCACAAAAACCAGAAAAAAAGCTCAGGGATTAAATTTGTCCACCAGGTTTGTTGTAGTGGTTGAACCCATAGTCCTGCTCAATGTTCAAGAAGGGTGAAGTTCCGTGAGTGCTGGTGGTGGAGAGCAACAGCAGCACTTTCTGAAGCATACAGAAGGGAGACACACACTGAGTGAGAAGAAAACAGTTGGATGCAAGATATGAGGGAGAGCAAAGAAAAGGAGAAGCAGACAGAGCAAGACAGAGAAACAAGTAAGATGCACAGCATGCTGGAGCTGTGAAAGCAGAAATGGAAGTGAAAGAGGGTTTGGAAGGATACCTAACACCAGCCCAGCCGCAGCAGGTCAGCGCTGCTCCGCTGTGCTGCACTCAGGCCATGGTGTGATTCCCCAGCACAAGCCCAGCTGCTGCTTAGAGACACCACTGCACGAACCAGCCACCAAAGCTGCCCCAGCCTGCTCTCCTGGGTCAGGCAGAGCAGTAGTGAATGGGGACCTCTGGAAAGGGAGATTACTAGGAAATAAGATGGGAAATCCGTCCTGGTTAAAGGGGAATAGCCAGGAGTTAAAGCATGCAAAATCTCAAAGCTTCCCCATCACAGCTGGTATTCATATCACATTTTACCCATTTTTATATTGAAGTAGCTTCATGTATAGGTGCCCCATTTAGCTGAAGTTAAGAAGAGAAACAAGAGAAACAAAAAGAAAAGCAAAAACAAAGGCTAGCACTTCCCCACTGTCACAAGCCTCACAGTAAGGAAACAGCTTACTGAGAAATCCTCATGAAGTCATGATAATTCATCATTTTGATTCTGCCGCTTCAGCATTTCCAATGGCTGTCAGTTGCCGGAAACTAGCTCCTGAAACAAGACCTGAAGCCTGAGCTCACCTTACCAAAACCCTAAAGACTCATTCCCATATCTTCCCTATTCATTCACTAGACAAGAAAAGTTCTCCTTGGTTTGCCAAAGTCACAGAAATTTTCAGTCCTTGGGCTGTAATTTTGGGGGGATTTTTTTATTTTTTAGTTCATTTTCGGTGAATGGTTTGACTTGTTCTCTTTATTTTGTTCACCTTTCTCTCTGTGTGGTTATGAAGTGTGGCAGAGCAGAGTGGACAAGAATGCCCTCCCCTGTCTCATGCACATTTTCACATTAGGCGGAGGTGACTTTGAACAGTGACCTCTCTTCTGGAGCCCAGGCCACATGCTCTAATGCTCAGTCACTCTCACAGCTGTGGGAGCTGTTAGTGAAATCAGTGCCGCATTTCTGAAGTGTGTGTCAAGTTGTGCTGTGTGAATCCAAGGGAACAGCTAGTCTTGGTTTCTCAAGAAATGGTTATCTCTGAGCAGATTTGGCTCATTTCTTTAATTCCTGCTTTGGCTTTGAGACGCCCAATCTCCATGCCACCAGACCACTGGGACAGCCACACTTAGAGCAGAGCTTCCCTTTGAAAAATGTTGATGATTCACACACTTCAACCATGACGCTCTGCAGCCCTCTGAGCAACCGCTTCACTTGCAGAACAAAATTCAAACCAGAAATAGGAAGTTCATAGCCAGGTTGCTGGTGTTGTAGAACTAAAGTTCTTAATTAATAAATTAAAGTTCTTCATTAATAAATTTATCATGCAGTCAACTTGCATGCTCTCATTTTGTCATCGTCAGGGGTTTGTAATCGTGCTTATGTTTGGCTATTCAATATTCTTTCACCGCTGTGCAGGTCGGATAGCTTAATCTGTAAGTGAATGCACAGGGCAGGATAAAGCATCAAAGACAAACAGTAAACTTCTAATTCAATAGTTCATTTAATGAAAATAGTTCCCAAAGCTTGAAAGAACCATGTTGTGGCTGAATCACAGCGTTGACTCTTACAGTCACAGACTTTAACTAGCCTGCTAGTTTCTTCACCGCCTATTCATTTGTGTTCATTGTAGGCTATATTTTTATAACTTATGTCAGACGAGCGTGTAAGCCTCCCACAAACATTCACTCCAGCCCCTCCTTTTGCGGTGACCTTCCCATGCGAATGCTCCGCGGCGAAGCTGGTCAGGGACGAGCCAGGAAATGAAACTCTGCGAATCTCAAGCCTGTCTTGGAAGGCAGCCAGGCCGGGCTCCTGCATGCGCTCAGAGCGCCGGCAGCGGGGCTGCTGCCTCGAATGTAGGTCACGGCTGGCTCGTGGAAATTCACTACTGACAGCACCGTGTGAGGAGCGCCACAGTGCAGCGCTTCAGGGAGTGGAGGTGAACGGGCAGTGCTTTCTGCGCGGTAATTACAGCGGTGCCAGGGGGAAAGGCTCTCAATTCCTTTGGCTCGCTCGCCTCCATTTTCGAAACCTCTGTGTGAGTGAGGCGTGCGAACGTCTGAGATCACTAGGGAGATTCCTTGAGGGCACGTTTCACTTGGAAATGTAGTTTAAACACAAAATTTCTTGACATAAATGAGACATCTGTCTTTTGTCTTTTTAAATAGCTTATTCTCAAGAAGTTGTTGCAGGCTGAGTGCTATTGTCAGAGTGAGGAGCTGCCCCCGAGGTGATCTCCCCATTGCCTGCAGATCCCTGCCCACAAGCCTGCCCACAGCAATTAATGGGGATTTTTCCTTGCTGGTGGAATACAGATGCACAGAAACACATGCACACACACAGACACATGTTGTGGAGATCGGACTTCTGATGGCTTCTGAACTCGACTGAAACCAAAGGCAGAGCATGCTTACTGTTCACATGTAACCACACATTTGAATATGCTGGGTATTGTGCTCTGAAAGCAAGGAAGAGAAAACTAGTTTGGTTAAAATAAGAGCTGACAAACCTTTCTTTGGTTTTTATTTCACTGAGTCGTCATACTCATCAGAAGAACATCCTTTCTTGCGTCTCATTTAACCCCAGAACAATAATGCCCAGTTTTCTGCCACTTCTCCATCCCTTGGTTTTGAGCTCCATCACCTGCCGTTAACACCCTGCTCTAATTGCCACTGTCATCGCACTGTGCTGTCATCCTGCACCTTCAACGTATCTTAACACATCTGAGATATGATGATGCAACAAGAATGTAGCTATTCAAAACGAGGCCACAAGAAAGCTCACGCTGAAAATCTTGTGTTGGTCCTTCAGTCTCACGTATGAAGCAACCAAGATCTTTCACACTGGTGGTCTATTCTGAAAAAAACAGGACCTCTTCTGGTTAATAATCCTGTTCCCATCTTCCCATCCTCCACACCGTATATACTGTCCCTGTGCATTTATATTGTGTGGTTTCCTTAGGCTCTGCATGCATTTCCCTCTATTACACTACTGCTGATGGTAAAAATCATAGAGTGGTTTGGGCTGGAAGGGACCCTTAGAGATCATCCAGTCCATTGTACCAATAAGCGCTGCAGTTTTAAGGAACCTGCTCCTGACAGGTAATGTAGTTTGGATGTATTACACATGCTGGCACTCAGATTAGCTCTTCGCTGTGCTTTGGGCCTGAATCAGAAGTTGACCCGTGTCTGCAACAGTTACTGGGAAAAGAGAGCATCCATCCACCAGCAGACAAGGGGCTGTAAAAGAAAAGGATGCTGCTCTGAGGACAAAAGTAGGGCATCAGGCCCCAGCCTCCTGTTGTTTCAGTCCTGGCTTGATGTCATGATTATTTCATCTTGCTGGGAAATACTGTGGTTAGGGAGATGATGCATCTCAGTTCAGTCACTCTGAGCTGAGAGGAGAAACGCATCCAAGTGAGTTTAGTATCCCAAATCTGATACATATTTCATACAACTTTTACACAGCTGTCAGGACAAAATGCATTATCAGCCAGTGACCAGTTCTGAAGAAGTAGCTCTAGGATTTAGGGACTTTAGCTCTAGGATTTAGGGACAACACCACTAGAACAAGCAAACAAACAAGCCACCGGCCCTTACTTTTAGAGAATTATTTCCTTAAAAACCTCTGTTTTAAATTCCTCCACCCCTAGAGATGTATCTCTGAGCATGCCTAGAATTGCCTTGCTCCTACCATGGCTGAACGTTTGCTATCTGAGCTTGATCAGGATTCAGGAACTGGAATAAAAATTCGCCATTCTCTGTGTTCACAGCCAGACAAATTTCCCAATTCCTCCTTGGTTTCATACAGCTAGTCACAGTGTTTCTGGAAATGGCCAAATTTTCATTGCAGGAACAAGACTCAGCCACAGCTCTTTCTGGAAGCTAATAAATACCGAATCACAGCTCTGCTTCTGGATGGCAGTGTCACCTGTGCTCCAAAAAACCACCTCGCTCTAGCCAGGCTCTGGGCTGCAGTGCTTGGCTCTGCAGTGACATGGCAAATACCTTAACCTCCCCGCTCCCTGGGTAGCTGAGCTGTGGGACAGGTATGCTACATACTCATGGGATGCTGAGCAACTTTGTTGAGGGTTTGTGTAATGACACATGCAATGAATTGTCAGTGGGATATGTGTAGGAAACCTCCAGCTCCCAGGTACAAGCCTCCACATATTTAGTACAGAAGTAACTCCATTAGCTGATAATATCAGGAAGTGATTATGCTTTATTCAGGCACCTGTAGGAGAAGGGCATGATAATATGTGGTTATTGTGCTAAATTAATTAAATGCCCTAAGACCCTTAGTGGAAAGAGTTGGTAGAACTTGAGTTCTGATAGGGTAAATCATTTATGAGCTATCCATCTGAATTATTTACCCTCCTTTAATTTCTATGCCCTAGAGGCAGATTTCTATAATGTAGCCCTAGTCATCCAAAATTTGGTTATCTAGTCAAAGCTGGATGTCTAAGGTCACTCGATAATGGGAATACGAGCAACGCCAGTGGAAGACTCACCCCTCCTACCTTAGGCACCTCCCTCAGAGGGACTGGAGAAGAAGCTGAGATGTTTAGCTCAGACTAGACAGCTACCTTCAAATGCTAAATATGCCCACTCAGGGTACGTGGTTAGCTCCTGGTGTGGGTGCACTGGTGAACTTGTTGCTGTCCTGTGCTCCCCACCAGTGCTGGGCCAGGGCTTGTCACAGGCAGGACTCCTGCCTGCTGCTGCTCCCGCTGCCAGGCTTGCTCCAGAGCCACTGGCACCTGGCCGAGGCAGCACATAGTGGCAAGAGACCTGGGAAAGAGGACAAAGTTGAGGTGAAGGAAAAAAATGAGTTGGAGAATGAAGAAAAAAAATTCAAGATGGAACTCATCTTGAGATCCAAGAAAGGAAAGGTTGTCTGAGGGTAGCAAAAAACCCCTGTACATCATGTACAGGGCATCATGTAATGTTGGAAGGTTGGTGGCTGGCACTCCAAGCAGAAGGATGGATGGGTGCACGACCAGAGCCATACCCAGAGCGGGGCAGGCACTCACCTCTCCTCTGCCCAGTGCTGCCTGGTTTTCCTGCTCCAAGATGCCCTTTTAATGAATCCCATTGACAGCCAGGGCTGTAGATCATGTCCCACCACACAGCTCTCACACGGCCGTCTCTGTACACACTTATTCATTACCGTGGCTAAGCATGCCAAAAACACTGCTGTCAGAGGGGAGCTGCTGGAGGAAGGAGGCATCGCTGCTGCCCCATCCGCAGCCCTGCACATACCTCTCACCAGCCCTGCGAGAACAGCTTCGGCAAGGCACTTACGGGAAGGGCAGGGAGAGAACCGGCACCCAGATGGCCTGAACATGCAGATTTATATTTGGAGGCTGTTACAAATAAAAATTATTTTAAGGCAATCACATTAATCAGGGTCTTTTTATGCATTTGCTGCAATGAGACACAAATGAAGAGTCACGAGTGCATGCTGAATGTAAAGGTTAATCAAAGGCAGCTTCCTTTGGCAGCTACATCCTTCTGCTGGTCTTTGCCAAGAAATATTCACTTTACTCTTGTGCTGTCTTTTTTTTCCTTTTTTTCCATTTTTTTCTTTTTTTTTCCTTTTTTTTTTTTTTTTTTTTTTTAAATCAGAATTATATCACGCCCATTTAAAAATACCTGGAGAAGAAAATGGTGAACCTGTAACACTTCAAAGCTACTTTGAAAAATGGCTTTTCAGCTCCAGTAATTTTGTCTGAGACTTTTCTATACCTATTGTAAAAGGTGCTGACTGATTCTTTGTTGCAGGCATTGAATGTAATCCCTTTAAGAAAACCACCTGAGCTAGCAGAAAACCGCAGAGCAGTCCCAGCACATCCAGAAGCTGTACAGGCCTGTTCATATGTCTGTTCTGGGGACGTTATCTCATACACACTGCCCAGATGGGAAGCATTTGGAAAAAATTTATGGACCAAGTCAGCATTAAATGGTGGGTTGAATGCAGACTGCAGTGCAGGATTGTAGCACCTAAACCAGCTTTAGACAACTCCATGCCAACTTAAGAGGCCATTTACCTGGCAACACTCGTTTTGGGGAAAAAAAAAAATAAAGATATTGTCTACACTCTAGTTCACTCAAGCAGATCACCTCACACCCAAGGTTTTGCAAAAGAACTGTAAAATTGTTGCACTACTGTTCAGCTGGGCTACATCCCTCTGTCTACTCCCACTGGAGGTGGAGTGGATTTGTCTGTGGGGGGCAAGGTTTGCAGGGCTTCCCAGACACTTCTGCTGCTGCCAGCCAGTCCTGGGACTCATCCAGGTGGTGATGCTTGATCCTTTGGTACAGAAGCAGTTCTGACCTTGGCTTTACTCTCTGCCATAAGCAGCACACTTCCCGTAAGTCATTAATTTGTAACTTTCTTCAGGCTGTGCCAGGAGCTGAATTGCTGTAAAGTAACTTGTACTGAATTTCAAAAAGAGGCTGAGATATACCAGGAAACCACCTTTCTGCATTGACAGGATTTTACTCTCCAAGACCAAGTAGGTACAGTAAGACTGTTTTCACATCCCACCAATGCTGAATTTCTGTGCTTCCTTTCTAGCTCCACATTTTATTATTATTATTATTTTTTAATCATTGCAGAAAAAAATTGAAATATATATATATATTCCTTTTATTATCCCATTTCCAAATTTAGCTCTCTGATTTTTCATCTTGTTGAAATTTCTGTGCTCTGGGATGTGGGAGGGTGGGGTACCTCTTTCCACTACTGGGAAGGTATAAGGTGTAAATGAGGTTAATGAGAGTTCAACCCTACGACATAGTAGTACTCTCCCAGTCAGGCCCTGGTTCTCAGCTTCAAAATTCTTTCATTAAAGCTTCCCCTTCAAATAGATGCAGTTAACATATCCAAAATTTTGCTAACAAAAGGGAAAATTCTGAGTCTCTTCTAGCCTGTTAAGGTAAAAACCTGCTTTTGGCTCTACTTGAGACACATCAAATGATCATGCCTGTAGATGTCTGCTTTTAAATCTTCACCTGAAATGAAATTGAGTTTCCATCTTAGTTTCTCATCAAGACCACTTCATTACTGTCCATTGCTCTCATGCAGCAGGGCTCTGTCTTTCTGATTAGCTGTGGTCCATCCAGAGTCTCCAAGATGGGATAAAATATTACTTCAGCCAAAGGATGGAAAGATTTCCTGCTGCACCAAAACCCATAGTCCCCCAACCCCCTGGTAGGGGCTAGCAGTTTTCTGGAAGTCTTGATAACAGTTTGTCCATCCAGGTCAGGAAAAGGTAGATGGGTTGAATAGCCCTGGGAAGTCTGTGTAACACATATTGTTAATAACCTACTCAGTAAATGCTTGTCATCTTCAAGGCAGCTTGATAATGACTTTTCACAGAACTTAGGCTAGAGAAGGTCAGGATTCCTTCTGATGAAGTGAGATTGGCAGCCTGTGGAGAAATGCAGTTTCCCTGCAAATTGAACAATTTCTGAAGAAAAGCAGTTTTAGTGTAACTTTGATCAGGAAAGATTTCTTAGATACAGAAAGGGGCATCTTATCTGAGGATGTTTCTGTTTCAGTGATAGAATGCAATACAAATTTCTTAATACAGAGAAAAATGTGGAAAGGGAAGAAGGGGGAATGAAGGGAAAGGCAAAAATCTGATAAACATTGGAGACCACTGCTGATTACATAGGAAATTACTATGCTGTGAAAATGAAAGCTTGCTCTATTCTGCGTAGGAATTTTGAATCATAAGACAAACAGCATTGTTCTGTTCAAATACAGCTTTTCATTGGAGCAGATATGTTGGTAAACATCACAAGCTGTGCTCTAAACCCTTTTATTCTCCCAAATTCCTCTCAATTTCTTTGGACATCTCCTATTATCTCCTTAATGGACACTAGCTAACAAATCTGCTATGTAAACTCTTTGTCTCAGTAGTGTTGTAGGATAAAGTACAGCCAAACAAGATGCCTCTCTGCTAATATCATGATTCAGAACTACTTCTGTAACTTATGTGTTACCTGTCCCCACAGGTATTTTATTGTGCTCCAAGGCTGCATTTCCAGGTTTTAACTTATTGCCACTTACCATGGTATTTGTTGTGTGGGTGTATTGCTAGTGAACAAACCTTAATTAGATTTACTTTGAAAATGCTGTAAACTTAAACTGCAGTAACCGCTGTGGAAGTTATTATGCCTTATCAATATACAAATACTATGTTCCCACCCCCATTCCTTTTACAGAGCTGCAGGGCTGTGGACGGGCTCTGGCAGCACTTTAGGCTGTAGCACTTCCTCTTGCTAGCTAGTACAAAGGCATAAGTGGAGAATTAGACATCCATATAGGTTTCAGAAGCTGAATCGAAAGGTTCAAAAGGCATTTAAGCAATATTCTGAGCCTGGGCTTGTGTGCATGCATGCACGTGCATAACCACCATGTATAGCAGCACAGAGGTTCTTTATCAAAAAATTCACTCTTTCTCTTTTCCGGCCCTCCCCCACCTCCACTGGCCATGGCCTGAAGGTATAGCAAGGGTCAGAGTAACAGATTAAAGAAGTAGGAGAGAGGGCTACAGCACATTGGAGTCCACTTGCCTTGCTGTGGCAGAGCAGACCCTGAGGAGCTGGCATGAGATGGCACCAGTCCTGGGGATGGTTCAGAGCCACCTCACCGTCTGCAGCCTCCCATCCTGTCCTTGCTTTTCTCTTCGAACAGTGAGTGCACCTGAGAGCCTTGCTGTGCAGAAAACTTTTCACAAAGGCCTTTGAAAAATAATGTGGTCATTTCTATCCAGGAACTGCATGAGATTGGCTCTGCGAATATGAAGATCATAATTTTTCTTCAGCTAGTGGGGAATTTTGCCCCCCATATTTTTTTCCATTCAGTTCCTATTACAATTTCTGTCAGCACTGGATAAAAGAGACCTTTAACTCTGTCAGATAGAGTGGAGGAACTAGGAATCCTTGTTCCTCATTACAGCAGTAGACTTAGCAGTAGCCAAGCTGTTATGAAACACTGTAGAGGGTTCACAACAGGAAGTACAACCATCAGCAGCAAGGCAAATAAAGGCTTTCCTTCCTATTTTAAGATTTCAGAACTTCCTTATCCTCCAGCTCAAAATCCTCTTAGAGGTCTTGCATTTCTTTAAGGGAATTTTTCTCTTTTTCTTTTTACTGCCTCGGCCGCATTACAGATGCACCACCTGCTCACTCTTACGGCATGCTCAATTTGCATGAAAAACAGGCAGAAGGAAAACAAAAGATGCAGCTTAATCAATCCTCAGAGGAGACCCTGAAACCTCTGGTCAAAGGTCTGCAGACTGCATTAGGTACCCACTCCCCTGGCTCCATCTGAGCTCCTGCCACAGCTCTGTGTCTCGTTACTCCAGCCTCATTTCTCTTTCTCTAATTAGACATGGTGCTGTCACTCAGGATGGCAAATAATCTCACAGCCTATTCAATATGTACCTGTTGACTCCTGCACAACAATTTAATCAGAATTTGATAGGGTTTGGAGGCAATCCATCTGTTTAGGGGCCGAACAAATAAAAGCTGTCTGAGAAACTGCTCTCAAAACCCAGAAGAGGGATTATTTCCTACTAGGTGCAAAGCCTGGATCAGATCCTATTCATTTTATTTATATGAGCAGTCACACTGTGAATGGAATGACACAACTGAGCTAGGTAAGCAGGAGCCAAACTATTATTTTCAGTTCCCTGAATACCCACAGTCCTCATTCACTGAGAGTCCCAAGGACCTTTTGACCACAGCCAAACAACACAAGCAGCAAGTTTAAGCATGGGATTATCTGAGCAGTTAAAGTTAGGCACATGCTCAAACTTGCTGAGTTAAAGTTCAGAGTAGTTCTTGGGGTTTGGTCTTTCTCCTCTCATTTGTGGACACCGAGACATCTTTGTGAAGATGTGGTTGCTTCTGGCTTTCACACAGCTTCATATGGTACAGTCCATATTTTATTTTTTTTTTGTCAGCTGGGGAGATTACCGTGTGTGGGAACTTCTCACACTGCACAAACAGAACAAAAAGCAATAACCCCCATCAGCTGGACTTCTTCCCTCTCCTTTAAGGGTGTCTGTCTACATGGGTGGGGATATTAAAGGGCCGTTGCATAAATCCCAGGAGGATGGGTGAGAAAATGGGTTCCCAAGTGCTGGTGGCACTAAGAGTAATGGCTGCAGCTGCCAGCTGGGGCTGTGGGCAGGAGAGGGACACTGGTAGTTCAGGCAGCAGCTGTGCATGGCACCAGAGCAGTATGCCCATCTTCACTAGTACATCATATGCTCAGCACCCCATTTTAACAGCCAGACATAGCATTGCTTGATCACCTCACCCATAGGCAGACACAGTACTGTGCTCACTTGGAGAAAAAAGGCTGAAGCAGATGCCCTTTTCATTTTATCCTCAGCACTCTGAGGAAATGAATAACTGAGTCCACTCCTTGGACAGCTGGGAGGTTGCAGGCCACCTCCCTGTCCCCCTCATCTACTCAGCTTTTGTTTCAGGATCCTGAAGCTGCTCCAGCTGGAAGAGCCCTCAGGGCCTCCCCTTGCAAAGCAACCTCTCTAGCTCCTGGATTATCTGGCTGTCAGGGCCCAGGGCCTGTTGATTATCACTGTATCGGGCTCCTCTGCATGCAGGATGCAAAACGAAGCAAGGGGGAGGGGAGCGGGATATAGGGTAAGCTATACCACAGCCTCTCAAGGTTGCCCTGCAGCTATTATTAGGACTGAGCTGTTGATCCAGGGGCCCTCTCTTTGTCTCCTTACACCAGGTAAAGGCTGCAGACAAGCTCTCTAGAGACTGAAAGGCGACTGACAGCCTCACTGCTCCCCTTGCCAGGGCAATGGGAAAAAGGCAGCCTCCTTCCACATCCATCCTTCACAGGCAAATAGGCAGCAGTGCATGCCTACTAGGAGGTGCTCACTATGGGAAGGTAGCAATAGAAATTTTATATTGTGTTTTCTACAATTCCCAGTAAAATGATGCCTAAGGACTCAATGGACAAAGTCAAACCCATAACACTGTCAACGTTCCCCCCCTAATTTATCCCATTGTCTCAGATTTCGTAGCCTTTAGATTACACGTTGCAGAACTCAGCATGCACACGTTAATCTAAGAACAGATGCTCACCTTGCAAACAGCTGCTCTGATTGAAAATGGCACTGCCCTGGTTCTCCTTCCCTGCCCCCTGAAGAGAAGCTCATTCCCTGCATTCCATGGCATACATAGAAGGAGGGTTGAGGTGAGCTCCTCATCCTCTTCAGAAAAAAAAAACACACTGGTTTAGTTCATCCCACCCAGGAAGATGCTCATTTATTTACAGGACATGTAATGCAGTGAAAATTAGGCTTTTCCAAACTGTAGTACAGTGGGCATTGAGAATTTTCAGACACTGTTACGAAAATTTGCTCTTTGAAATTTATCAGTGAGGAGTTCTGTGTACTACTACTAATGGTTCAGAACATCTTATTAAAATATCACTGAGAAGTAAAACAGTGCTGTGCGCAGACACCCATTTCTTTAAATCCACTCTCAAATTTGGTAGCGGTTTTGCACAGGACCACTGCTTCTGTCTACAGTTCATGAAAGTTAGTGAGATTTATCTCCCCCACCAAATCTGAAGGAACAATACCTGACGTGAAGAGTCCAGAGACTAAATTTAAGTACAGCACCGAAACACATCAGGTCATTGTGATTCTTACAGTTTTCTAGTTAATGTGCAGCTTCTTTGAATGCACTACATAAAACAAGGATAGCAAGTCTCACAGAAAATTGTAGAGTTGCACAATGCAGCTGGATTAAAAAAAAATAATGTCTTTCCTGTGATAAGCACTTGCCTGCAAGATTTCAGCTGAACAGTAATCTTTGAGGATAACTAATTTTTAGCAGGTACAAACATCTGAAATAAGAGAACTTTAAACAATAACAGGCAGAATGTGCACATCCGGAAGATGTATACACTTATCCGCAGAAATTCAGACACTGCTTGCAGCAAATAACTCCAAAACACTCTTCCATTCACAGTTGTCTTTTTTTCTTCTTCTTCTTTTGGCACTCATGAATATCCTTTAATATTCTTATGAGTTTTTCTGCTTTTGATTCTGATGAAAAATATAATCTTTTCAATCTAAGTTAAAATAGAATAAATTAGGCCCAAGCCCCCTTGATTTTAGCATGTAAATGATGCTCATGGAGTCAGTGCCGTGTTTATTGTAAATGATTGTTTCATATACAGTGCAATATTTTGCAGGTTCAAAAAAGACTGCATTTTTATTGCAAACTACGATTTTCTCAGTATTCTTTTTAAACAGGCATGTATTGTACTGTACTGTTGACTATGTTCTTTAAAAATATTTATGAAGAATATTTTCTTTCTTTCTTTTTTTTTTTTTTTTTTGGTAATGTCTCCATACAAGGGCACATTTTAAAGGAAAGTCTGCAATTGCTCATCACCAGCAATTACTCCTAATAATATCTTTCTGCCACCTAACTATTCACCTAGACATATGTAGATAGGACACACCTCACCAAGGAATGAGCTATATTTTGAGGTCTTTTTTCCTTTATGCAATCTCCTGGCTAAAATCACACTGAACTGATCTTGAACTCCCAGAAAAAGAGGGAGGCAAAGAGGGAGCAAACAGCATGGTGACTGATCTGGTTAGCAGGGCAATACAGAACAACAGTTCAGGTCTCAGCTTCTAATGTATGTGGATTAACAGTTAATTTCTAAAATCAATAGCTCCTCAAGTTGGTGATGACTCACACCATACTTCTGTGTTTACACAGAAAAAAAAAAAAAGTAGCTCTTTCTCAGTCTGTTAATAGAGATTATCGAACCTCTGTCAGTCCAAACTGTAGATGCCCTAAAAAGGGCTCAGTGCATCTCTTTCTGTTGTGCTTCATTGCACATATGTTGGCAATCACCATGTGTGAGCTCATCTTATCTAACAAGCTATGCAGGATGGGGCCAGTTCAGTTCTTGTGTGAAATCCTTGAGAAAACTCAAAGAGCCCTAGAAACCATAAGCCATCGTTTGTTATGGGACTGCCCTCTATTTGAATAATTTACTTGCAGACAAGCAGGCAGGCTGGATCACTGAGGCTACTACATCCAGCCTAGCACACTCAGATGCAGCTCATTCAGGGGCAAAACCCAGGCTCCCCAGCTGCTGCTTCCACAGGAGGCAAAATCCAAGCATCAAGGCACCCCAGATACTGTATCCCTTCTGGAGGACCTGGCAACCAGGGCTCAGTGTTGTCTGAAACTGTGTCCACCCCAGCCCACATGTAATTCAGTCCAATCCACAGGTCACTGCCTTCCTCATAAGCCACAAAAAGTCCTTTCAGCATTCTAATTCAAGTATAAGGGAGTTCTACAAAAGTCCACTCTCCAGATTGATAGAGAAATCAAATGTAAGCCGTCCTGACCATCCTAGGTGCCTCTGTGTTAGCAGCAAGTTTATGAAGTGCCAATAGAGATTTCGCCCCTCCGTTTGTATAAAAAAAAAAAAAAAAAGCATTTTCCCTCCCCCAGAAGTCCCTTCTAATCCAGTCAGGGAAATCTGCTTATGGCCCTAAATCAGGTAATTAATTTAACCTTGAGCAAATCAGCAAGGCATGCCAAAGAAGCAGTCAGCAGTGCCTGTCTAACTTGCCATCTCTAACTGTGGCCAACCTCTCAAGCCAAAGGCAAAGGTAGAAATCCCCACACATATCTTCCCAAAACTGGTTACTCAGTTAAGGAGGAAGGTGGCAGGTGATGTTTCACAAGTTAACTTCTAAATCCAGAACCACCTGTATCACTAACATTATCCTCTATTTTCATACATGCTTCTTCCTCTTTAGTATTCACTCTCAGTCTAATGTATTTAGAAGTAATCCTATTTTTCCCAACTTTCTTTTTGCTAGGCTAAATAAGCCAGGATCCAGTAATCTCATTAGTTACTCTCAATTCCCTGATATATTACCTTGGTAGCTTTTCTCTTCTCCTGTTTCAGTGCTTTGTTTGTTTGTTTTTTTGGTTTTGTTTGTTTAATATAAAGTAACTCTAATATTCTCTAGGTATTCATACATATTCCCTGTATTGTACTAAAACTTCCTCTTTTCTGCTGAAATGCTTTGATTGATGCAATGTAGAAGCACAGCCATATCGGGCTGGTAAAGGACTACCTGGGACTACAACAAACCATCCAGTTCTGCTCCTCCCTGTACCTTCAGATTGAATCCCGGTTGTATCACACTGGTGATCTTGATCTTCAGCTTCTGGTTTGCACTTCATTTTCCCTGCTGCCTCTGAGATGGCAACCCTGCTTCTTATGAGTCCATGTACATGGCTTTGCACTTTATGCTGCTATAATTCACCCTGTTCTTGTTGCTCCAATTCACAGGGTCCTCCAGTATTCTGAGGATGATGATTCCATCCTTTTCAGCATTAGCAACTCTGTGCGACTTTGTATTACTAACAAATGTCTTAAGCTTATATCAAGTTCTTGTGCCAAGGTCAATAACGAGAAAATTGGATACTGTTGGTTTCCAAGCCTGTCCCTGAAGCATGCTGCTAACCTCACTCATCCTGATCCCCCCTGACCTTCTCACCTGGTCTCTGCTCTAAGTCCTGTGTGAAACCCACTCAACCTCATTACGTAAATGTTTGTAATTAAAACTTCAGCAATGTTCAAGGCCTGTGAACTGCTTATTCACAGAAATCATAGAAAATAAGCATTTAGTAAAATATTCCAGGGTTTAAAAAAAATAGTTTTTCCCTTTTAATAGGAGTACTAATAAAGGCAGTAATAACTAGTGAAAGGCTGGTATGGAAAGTTGTTTCTTTTTATTAATGTAAAAGTCAAAAGAGTGAAATGAGAATTTACAAGGTACAAATATAACTTTTTCTTGTTTTCTGATGAATTTCAAAAAAAGCTGCAATGAAGCTATCTCTACTAAATATAAATAATATTAAGAATAATTTTTTCTCAAGTGCATTAATGAGAATAATAAATAATAAGTAAATAGTGACAATACAAAGCTATAGAAAAAGTATTGAATGGAGTAAACTTTTTTAAAAGTTCAGATTTGCTAAAACAATTGCTCTGCAATTTTGTAGCAACTGAACATGACTTAAAAGGAAAGTCATGTACTTTAATAATTCCCCGTGAATTGTCATGTCGCAAATATTTATTGAATTTCTTCATCCTCTTGTATTTCTCACTCGTCTTAAAAAACATGGAAATAATTTGTTTTTGTGAACTGCTAAGTGTAAGAACTATGAAACAGCTAATCTTCACATGATATTATAGTAATAAATTACTTTTAAAAAAACTCAGGACAGGACTCTAGTGTACAAATCAATACATTATTCAGTTATATGGAATTACTTCCAGAAGCTGTTATTAATGGGAAAATCCTCAAAGAGCATTAGTCAGTGAGTTTTTCTGATATTGCATTATAAATATTCAAAAAACAAATTTTCTGAGATGTATTTCTAGGTAAAAAAGACAGTACGATATCTGGCTCCTGCCAGCCACGATAGGAAAAGAGATACATTTTGTACGCTGCACTATTGTATCTGTGAAAATTGCTGCCAAATTGCCACTGAAAACATCAAGTCATCCTTTTATTCGTTTTCTATTTAATTGCTAAACCACTTGTGAAGGTCTACAATCAACTGCCTCTTCTTCAATTATCTAAAAATAAATACCATTCAGTGAAATTCTCAGATCAATTCATATTAAAACACAAAAACACAGTTTTATGGTTAGAAAGCAACAGATTCACAGATGTATATGAAGTTCAGCAGCTCTGCATAGGGGACAGAAATATGGAGCACACTTCTGTGGGTATTCCTTCAGTTGTCCCTAAAGCTGTCGCTCCCTATCTTTCAGAAACATTGCTTCATGCTCCTTCCTGAGAGGCCAGGAGGCTCCGCGTGGAGCCCAGCTGAAATGCATGGCCCAAATCAGCAGGCCTCAGCCTTCCTCCTGTCAAGGGACCACGGTCTTCTGCCAGTCTCCCTCTTTAAGCTCTTCATTACTTACTTGAACATTACGTTACTTCAGACAGTGGTTTGTTGATACAAACAAAGGCTATTGCTTCTAATATTTTCTGTCCTGCCCCGCTTTACAGACATATCCTCTCTTATTGATAAGCGATCACACCTTTTGTGACTTGGTGCAGTGAGGACTTTATGCCCACATACGCGTATAGCCAAGAAAACCTTCTGGACCAGAGCTGAAGCTCTACCTTCTCCCCTTCAGAGGCAGCTATAATTCATTTAATGAGTCAAGGTTTTAATGTTGATTCCAGCCTGGGTGTGTCTTCCTTGCAGAAGAAAACACTCATCTGCAACCACTTCAGGGCAGGCTGGTCTCCAGAGTCACCTCAGAGGCACTGTCACCATACCAGGGTCACAAAGCCATTAGCCAGCTTCAGCACCTCCTTGCACAACCTGTGCTGGGTTGCAGGAAGGCTCCATGGTCGCTGTCAGAAGGTAGAAGTGGCTTTTGGCGGCCTCTTGGCATGCTTGCACACACCCTGAGAGCGGGGCTGATCCCCACTGCTTTGACTGTGAACCGCTGAGGTGGAAAAACACGGTGCAGGGTACAGGCTTTCACCAGAAATCGAGCAAGCACAATGAAAACGAGCGAATGCGAACATTTTCACACCACACAGTAAAAATATACACCATTCATTTATTCCACAAAGTGTGGAAGGTTCAGTTCACAGATTAACACACTGAATTTTAGCAACACCAGTGGCCACGTGGAAGCATCTCCTGGGTACGTGCTCCCTCACCTCTTGGGCCTGCAGTGACCGGCTTTCCACTAATGACCACAGGACGTTAGGCATTTCTTGTGCAGGCAGACAATGATTCATGAGCCAGATCCCATCCCAAATGTCCAATTTGGCTAATTCCAGTTTTACTTCTCCACTAAATCGTTGCTTGCTGTGACCAGCTTGCTTCATTTCTGTGTCACCAAACCGGCAAGCACCCAGCTGTGGGGCTGAGAAGCAGGTAGGTGCCCCTCAGATGTGAGAGCTGTGGGGCTGAGCGTGGGCAGGGCAGCAGGGAGCACCCAGCAGGGCAGTGAGGGCAGAGGAAGGAGGAGGGGAAAAGCCCCGGCCATGAAGCAGGGCTGCTTCCTCCTACAATTACAGGCTGACAACAACCCTCCTCCTCCCCGCACCACCACCTGACCCCCACGCTGAAGACCTGAGCACAAATGCAAGTGAAAAAGTGCTCTGAAATGCTGTTTTGGATAAACAGTGTAGCCCTAGGGTAAATGACCAGAACAGCAGCCGAGCCTGGGGCGGGAAGCGGGGACAGGGGCAGCTCCATGCAAGTTGAAGTGTCACAGTCCTGTCACCAGGAGCTGGAGGAGGGAGGCCCTGGAAGACAGCGAGGGGCTGCCACCAGCTGCAGGCACTGGGGCGGTCTGGCAGGGGCTCTTATGTTGTTCTGGGCTCCTTTTTATGGAAATCCTGAGCTCGAGCACATTTTTATCTTCATATTCAGGGTAACCTAAGAACAGTCCACTGTTCAGGATGAATCTTTGGAACGAGCTGTTTTTAATCACTTCCTCCTTTGTTTGATACAATTAGGATGTCTCTGCAGACTGCTGGCTCTTTTTAAAGCTAAGCTAGCAGCCGTAAAGAAGAGCAGACCTTTCTCACTTCCTCTAGCTGTTGAAAAGAGCTACTTGGAAGTGTGTGCTGTGGGGAACAGAGTCACTTCCTTACCATGTTTGGCCAGAGAAAGAGATTGTACTGAACCCGGAAGAGCCGATCATTGTGCAGTTTATGAAAATATTTTAAACATCTCTTATGCCTTCCTGCTCCTTTTTTTTTTCTTTTTTAATAGTATTTTTTGGAAAGTGAATATGCATACACTTGCATATTACGTTGAAAACAACAGGCTGAGCCTCAGACTTGTCTCACCAATTTTATTTGACAAATTAGAATTCTGCAGTTGAGTCAAAACTAGTTAAAACACAGCACGAGCTTCTGCAAATGCACCCAGTGCACGTATTGAGTAAAGTGGTGAAAGGACCAAAGCACCTAATGTGTGCTGCCTAAGTGAGGTTATGTTGTAGTGGATACAAAACCAATTAGGAGACAAAAGAAATTCAGCATTGAGCATGAAAGCAGTAAACACTCTGTGAAGAGCTGTTTTTTAAAAAATGTAGTTTTAGCACTCTCTACATGAAAATGAAATTAAAATGCAGTTGTTTTCCATGTTCATGCATAGCTCTGCTGGGAAGCATATTGCAAGCTGAACATCAGTTTTAAATGCTATATCTAAGCTGTGATTTACAGCATTTTTTTTTCTGTCTCATAAAGGTCAGTGTCTCAACGATTTCAAATTAGACTCACACCTCAGGAGCAGGGTGCCTATTACTACCCATTTTGTGCCAGCAGTGCTCATGGATGTGCACAAACACCCCAGGGCCTGAGGGCCAGCACAGGCTGCTGGGTGCCCATGTAGCATAGGACGCTGGTGCGAGCACTTCAGCTGTGTCCATTTGGGCTTCCTGGTGCAACAGGGCTCAGCAAGGGCTGGGTGAGGGTGACCAGAGGGAGAGACCTGGCACCAGGTGCAGCCATGCAAGTCCATGAGGTGTGAGTGGTTTGATCCATCCCCCCATGCCGAGCTGTTCCTGCAATCCCTACGCAGTGCAGCAGGAAGTCTGCAGTAAGAGGAAATCCATCCTTTTCCCAAGGACAACCACATGTGTTTTGGGGCAGTGTTTTTTTATTATTAGTATTATTATTTTCTCCCACAGGGCTGAGGCTTGTGAAGTCATGTCTGCTGCATTTCTCATTTCAAAATTCTGGACTAAATAAGTCCTCATCTATAAGGCAAGGCTGCACTCTTGTCCACCGACAGTGGAGCTCCCTGCCTGCCACCCCTGAGCAGAAGTTCTGCTCTGCTGCTGAGAGCAGTGCCCGGCAGCAGGGTGTCTGGAGAGCCTGTTCCCCTCAGCCTGCCACAGTGCACGAGCCTAGAAATATCCTCCTCTCTGGGGAAGCAGCTCATCCAGCTCCTACTGGGGGAACATTTCAAAGGCAATTGTCAGGGAGAAAGCACGATTCATTATTAAAAGTGTTAATAGTAATAACGGCAGCAGCAGCAACAGAGGTGGATTGCATTCAGGATGCTCTGCGTTAAAAAGCTTTTAGTGTTGTCTGCCTTAGTTTTCTCATGAATGGCTTCTGGGAAGTTAAAGCCTATTGATTTCCCTGGGATTCGCCCTGCTCTACACCGGGGTTAGGAGGATAGCCCTGTAAGCACAGCCACTTCACAGGGCAGGGTTGATGATGCGGGGAAAATGTTGAATTCTCCAAGAATACTTTCCAAGTACCGGTCTACAGAGGAGTGTCACTCACGTAGCCAAGATAAGAGTTTCCAGTCTATTCTGGAGCTGGCTCTTGTCTCCATCATTTAGATGGCTGCTCTTCTGCTCAGAAACCTCAAACATTTTCACAGGATGAAAATAAAGATTCCCAATCTGATCTCCTCACAAACCTTAGCAGCACCCTCATGCCTGAGATAAGTGCACTGCCAGTAACAGGGACAGGATAGCCTGGCTGCTGCCTGTATTTGCTCTCTCCACTTCATCTGAGGTGACATGCCCACTTCCCTCTTCCACCCTGAGGCTCAGTCTGGCCTTTACTCCGTCTAGCGCAGCCCTGGCCTCTTAAATTCACCCAGTTTCCCCTCCTTTTCCTGTTTTTGCACACATTTTCTCCTCACTTCCTGTTACGCTTCAGCACTCCCCATGCCAAACCCTTGATAAACTTCAGTGGTGGTTACTACCATGAGAGCAAGACAGCTGAGGTTAACCATCAACCCTTGTTATCACCCCATAAGCACTGAAGAGGGGAGTGACCTTTTAAAGGACAAAAGGTTAGCACCCAAGGCTCTGCAGGGCCAGTGGCAGCACCTCCCAGTCCAACAACCACCCCTTTCAAGTGGGCACAGCGGGGTGGACCAGAACCTGATTCTGACCATGGACACCTGTGGATATTTTCTTGTGGATTTACAAGGGAAGGAGATCCCGGGGGGTGCAGCCATGTGCTATTTATGCTGCCTTTTGCCTTCAGTTTATCAGGCATTACTCAGTTTATTGCCTAGCAGATTCGAAGTGTGTCAGCCTGTCTGGCTGGTGGTGACTCAACAGGAGTGCCCTGCCCCAGAACAGTGCTGTTGCAGCTCCCACCACCCACCACAGCCTTCCCTGTGAGCAGGCTCAGGGGCTAGATCACCTGGGAGGGCACTGCCAGGGACAGCCAATATGCACAGCCACTATGCACCTTCCTTCTAGCCTCTTGAGTCATCCTGAAAGCAACCCTGGTGGCCTCTACCTTGTGCTCATGTGGCCGTTTACCCTCTAAGAAGTCTCCACCCTCTGCACTAACTGGCCAAACCCACCTTCCTAAGCTCTTGCAACAAACAGTGTGAAACAGAGGTGCCTCCAGCAGAGGTGCCCCACACCCTGACTCGTGTCACTAAATACAGCCCCAGGGTGTGTTTTTTCCTCCTCTGTTTGTCTTCCATCCAGCAGAAGAGCTCTTGAACCAGTTGGCAAGGAGCAGCAGCAGTTAAGGTGTTACTCACTCAGGTACCTGATGCAATTGGCAGAAACCAGTAGAGGGTTCCTTAAATTATCCATGATTCATCCCTTTGCGAAGTCATACCCCTTTTGAGTTTATCTTTTTTTATTATTATTATTTTTATACTGACTGATACTGTATCAGTTCTTGTATTTTATTAGACTTCTAGGTACAAGGTTTTCAACTGCAGAAGAAAAATATATATGCCAGTTTGACAGCACAAAATTTGGTTTCCAGTATGGATTTCAATATTCCCTGTATCACATGTCATTCTCCAGGTGTCTGAGTGCTTACTGAGTCAATGAAGATTTCCTGTGTTTATAATGAACAGATTACATGTGTTCTTTTCCAAGCACGTCCAAAGTTCCTCTTCATGGACCCCGACTCCATCATTTCATTGCCTTCCTGTATGTGAACCCTTCAGCATTAGCCTGGCTGAGCTAGTATTTTTGGTTTATATTTAATACTGTGGAAGTCTGGAAAAAAAGGCTGGAAGGAGCTCTGAGAGATCGTGGGGTAGACAGAGTCAACTCCAGCTCTTAGATTAAGAACAAATGTTAAGAGAGTTTGCATCCGGGGCAAGGATCTCTGCCAAAGGAACATAGGTCAAGGACACTGCCTGGTATGGGTGCTGGCTTGAGTATGTGAGGTCTTTGAGGGATATTCACCATTTCAAATGTCAGAGTCAGATAGGTGTCCCTGCCGCTGGAGGGGATCCAATGGTGGCTGTGTGATAACAGATAACGAGATATTAATGCATTAGGTGAGAATGTTGAAACACAAATAATACATTTGTTTGCCTTAATATACCCTTTACATTCTGGAAGTCAAGGAACTGCCCTGTTGACTTTGAGGCTGGTGTACCCATCGTCTTTTCAGGAGGCTAGCACTGAAGTTATTGAGTGACTGGGTATTACCTGTCTGTTGTAAACGACACCAGAGGAGTCACCACAGTGTCAACGTTCACCTCACGCCTTGGAGAAAAGGAATGACTGCAGGCCATAGCCAAGCAACACATTACAAGAAACACTGCAGCACTGATCTGATGTGGTCGCTGTAGTCCAGTAATACATCTGGTGACGGAGGAAGGAAATACTTCCATGATGAATAAATTATATAAATTTTATATGGCCTCTGTTGCCCAGTGCTCATGCTTGTACCCCCAAGCAGCTGCTGGTTTCCTGCCTTCATGCCCCGTGCTAAACTGTTGTGGAATCATAGAATAATTTAGTTTACAAAAGAGCTCTGGAGGTTGTCTGCTCTAATACCCCACTCAAGGGAGTGCAAATTCTGCAGTTACATCAGGATGCTCAGGGCCTTTGGAGTTTTGAATATCTCCAGAGATGGAGGTTCCTCAGCCTCGCTGTTTCCAGTGTTTGACCTCCCTGATTGTCACATGTTTGATTCTAATATCAAGTTGCTCCATCTTCTTTGTAACATCCCATTAAGCAGTGCTCCGCTCCTCCAGGCTGAGCAAACCCAGCTGCTCTCTCAGCCTTTCCTCTTACATCATGTGCTCTGCCTCTAGTCATTTTAGTTGATCTCTGCTGGACTTGCTCCAGTATGTCAATGACTTTATTGTACTTAGGAGCCCCCCAAAACATTTTTCCAGCTGTAGTTTCCAACTCTCCATTGTTTTCAATCTTGCAAAAAGATCAAGAATAGTTAATCTATTTATTTAAAGGAAATAAAAGAAAAAGTCATGTAAGGGCATGATCCCTGGGCTGTCTCTGCATTTAGCGTTAGACAGATGGCTCAAATTCCACCTGTGTCTCTAGAGGCAGATGCAGCCCAGATCTAAATGGGTTGCTGCTCAGCTGTGGCCATGTCAAATGCTGAGCATATGTCACAACTGCTGGTGTGAAGGGAAAGAGGGGAAAATAGAGGTTTATAATCCTGTCCAAATGTCCTGGAAATCAGCACCAGAGCTTCTTCATAGTGTTTCCTATTTGCTCTAGATCTTAAATGATAGAAAAAAAAATCTGCACTTGTCTGTCAGGTAAATAAGTTCCAGCAAAGAATAAGAGTCACCACAATGCTTAGGATCTCCTAATGGCTAGTTCTAGAATTAAATTACATTCATGAGGAAGTGCAGAAGCAGAGATGTGGCACTGGCCATTTGTGGGATGTTGAAGTTCATGAGGAGGTAGGATGGCAGCAGTAGCCCACACAGAGGTGAGTGCAGTAGGATGAGAGGAAGGGCAGTGGTTTTACACCTGCCTAGAACAATGGAAAACTTTAGACTAGGCCCTGCCATTTAGATGGAAATATGATGTCTCACCGTTGGCTGTATGGAGACCCTCAGCACTGCACCATTTAAGAATTAGATGCCTGAGCTCAGCTAAATGAAGTGCTGAGATCTCACCCTTAGCCCTTCCAAATGGGTATCTTAGGATGAGTCCCCAGGGCCCATTTCTAATACCACTACACAGCCAATACATATTGACACAATCAACACACAACAGCAATGCACAATCATCATCACAGAGTACCCACTTAGTCCTTGAATAATACACCAAGAAATGTAAATGTTTGCAGAGTTCAATTGCTGGCAGTAATTTCTATGAAATATACCCAAGGTTCTGGAGAAAATATACTGAAAAAACAAAACAAAAACAAAAACAAAAAAATGTATTTGGAGTGTCACACTGACTCTCTCTTTGACAGAGAAGTTTTTTGATGCTTAACTGAATTCAGGGTCCTCTAATGTATCTCAGGTGGGGCACTCAAACACAATCATGCTGTCTTGTTAGACACTCTCAGAAAATTGGACGTTGAACTGTAAAAAACATCTAAAAATAGAAAGTAATGCATCTGAACACAGTGCTACATACTGCTGCAACAAGTAGTTGCCAGCGGTTGTACCACAGATGCGGTTGTTATATCAGTGATGTCTTGGTGGTGATCCAAAAATAATTGTACCATTGCTATGCATGACTCAAGAAAGAATAACTACTTGTGTAGCTGGAAAGAACCAAAGGGCGCCATATCCATCTGCTTGCCTTATGGCGGGCTCAGCTTGCTATTTATCGTGAGCGGTGTTTTGAATTCTACCTTCTGTAGCCTGCACCTCTCATTTTGCCCCTTGGCAGGGAGCTGACAGCTCTGAGTCAGCCGCACCCTGTGGTCCGCACTCGAGCAGCCATATATTACGTGTCAGCAAGTCTTGCTGAGCACCTGGGAGTGGGAGTTGAGGAGAATCAGCTTCTTGCAGGGTGCAAATTACATGCTTAGTGGGGCAGAGGGGGTGCAAAACACAACCAGTTGTGTGGGGCTGGAGTCAGCTGAGCTCCTTCCTGAAGGCTGCCACCTCTCCTCGCCCTGGTGCGGAGTCACACGTTGTGATAAGAAAGGGAAATGGTAAAGCCGCAAAGGAACAGGCGAAAGGACAGGGAACAGATAGCTGCCAGAACTGGAAGTAGTGTCTTGGTGGGAGGTTCAGAGTAAATCTGTCGTACTTAGCCTCTCTTCCAGCTATTTCAGAGAAGGAATTTAGATCTGACTTTAGATATGCCAAAGTGGCAGCAACAGCCTTCTCTGTCCATATAAGTATACCTATATAAATATATTTGTCATTCATCACAGACTGGGGTCCCCAGATGTTTTAGCACTGCAGTAGCCAAAATGACAGAATTTGCTGGCTGTTTAGCACCTTCAGAGAACAAAATAAGGAGGAAAGTGGAAACTCCCATTCAACTGATGTGGAAAGCTGCAATATCTCTGCAGGCACGTTGGCTTCAATGAGTTTTCATCCCAGGTTATTGCTGGAGAGCCCCAGTCCTTCTCCCCCTGCTTTCCTTCTGCACGTCACCATTGAGCTAGCACAAGCCTTCACGCAACTGTGAGGAGAGCTTGGGTAGGGAAATGCCCTAGCCAGGAAAGAACATTTTTCTTTGTTTTTCACCCTGATCAGGGTCACTATCTGTCATACCAACTGCTCTGCCAGGTCAGTGAAGGAAATGATGCTAGTGGAGGTGTAATTCAGCAGGGTTTGGTGGTGAGAGGGAGACGTGGGAGTACTTAAACCATGTAACAGCTGGTTGCTAAATGTGTAAACACAGTCTAAAACCCGTGACACCTGTCTGCCAGGCTGCTCCCTGGGACCAGAGCTGCATTGGTATGAAGAAGGCAGAGACTTTTTAATCCTTTTCAAACTGCACAGCTCTAAAGGTTTCTAGTGGAGCTACAGAACCCAAGTAGCAGATTTTGGTGCTTGATTTTCTAAGGTACCCCTTTCACCTTTATTCCATGTGGAAAATGACAAGTCTAAGATGCCAAGCACAAAAATAAGTCCCTGTTCAAGAGAGCTTTCTTTGTTTGAAGGCCTTGGACTGCATTTCCTCTTTTGTTTCATTAAATTTATGTACAAATAGTTCTCAGAATGCTAACTCTTAAGCATTATGAAAGTCTGATGGCTAATGATTCATAAAAATGAGCTTCTCTTTTTGCTTTATCAAGCAAAGGGCAAAATGTCCAACACAACTACCCAATCAAACAGAAGCAATCCCTAACTACCTTGGATATACCTATCCATAGGATCAGCTAATGAGAACAAAACCAACAGGAAGTTTTCAGATAAACGTCAAAAAATGGGACTACAGAACCTAATTTTTATCAGAAGTGACACAATAATGTCATAGAATATGGGGGAGTTTTGGTAACTGTGAACAAAGGGACAAAGAGGAAGGAATCTAAGAATTCCTAGTAACACAGAAATGAGATAAGTTGTCTATATGAATAAAAAAAAAAATTGACCTAGGTACAGACTGAATGAAGCCTGCATTGAATTACCTACTGGAGGAGGTGAGGTAATGCTTATTCCCCAAGCCACCACAATACCTACAGATCCCACTGCACTGGATAGACTCCATAGGACCCACTTTTTCAAATTTGACCTGAACCCAGTTTGTAAAAACCCTGTAAGGACGGCTTTACAGAATAGCCGGAACTACTTTAAGCCAGGGTTTCAAAGAATATATGTGTCCGAATGAACTGGATACCTTTGCAAATCTGTCCCTGGCTGTGCAAGTCAACTGATTTCTGAGAGCCTACGTGAACATAATGTAAATAATGGTCCAGACATCCAGGGCAGTTTGCAGCCTAAACTAGAGAAATGGCAGTATAATTTACAATTTTCCATTTATTTATTTATTTATTTTGTTATTTTGTTGTTCATTTATTTTGATATTTCTTTTATATATATTTTTACATATATAAATAAGTGCCAGTTGTTGACATTGTTAGCACTCTGAGCACAATTTTCATTTACAAGATATTCACTGTGGTCCCTCTCAGCTGGTTTTCATGGACACTCTGAGATCCTTCATTTTCTCAAGAGTGCAAGGGTCTGTCCTTACAGAGTAGCACAAAGGAGCAGAGCATATAACACTGTAAATCAGGAAACATATGGGAATAAACTCAAGAACTGAAAGGCAAAGAGGGAGGAAATCCATATTAATAAAAGTAGTAGGACTAGGAAAATGGTAAATAGGGTATATAGGTGTACATATTGCACTATACATGCTTCACACAACTATAAAAAGTCTGTACTTAGAATTTCTTAATTTTGTGCTCTGTGGAGCTTAAATATATGTGCTGCTAAATGCAGCATTCAGCCAACATACAGACCTATATGAAAAAACTCTACTAAAATAATTGCACAGAATTTTGGAAAAAAAGCTAATAATGGCTTGCACACCATCAGTTAGATTTTTTCCATGGGAGATCAGCCATGCACATGTTTTAATGCTCTTTTAAGTTACTGGGAGAAAATTAAGACAGCACGAAGTTAATGAAGGTAACAACCCTTGATATTTGGTTCATTTCATAAGTGATTTATGAGTTATATCTTTCATAATGTTTTCACTGAGTTTGCTTTGCCTAAAGTGGACTAAGTTTTTATGTTTTCAGCACAAAGTCAAAAGTTGCAATCAACCAAATAACATCGATATATTTCAGTATTAATAACAGAAAAAAATAAAGTATTCCCCTGTTCCAAATTTTATCTTCTAGATGTTTGAAATTCTAATATTGGTACCTGCTGAAATTATATTGAGAATATAAATCATGGGTGCACACTGCATAACAAAGGTGTACATTTGTATCACGAGTTCCACAGTTGCTGTAAAATGACTGGATGTTTGCCATTAAGGTAAACTATCCAGAAGACCTAGTAAAGGATAAGTGATGAAAGCCAGGTGAAATTAGAGGCACTTAAGATACCATGAAGCAGTTATTCATTTCCAGTCAAAGGCTGTTGTTTGTTTCCAGTCCTATTGTTTTGCTGCTGGGATGTAACTTTCTACTGTGAAACAAAATCACTGGTCACAACTGAGAAAAGTATAGAAAAGATGAGAATAATAAAACTGCTGCCTCTTCGAAACTTCTTTTAGTCCTCATATATTCATGCCTGTTTTCTGGAGGTGGTAAAGTATGTATATTCTTGTCAATTAAACTACTGACTGAGTTAAAAGTGTGGGTTTTTTCAAAAATCATCATTGCCTTAAGGGATAATGACTGAATGTCTGAAAAGCAAAGAACGAACACCGTGAGATCTAGAGGGAATAAAAGGGGCTGCCTTATGTGTCTGAGTTCACAGCTTTTGTCTATCTCCAGACAAACCCTGAGGTAGGAATGAAACATTTTGCTGAGCACTGATAATGAAGCCTCAGGTTCATTGGTGAGCATGTTGCTAGTTGCTGAGGGGTGAGAAAAGGAAGGACTGTTCATGGGGGACCAGCCTCCTCACCTGTGAGATGTGGGGATGTCAATGGAGAGCAGGGAGCCATTATTCCCACAGAAGGAACATCCCTTCCCTTCTGTTTGTTAAAAAAGCTGTCCATGTCTTCTCTTTTCCTTACCAAGGCTAGCAAAGCCAGGCAGTAAAAGCCCAGGGTGGATACCAATCTCCACAGTTTTACTGAGCTCCACCCATGGAGCCATTCACCCCTTGTTAGTCCAGATGAGTATTTAAAACATATCTCGCAAAACGAAGAACGCAATAACAGTTTCTTGTTATAAGGGTCTCCGCTCCATCTATTTTAGGCTGGTTCAGTGATCTAACTTCTGTACAATTCAAAAGACCAAAATTAGCAAACAAATTCCCTTTATAGTCAAAAGAGATGTCTACGGTAGCTAGCTGAACACCCCCCTGCTTGTTAAGATAATACTAAAGCATAGTTTAACATTGGGAACTTTTGTCAGGTTGGTTAAATACGCAGTAATTCTTAAAATATTCACAAGAATGGTATATGCAAATTAACCGTTTTCATCTCCTGTGTATATCATTTGCCTTAAGCTGCACAGTATAAACACTGATAGATCAGATACTGCAAAATTATGCTGGAGATATTTCTTCATTTATCAAACACTGTAATGTTTGTATGTTCATAAAGGATCGAATATGTTTGTCTGCCTCACTGGAAATACTGTTTTGCACATGAGGAAGAAACATCTGCCTGTGATATGTCGTTCTATGTAAGCAATAAACTGTGCACATATTGTGCTGAATTTGTAATCATTACCACCAAAGAGGCAGAATTGTGGCTGAAGGTACAACAACAGTGGCTGAAGGCAGTGGACAGTCCATTGCCAGAGCAAAAATCTACATTCTGCATCTGTGGAAGAAGTGATCTATAAGGGCTCTCTAATATGAAAACCTTTCCCAGGTAGAGGCTCAGACTTCATTAAATCTGTTGAAATAAGTCAGTGTATATGGCTGAAATTCAGCGTGGTGTTATAAATAATTCACATTTGCAAAGAACAAAGCACAGGCCTTGATCAGATAATAAATTGATTTATTCGTACAGAGAAGAACTGGGTGCTTAATCCTGCCAAATCCTTGTTCATCAATGTGGTGATCGCTCATGTGATTAGTCCCTCTAGTTACTGCCCGCTTTACTCAGCCTGCAGCATGTCTGTTCCTGAAACAGCCCACCACAGAGGAATGGTAAAGGGTGTAAACTGCTTGGGTGAATTTCTCATAACCGTGAGCTTTTATTAGTGTTTTGTCTCTAGTGGCCCATTTTCTTTTAACACTGATAACATTTTAGAATGATCCCATGCCTGAAGACATGTGATTAAGACAGCCATAATACAGCTGTAATGTAAGCTGTATTACTTCTGTATAAAAATCAATAAAAGGGAATTTTAAAACAGGTGTTAAGTACTCAATGCTAGTCCAGTTTTCTATCTGTCTTTAAAAGCTAGGTGCGTCTTCGGATACAAGCCTATTTGAAGGGTGATGTGCGAGATGCTTCATCCCAGAAGAATCCATGCTGTAGGCAGTGCCCCCCTTGCTGTCCCTGTCCCAGCAGGAAATAACAAAGAAGACCATCGACTCTAGGTCCCTGGCCAGAGCTGGGCACGAATGGATGGCCCTTTCCCCCTGCCCTCCTTTGTGGGGCTGTAGAGAAGAAAGACACCAAAGACAAGACCCTATCTGGAGCTTGCTGCTTGCTGCTTCCCTTTCCTAGTTGAAGCTGTTGTGGCCCTTTCGTCTCCTTCAGCTCTGTTTTGTTGCCTGGACTGAGGTGGGCTCCCATGAAGTCCTGCAGAAATACCAGTTGTCTTAGCCACCGAACCAGGCAGTGGTCAAGGTCAATGAAATAGAATGGGCCTATATGGAAATTCAATCTTTTTTAGTGGGTGTTATAAAAAAGGGGTCAAATCCTGACCATCAGAAAAGTTGTCTCCTCTCCCTGCTGACTCTAATGAGAAGGAACAACTCTTCCCTGGCCTCCACATTGAGCTTTCATACATGTTTGCTTTAGCATACGTGCCAGTCCTGCTGCATACAGTCTGCTAGCTTATGGCACTACTGACAAGGAAGACATACAGCACCTCTATGTCTCTGCTACACAAGATAAGCATACAGTACTGATAGAAAATATAATTGATTTCACTGGCACGGCCTGACTGGCTGTTCACAGGCAAGATACTAAAATAATTTAAAGAAATCAATAATCTGCTATTAGATGGCAACTATTAATATGTGATATTGCTCTTTCAAAACCCCTGGTGAACAATTTGTAATGGCTTCCTTTCTTTCTCTATAACTTCAGCCTCCTCCTTTCTTTCTCCTTCCATATATATCCTTCATATATACTTGTCTGAGCACTCCTGGAGGATGACACGTAGGAAAAAAGATATACTGAGACATAATTACACTGGTATATCTAACAGAAAAGGCCTAGATGTTTCAAATGTCAGTAGATCTGAAGATGTGTGGGCAGGATTTACAACACTAGTATGTTGCCACTGGTAACTGACTGCATTTTTAACCTCCCCGCTGCTGGCTAGCAGCATGAAAGAAGGTAAGTCTATGGACTTATCACGAGAAATAAACAAGCTCATTTAAAATAAAATAAAATAAAATAAAATGTTGCTGTGAAGCGGGTATAAACAAGGAGAAGGACTGCATAAAGGTAAGATAAGAGCTCTTTCTTCCTGATGGTCAGCCCTCACAGCTCCTGATCCTTCCAGTTTGCTGGCATGCTGCTGCTTCCTCTGCTAGGTCAGCTCTTAGGAACCAGTTTTGTCCATTCAAGAGAGAGGGGAAAGGAAAGAGTGAAGCTTTACACAGAGTATTTTACAGGCACAGACATCCCAGGCAGAAGATACATGATGGAGTCCCCTGTCAAAAACTTGGCAGCAGACTCTTGTTGAGAGCAAGAGATTTGAAGACACCAAGCAGTCTGGCAGACGATTAGACTGGATAAAAGTGTCAGAAATATAATCTGAAGCAGGGAGTAGATGCTGGCAGGGGTGATACACGCACAGCTTGCGTATGAGTGAGGGCTACAGAGAAGACCAAGCATCCTGGGCATGTAACAGTGGCATGTAACCAGGGCACCCCTCCAGAGGGAGGGGAAGAAATTTAGAGAAGGAGCCAGGATTCGGGTTTGAAGGGGAAAGAAAATGTGAAAAGACATGGTGAGGGGATACTCCCATTCCTTCTGAGAAGTGCTTGTGGTGACAGAGTCTTATCTGAGAGATCCTGTAGAAGCTAATATCATAAACCAGGAGGGAGCTACAGGGGACAAAAACTACATTACTACTCTAAATAAGGCACTCAGATAAAAAATGGCCTGACTTGCACATGCCCTAAACACCTAGAAAAATCACTGAAAAGAAGGCAAGCACAGGCACTCAGCTCCTTGACAGGTCATAGGGCCTTTTAGCTTCTGCAAGGGGGGAATATTTCCTGGGACACTGTGAGCATCCAATTGCTCAGTTTGTGTTATTCCTAAATATGCAATTAGGATTCATTCAGGCTACCAAGGTGAATTCTGCAGGAAATCATTCCTGATCTCAGAACAATATCTGCTGTTTTTTGTTGACCTGAGAGACAAAACTGTGGACAGATAGCCACATTGTGGCCTTTACCAAAAAAATAAATAAATAAATAAATAAATTTGTCCCGATCAGCTCACAAAGTCCAGCTGAAAAGGTCAGAGAAGAGTCCATTCTCATGCTAAAATACATGTGATTAAACAACTCTGTTCCTTTTAGAGACCTTTCACAGAATGCCAGATTGTTCTGGTTTTAACCTTTAAAATGCACCAAGGACTTTGAGAGCTACTTTGGCATTTCTCAGTGTAACCCACACCTCCCACATATAGCAGAGATGACTTTAACAAACAGAGTACCAGGGAAGCATCTGTACATGGGTATGTACGGTCCATGAACCTGAGTAAAAGGCTGCGTCTCTCAGAGAAAGGTGATGATACTGAGAGAAGATCATGAGAAGTAATGTCATCCATGATAGCTTTACTCATTCTCAGAGCTTCCCCTTTCCCCCTTCATTTAATTCTGGCAAGCCAACTACCAAGAGCAAAGCAGGCAGCAGACCCCCATGTATCTCACAGAGTGGTAAGTAAAGATGCTTAAAAATAAAAAATAAAAAAAATGAAAGAAATGTTAAGCTCTTCCTGGGAGTGCTGTTCTCTGCATCATACAAGCATGCATCAGCTGCATGTAGTCATGAGCTCTGCAAATGAGACTGTTTGGGATCCATCTATAGTTCCCTAACATGTCAGAGCAGTGGGGTATATTACAGTCTGCTATGAGACTTCTTATTCCTAATTAACACTGAAACAATATAATGGGACTAAAATCATTGATGCCTTCATCAGCTAACTTCATTTTGTTTTGCTTTGTTTGTTAATGCTATAGAGTAGGTATGCTTGTGTTATGTTCATCATGCATTTCTCATGGAATTCATTTAATAGGCCTTCAGTGATCATTTTTCATATGACCTTCTAGACTTTGATCTAATCTAAGCATCATATTTTGTAGACCTAGGCATTAGGCTCCCTATCAAGAAAGGCTTCATACACAGTGTAGTAACCGTAATCTAGTAATTACATTCTGTAAGTCATTAATTTTTATACGAGCTGGTTTTCTACCTTCCAAGGGCTCAAAGCAGCCCTAAATCCAGCACTGAGCCTGGATTGGTAAAGTTATGGCTGGTCTTTATTCCTACGTAGTACTGGTAAGGCTTAACCATTTTACATTTTACAAGTTGGCTCAAAATTTATAGCCAGGAGCTTCACTGTCTAATATCTCCCTCTAAAAATAAAACAAAACAGAACAGAACAAAACAAAACAAAATATGTTGCTACTGCACATAATATGTAATATATTTGTCTAGGAGGTTCCTTGAAATCTATTTTTCAAAAGACGATCCAAGACTGAGCACCCACAGTCACCCACTGACCTCTAGGCTAGTCAGCAAAAGCACGGGATGGCTTGACATCTGGGCATCCTCAAAGAGCACACAGAGGCAAAGGACACACAGAGGGACAGAGCTCTGGAGCTTGCCTGACAGGCATACAGGAGTCCATGGCACCCAAAACCAACAGTTCACAGCCAGCACCAGCCTTGAGATGGGCTGGAGTTGGCTGGTTTTGAACAACAGCTTGCAGACCATCTTGCCATGAAATGAGGTGACAGGAAAGCTGAACAGCAATATTAAAACAATAGAAGGCTCAGCTGCCCTGGGCAGTGTCCTGGGAATGCCCCTCAGGAGCCTGCACAGTGATATTGCTACCAGTGCAATATTGCTATCAGGATCAGACACCTGGAGAAAAGGGAAGGCTGGAGGTGGCAGGTTCAAGGCAGAACATAGCCCTGGGAGCAAGGTGTAGCCTTTGCTGCAAAGTGCTGCAGCCTCAGCACTGCTTCATGTATGACCCAGCTGTACTCACTATGGGCAGCTCCCATTCAGGCTTTTGATTTCACTAGATCTGTGCTCATGAGTCAGCTCCGTTAGCACAGGTACAGGTTCTTCACTATTCATGTCTTCATATCCCTGGTTTTATGACAGGCACCAAGGTGCTACCAAAATACCCTGAAAAAAATAATAGTGAAAAAGTCCAAAAAGGTATTCTTGTCTCCAACTTTGCCGGACACCATGGCCTAAACTAATATCTTCTATTTACTATCTGAGTTTCACATGGCCACATCCTTTCTACATGATGAATCACACACGGGACATCCTGGTAAAGACTTAGAAAAGGTTTCTTTCTACTTTTCCACCTGGTTTACGCCTTTGCTTTGATATTTCTAGCTCTATAGTCTGAGGGAGAACCATTAAAGCCTCTAAAGCTGACCTAAAATTATTTTTCATCCATAGTGTTATCCAGTACCGTAGTGTTATCCAATCCAATTAGGACTCTTCAGATTGGTAAGCAAGTACTATGAGCCGTTTGCCAAAAGGTTGCTATTTCCATCCTTAAGGATGAATATTCTGCCCTGTCAGACCTCATCGCATATATAATACTGACTGCTATTCCCACTGCACAGGGGGTCAGTCTCATTTCTGAAAGGCAATGCCAAGTTTGGGGAATGGAGAGAGAATATCCCTCTGTTGGCTCAATTTTCTTACAGAAGCCAGATGATATAGTGCAGGTGAGGTGAACCAAGATGCATGAAAAAGTAATCCAGCAAGCGATTCTTCAGTCTATTATATGGCTCCAAAATTGTCTACATCATCTTGCATCAAGATCTAGCTGTGCAGAGGTCCTTAAAAGCAATTACAAAGCTGCAAGTGATGGTTTGAAGAAATATTTCTCCATTTCAAAATATCTTATAGTATAACCCTAAGTAAAATATGCCATATTATCTATGATTATATGTCATATGGAAATGAAGCACCATTATAGGAAGTCAAACATAAACTAATACTTATGAAAATTTATAAAAGACCTTAGGTAAGATTTGAACCATCTGGGAGCCTAGATTTCATCCTTTCGGTCTAGAGATAAGTAGATTTCAGCTAGCGCATCTCTCATTGTAGAGAACTGAATGTTGTTGCTGTAGCTTCAAACCACAAGAAGATATTAGGGATAACTAAATTATCTATGACAAATATTATGGAACATGTAAATGCATTCCTCTTCTTATTTTTTTTCCCCAGCACATCTCTGGCCAATTTGTAAGTGTACTCAATATTCACACGTATTATGCAAACAAAGGGCACTGCAAATGTCTGTTCATGAAATATGCTATGTCTACAAAGTCACAAGAGATTGTTTTCAGGCCCAAATTTCAAGCCTTGGACCCCATGCCAAAGATAAAATGATTACAATGACAATACCAGGAAAAGTTCCTTTGTCACCAAGAAGCCTTTGGTCAATGAAGTGATGATTATTTTTTTTTTCAAAATAATATTTTGATCGAAAATGTTGTGAACATTTGAGGACTATTCAAATGTTGGAAACATGTTTTAAGTTAGAACAAATATGTCAATTCATTTGCAAAATACTGGTGAATGAAAAGTTGATGTTAGGTAAAGAATAAATCCAGAGCCATCAGAAAATCTGAGGCCATAGGACAACAAACAAACAAAAAAAATAATTTTCTACAGCTTTAGCCTACCATTCTTTGCACAAAATGGCCTGAAACTAATGCTATAGATTTTACTCTGTCCTGCCATCAGCATCCTCTTATTGTGAGGGAGCAGTGGTTGGAGGCTCTCCCAGTTGCCAATTCTCCTTACATTGCATGAATCTCATCATGCCTGACAGTTTTCATAAAGCCAGGCTCCAGGCGACTGAAGAATCTCCTGAGAACCTCAGCTTTTGATCACAGGGAAAAAAGGAATATTTTAGTCCTCGTGATTGCAGAAACAAGATAAAAAATGTATCTTCAATGTTCTCCCAGTATGCTGAAAGCTCATTAACCCAAAGGGAAAATAAGCATCTTTCAGAACCCACTATGTTTGAAATATATATATATATATATATTTTTTTTTTCTAAGCAGGAAGAAAATCAGAGAGGAGACTGACATAATTTTTAAAACCTAGTAAAACTGATACTGAAATTCAGGTCATTAACCTCAGCTGAAAACAGAGAGAAAAATGAGCCCTTTCTTGTCGTAAGTCACAGAATTTTGAAAGAGGTGCCACGGTAAAGAGCAGAGCTTTTTAAGATATCATATCACAGGGACAATAGCAAATTAATCTGTCAGACAGTGTACAAATAATAGAGAGATGTTGTCTGGAATTGCCTTTCTATAAATTAACAAAATAGCCCCCTTTTTTTTATTTACAATTCAGTTGCCTTGCCTGTTGAATTGAAAATGCACAAAGCTAGCACATCAGATGATCTCACGGCAGACGGCTCTTCCAAGCCTGTCATAGGTTGCTTTGCATAGTCATACTACTGCAGATGAACGAATAAGCAGCTGCTCCATTTTTTGTTTCTTCACACCCCTTTTAGTATCAGCCCCGTGGAATCGTTGAACTGCATGCCGTATTATGTGCTCAGAGTATTTTATATGCTGCTTGGATTAGAGCATACCTCCTTGTTAATGAAAGTATTTCCTTCAGCAGCTGTATGTGGCAGCCATGTATGATTACAATACACAGTAGGAACTGCTCATTTCTAAACTGTTTCTGGGGAAGTAAAGGGTTACTAGGGGAAGTGGTGTTTTATCACACATTCAGCATTGCACAAAAATAGACCAAAATGCTTGCCTTAAGGTCTCAACATTTTTTAAATTAATTTTAATACCACAACAACCTATTTTGGATACTGTTAGCATATGCTGCCTGTACAATATATACACAGTTGATGGTATCTTGGGAGGTGCAGGAAAGAGAGAGAAAATTGCTCCTTAGCCATGAAGGGAGGAAGAGCCACGCGGTGCAGCCTGGATGGAGCTGCCTGGCTGCTGGGGGCGGGGAGCACATCAGCCAGCAGGGTACAGCCTGCCTCTCGCAGGGCTGGGATAACAGCTTGGGAGATCAAAAACCGTATGTGCCTTTCTGGTTCTGATGACCCTTTTTCATGACCATTTTTTTTTTTTTCTTCTAGACAATTTGTTGCTGGTGAAAGTTTCTAGACTGACAGCCAGAGATTGGACACATCTATCAGCCACAGTGAAAAACCAGCGTAGACACAGCCCCAAGTATTACTATCAATCCATCCAAGCCCTTGTTCTTCATTTAATGAATTGCACTGGTGTAAAGTGGTTGTCATATGTGACCACTTCAATATTGCCAATGCAAGACATGGAGAGTATCTGCCATCATTTCCTCTGAATCTACTAAAAGCGCTGAACAAGGAGCAAAGCAGGGCATGATAAGCTCCAGCAATTCCTGAACTTGACGTGGAATGTTTACCTTCCTGGTAATTTTGTATTTCAGTCCTTGACTCCATAAATAGAGCGGCTAATAGCAGCAGTAGCTTATTGCCCTGCCCCCTGAAAACAGATATGAGCCTCATCACCTCCTACCACACACGCAGCAGAAAGTGGTACCCCTCAGCCAGCTCTGTCCTCTGATCCAGTTGGACTTGCACAAGCCTTGTATCTTCTTCCTGGTTTACTGAGCTGTGCTGTCTGACAGCAACACACATTCATTGACTTACAAAGAGCTATGTATGTCTAATGCTCTGCTTCCTCCAGAGATGCATTGCTTTGGTTTCCTTCACATAAGTGAATCCACCGTAAGCAAGCGCTCACCTCTACTCACTTGCGCACGTACAGTTCAGACCGTAATGCTTCTGAATTTAGTCATGTTACATCCTGTGTTTCCTGATTAAGATCAGTGGCTGCAAGCTGATCTTTTAATTGTCTTTTCAGAAACTCAGCTTAGTTTGCTGTGCTTTTCCCACTGTATATGGGGATAAAATGAAATTTTAATACAACCACAAGAAAAGGTTCATTTCAGTCTTCAGCTCATTGGCTTAAGCTACTGCAAGGCCCTTCTGCAATCAGGACATCCAAAATCTTCCCATGGACTGCTTCAAAACATCTCAAGCAGGAATCCTAGCTTATCATCCATCAAACACTCAGTTCTGCAAGTTTTCCATTGCTGGGGGGCCAGGGGCTGTGCCGCAAGCACACAGCACCCCAGGGCTGCCTCCTCCTCCAGCTACATGGACATCCACCAAGCCTCCAAGCGGGGCAGCTCCACCACCCTCATTGATGTCCTCACTCAAGGACAAAGTTTGCTGCTAGTCAGATCCCCGAATCTACGTGACCTCCTCAAAGCAGCCCCAGCAAAACTCAGACTTGCCCAGAGGGACTGGTTTTGCTTTATAGGCACAGGCTGAAATGACTAGAGGCTCAACCCCTGAAGATACAACCAGGGCTCTGAAGAACCACACTCACCACCCTGCTATAGGCCTATCTGATAGCTTTTCCCATAACATTAAGTATTTTTCACTACAAAATCACAAGAAAAAAAAATAAATCATGACTACTAAAGTCAACTCCTACTGACCTTTCTGGTTGATTTTACCCAGTTATTTGAGCATGAAAAATGACCAAAAAGTGTCCCAGGCCTGAATGAACTGCCATAGTAGCGCACAGTGTTGCTATTTGCATGTAGGATTTATCATAATCCTAATTTTGCAAATTACTGTGAAGCTTTTGCCCCCAAATGGTTAGTTTTGAATTAGAAGGGAAACTGTAGCTTTATATTCCTTGATACCAATTCTTAAGATCAAATAGCCTTTAAGAGATCATAAATGTGCTCCAAACATGACCAACGCTTTAGTAAAATGATTTTAATATGCATGGAGCACCATCCACTAAAATTACTTTAGAATATTAAAAAGCTGATGTTCAATCATGGAATGAAAATTCAAGTTACTTCTTCCTTTAAATACTGTATCAGCAGAACCAGCCTTAATTATTAATTAAACAAACTATGGATTTATACAACCAGCGTTGAATCTGTTCAGCAAAACAGAAAGCTTCTTACTAAGAGAGCTATGCTATGGGTGGGGCAAAGCAAGAAAAATAGCCAAATTTTTGCCTTTATCAATCTCTACATTAATTATTAAAGAAGAAATATTTAAAGTGATATACTCACATGACAACAAATTTTAAGACACGCAATTTTTTAACAAATTTTCTAAACGCTAGCTTCAAGGCACGCAAATTTATCTACTGGTGAGAGCGTATATCAAAAAAATTGAGAATGGTGATTGAGGTTTGAATCCTCTCCAAAGGCTTTCTAGCATCCCGTGTCTCAGTACCGGCTTTTAAGCTTCATATCCTTTGGTACGGTTCTCCAAACAGAGGACATAAATACCATCCAGGTTTTAAAACATTTTATTTGCATATTAAAAAAATTGTGCATTCCAATAATTAAAATCATTTGAACAAAAAAAAAAAATGGCACTCGATTAACTGCATTTTACAGCTCGCAGGACCTTGGTACAGCTTTGCATTTATTCGTGTGTTACTCTAGTTTACTGTAGTCCCACCCAAGTTCTTCTTTCATCAACATGCAAGCTCTTTCATGCCACCAGGACCAAAGCCAGACAGGCAGAGGGAAAGGCAGCGCCTTCATTCAGTGTCAGTAGTTCTCTCTATTCTTTTGATGTGAAAGGGGCAGTACAGTCATTTTAAACTTTATCCAACCTCTTTGCATCTTACAAAGTTAAACAGCTAAAAGAAGTAAAATAAGAAGGCAATGCTTGTGGAATGTACAGTGCATAATTTGGAAGGGCAGATTTCATTACGATTCACCCGCTTGCTTCTCCTGTTCAATTGCTAAAAAGGGGGAAAAGAAAAAACAGAAAAGGAGCAATAAAGATCGTGAACCTGAAAAACGCACCCGCCGGACAGTTTCTATGGCTCGTGAAGGGGGATTTATCAAAATGGAAACCCAGATGGATCCTCACGAAGCGCTACCCGGTGCCGAGGGGGGGGTTCGGGCTGGGCAGAGCCGCGCATCCCCCCCCGCCCCGCCCGGCCCCGCGCCCGCCGCCCCTCTTTGTCTCCTCCCCGCCTCGCCCCCCCCCCCTTCCCAACCCCCCCCGCTCCCCGCCCCCCCTCCACTCACTTTCTTTTGAAGGCAGGGGGTTTTTCTCTTGCGTCTCTGTCTTCTTCAATTTGGACTTGTCAAATTTCTCGATCTCGGCCATGTCTGGTTTGTCGGACATGTTGGCAGGTGACTCTGCGCGCACAAGGGAAGAGCCCGTTACCCCCGGACGGGGCTCCCGGACCCACCCGGACCCCCCCAGGGCCCCCCCGACCCTAGCGGGGCCGCGCCCCGAAGGCGGCCAGCGGCATCCACCGGGGGGGCGCCGCCGCTGGAACCGAAAGCTCAACGCACGCCGAAATTCAGGCGCTTAATCCCCGGCGTGCAATAAATAAAAATAAATAGTAGTAAGAAAAAAAAAATCAGTCCAGCATCCAAGCTGCTTGCAGCTCGCCGCCAGCCCCGGCCGGTGGCAGCTCCCAGGATCTGCAGGCTGTGGAGCACAATAGAAGGGCAGCGCCCGGCGCCCGCCGGGTTTTTAACTCGATAAGGAAATAAAAAATGAAAAATAATAATAATTTAAAACTAAAGCCGCCGGGCTGCAACTAAGGCGGCTGGCGGGTCGCACGCCACCGCCCTGCAGCGGCTCGCCTGCGAGACAATAGCCGCCTCCAGACAATAGCCCCCCCCCCGGACAATAGCCCCCGCGCCCTGCCCTGCCCTGCCCGCGGTCCCCCCCCGGGGGGGGGGCACCGTCCAGGGCCCCTGGGTGGCCTCGCCGGGGCCGGGGGGGCGGCGGGACCCACCGGTGTCGCCGCGCGGTGATGCTCAGCCCCGCCGCTCGCTGCCGCCGCCGCTCCGCACGCCAGTATAAAGGGCGCTCGCTGGCGGGGCGGTTTTATCCCCGCGCCTATGCAAATCGCGGTGATGTCATCCGCTAACCATTTTGCCGCTTTCCGCCTTTTTCTCTCTCTCTCTCTTTTTTTTTTTTTCCTTCTCCCCCCCCCCCCCCCCGCCTTTGCTTCCTTCCCCTCCCTGCCCCAGCGCCCAGCCCTCCCTCCCCCAGCACACACACACACACACACACACACACATACACACACACACACACACACACACATATACACACACTCTGACACACACACACACGCACACACACATACAGACAGACAGACAGACAGACACACGTCCCCCACGACCGCCTCGGCCCCCGGGGGGGCACCCCGGAGGGGGGTGGCAGCCGCTGCCCACAGCTCCCCGGCCCCCGCCATGCCCCGATGCTGGAACCGGGACCGGGACCGGGGCTGGGGCAGGGACCGGGAACGGGGCAGGGACCGGGAATGGGGCAGGGCCGGGGCCGGGGCCGGGGCCGGGTGGGAGCTTTGGGGAGCTTTTCCCTCAGCCCCCGGCGTGCCCCTCTCCCGCGGGTTGGGCAATATCTGCCGGCTGCTCGTGTTACTCGGATTTCCTCATTTCGGAGGCAAACGCGAACCTCTCAGTCCTTTACGAGCTCCGGGAGCCTCCCCTCCCTCCCCCAACCTCCGGCTGCAGGGAGAGAAAAACCCCATCGCTGTCCTTGCAAGCCTGCTGCAAAGGAGAGCAAGCGAGCGCGGCCGTGCCGTGCCGAGCCGTGCCGGGCCAGCAGACAATAGCCGGGCCAGGTGCCGCCCCACCCGGCATCTCCTGCCGAGCCCCGTGGGTCGCAGCCGGGGCGCATGGTCCCGGCCAGCCCGGCCGTCCCCCCTCTCCGCAGCACCAAATGTCCCCAGCGTGCCGCAGGGGGACCCGAGGCGGCGAGCTGCGAGCCGCCAGCCGCCCTAAAAGCGGCGTAAGGCGGCTGGCTGGGGGCGCACGGGTGGCTGTGGTTTGCGCGTTTGCAGTGCTGGGTAATAAACTGAATTATCCGGGCGGGGGGTGCGTGGCAGGGTGGCAACAAGTTGGGGACATCCCCGCGTCTTTGTCTGGCAGCGGCTCGGCGGGGGGAGGTGCGAGGTGGGGAAGGCTCGTGGGAGCCCGTGGGAGTGAATTGCGGCTGCTTTGGGGACATCTGTGTGGCACCCGTGTGGCCCTTCGCTCCCTGCGCCCTGCCCTCCAGCACTGTGTCTGATGCGAGCGTGGCTGGTGGCGAAGCAGAAGCCATGGCTCACGGACCATATTAATGTATGCCAGGAGAGCTGTAAATGCATTGCAGTCAACTCCTCGGGGATGCTGCTGCTTCCTCTGCTTCACGGCTGTCCTCTCCCCCTTGGCCAGCCATTTTTCCTAACGTTTCCAGATGTACGGTCAGGGGGGTAAAATCCTGTCCCCATGGCAATTCCAGTAATACTTTACTGTAGCGAACGAAGATTTCCAGTCCACCCGGAGTCCTCTTACAGCCGAGCTCCTTCACTTTTGGTGGTGCAGCGTATAAAGTCTGTTTTATTCCCCCGGTCCATGAGCACCTCCAAAACTGGATGAACAGAGTCTATTGCTGAGAGAGAAGGTAACTCCTATGAGCTAGGAATGGTTCAAGACTGATGGCCAAAGGAACCGCTGAGGAAAGAAATAGCAAGGAACATATATAGCTTGAGAATATTTACAGGTTTTCATAATAACAGCATTAAAAACATGGCAGAGTGATCTTCTGTGTTGGAAATGGGCTAAATTTGCTAGCTAGCTTTTGAGCAAGTTCCTCAAAATAATTTTATGGCCTTTTGCTTTGACACTTTGAGCACTGAACCATGTGACTGGGAATTGTGAAATCAGTCTAATTATCGGCATCACCCATGATGTTACAGCTTCAGACTTTTCGCTTTTGCTGAAGATTTTTTGGCCTCTTAAGTGATGGCAAATCAATATAAACATTCTTTGGAGTTTTTCTCCTCTGTGGCTACTGCAATCACTCATGCACGTGTCTGAGCACATCGGTATTGCCCTGACCCGAGTGCGGTAAATGCTCTCCTGACGTTGCAGAATGGTGGGTGTCTATGGGACTGGGGTCTGATTTTCCAGAAGCAGCCTGTCCAGTGGTAGCACTACTCACTTTGGGACAGAGCCATAGATCTCTTAAATGAGTGTAATCCACACACTTAAATGGAGCGTTGCTGATTTGTGTGAACCAGGCCTCTTTGCTGAGTTTAGATTCAATTACAGTCCTGCGAGACAGAGACAAATAAAAGGTTTACGCTTCTGCTGCTTCTCCGCCTTCCTGTATTTCCCTTTCTGTGGATTATCACTGAGATAGGCACAGCATCTTGGAAATGCTGTGTGTACCTTACTGCATGTATGAGGGCTGTATTGTTCCGCTGGAGCAAAATGAAGGCATTGCATTTTGCTGGCAGGACATAGGCTAATTTCTGCAAAAGTAAATACTCACTATAGCATTTTGCGTTAGTGCTGTAATTACAGAAATTGCATTATCTGTGTATATGTCCCTTTGTGCCTGTTTCTTTTTGTTGCTGTATGGAGAATGTGAGGGAGGTCCATGGTCATTCAAGACTGCCCCATCCCAAATGGCACCTGGGGATAACAAACTCCTTAGCACATTTCCTAGGCCACATTATGTAAAGGATACCTAGCTTAGGACTTCTTATTTTGGATATTGATGAGCTTCTACATTTGTTACTTTTTTTGTGTGTCACCAGTTTCTTATTGTGACTATTTAAAAAAATTACGGTCAACAAATATTTGGTGATGTACAGTACCCTTCTAGGCATGCGCACTCTTAGCCATCTGCATGTTAAAGGAGGGCACTTTTCAGCAGATTGGTGATCTCATTTGCAAGAAGGAATTTGGACTCTTGCTAACAGTTTTCAGCTGAAAACGTTGAGGGGCTGTACTATGTCAAGGCAGCAAGTTCCTTCTTGTGTTATAGGAAAGTCATAGAGTGGGAAACAGCACGTGGTAAACCATAGTTCTTACGTCTCATTTGTATGGCCGTGTTTGAAGCCTTGTAAAAAGATCAACACTCCTTTTCCAGGTAAGTATAAACTATTCCCATTTGTCAGACTGTGAGACTGAGATAATAAAAGACTTGCTTGAGGGCATGCAACAGAGGGGCTTAATCAGATATTAATTGATGTCAGTAAAAGTGTTTGTATCTAAAATTGACTTCGGCTTTTGCTTGAGCTCTGACTGAAGAATGTTTTGAAACATGATCAGGAGCACAAATCTAACCTTGTGCTAGTTCTTCCATGCAGGCTTTGCATTTGTTTAAAAAAAAAAAAAAAAAAGTAATTGAGGGGACACAAAATGGCTGTGTGATAAAGCACCCAAAATTAATTCCCGTATCAGCTTATTATTCATAATGGGATCCCCGGCACATCAGATAACTCTTAGCATAAAAATAAACTGTATGCAAATTTCTCTATCATATGGAAAATAAATTAGAGGAAGAGAAGCCAAGTGATTGTTTTCCAGGCCTCAGTTTCACATGTGAAATCTTATTTTCACAGGCTTGACTCTCTGAGAGAGAATGCTTTCTCTCACTCCATATACCGTTAGAGGAAACTCGAGCTGGCAGAAATCCCGAGAGTGCAAGTGAGGAGGAGACAATCACTTTTTGTAGTTTCTGGCTGCACTACCTTGCTGCCAGCAGCAGAAGTGGTTTTATGGTAACATTGGGGTTTGGGTGTTCAGTTGGTCCAATGTCAGAGCACAACATTTGTTTTGTGTCACTTTCCACCAAATGCTATTGACAAAAAATAAAAAAATCAATTCATGGAGCAGAACGTGTAAAGGGAGAGCCTTCCCATCCCCCCAGAGCTTTCAGAAGAGGAATTGCAAAATGTCTGTTCTAACAGGACAGATACTGGCACTTCTCGGCTTTACAAATTGTGGCATTTCCTTTTTCTACTGTGCTTGACAAAGGGAATTTTGCAACAGGTCAGGACTTTAAGCAAGTGGTGCTTGTGAGAGAGGAGAAGCCAGCCTGGGAAGCTCAGATTGCTGCACAGGAAGCTAAATACCCCAGAGCAGCAGATGCTCCTCTCCCACACCAATCTGCCTGGATCTGGTTCCCCTGCCTTCCCTACACTCATGAACAATAAAAGAAGAGCACTGAGTCTTGCTTTTAACACATGCAGAAGCTGTAGCAAAGCTACAGTTCGGGGGCTAGGCTATTTGAAACTGAGCGAAGGCTGCCTGCCAGTAACAAAGCCAACAAGATGAGGAAGCCTTCAGCTGTGGTTTCCAGCTTTGGGGGGATGCTAAAAAGTTACTCTCATTGTATTCGGAAATTTTTAATAAATTGAGAGGAAGTTATTATGTTTCCAGCCCTCAGAAAGATTTCTTTAAATCTTCAGGGAACCGCCAAGCTTTTGGTTATTTGTCTTACGCATTTCACTGGGACTACTTTGCACAGGTCTCTGGACTAAAAGTGTCCAAACCACCTCCTTTGTCTGGAGTTCTTTTCTACCAGATCCATGTGTAAAAGCTAAGGTTGAAAGCTATCTCTAGAAAAAATGGCTGTTTACTAATTATCTGAGAGAACTGGAAACAATAGCATATCTCCTGCCTGAAGAAGGCATCTCTGTGCCAAATTTTCACAAGTGCTAGTCATCATTCCCTGAATGTTGCAGCAACTTTTCTTTCCTCTAATTTAGATGAGTGAAAATAATAATTTTGCAAGTGCATAAATAACAGCATCAGCATAACACACCACAAAAGCAAAATGCATCATTTCTCCCAGTGCAACTCAGCCCTATCCAGCAACCCCTTGATCCTCCAGTGCTAAGCTTCTCTTAAGTTAAACTGCTAATTACGAGTCATGCGCATGGCTGTCAACAGAGAGTACAAATAGAAATCTCAGGCAAAAGGGGAGACTGGATTGTTATGTTACCATTGAATATGAGTTTCTTTCAATGCGAAGATAAAGCTAGATATACATGCAAAATACTGTGCTCTCTTTATTCAACACACAAGCGAGCACATGTATACAAAAGACAAGAAGGCTATTCTTATCAGGATCCCATTGAAAAGGGGATGACCAAAACAAACAGGCTGAATGAAGCAATGGCTAGCAGCAGCCAACTGTGGGCTAAACCCAGTGGGGACTGCTGTTTCTCTAGCTTGTAGGAGAGAGCACAGAGATAGGGGAACACCACCCAGGAAACCTCCCCAGGATGCCTGTACTGCATCTGCCCATACTGCGAGCTGCAGTTACAGCATGTGCCTGACGTCATGAACTGGGCGAATTGTGTTGTGCCAAGACTGGGGTTCCCACCCTCCAAAGCTGACGTTCCCGTCTCAACGTGATAGTAGCAGAAGTCAGTGTACATCAGCATCCAGCAGGATCAACTTATTTATCTTGGAAAACAGCACTGCCCTGGAGAACACACCTGTGCTACACGGGCCTTGTATAGCTATCTCGGAGCTAACTCTAAACAAACAGCAGCCTGGAAGTCACACTGGGTTTATTGCGTTGTGTTGATTTTTTCGGGCGGGTTTACTTGCCTGTGCTGAATGCTGCTAGCCCTATCCGAGACATTCATTTTGAAACCATCTTAAGTGTATTCAGCTATCAGCTCCTTTGTGTTTTCATCTCCCCAAGCCCATTCAAGTGCAACGATCTTTTTTCTCTTGTCTCTCCTAAGACTGTAGCAGGCAAGATTTTCCACAGTTTGTGTGGGTTTACTTATCTGATCTATCTATTTGTTTTTCTCCACTAATCCCTTTTTCAATTAATTTATTTCCAGCAAACAAACAGACATCAACAAGAAAAAAGCCATAAGCTTGCTGCAGGACCAGATGTAGAAATGTCTATGAGATCCACTCAAAACCTGACTCACGTCCTTATCTGAGCTTTTGCCGGGCTAGGGTGTAAAGGATGGAGCTGTTGGGGTAAAGCACATCCTGTCGTTTAAACCTTACTGACAGGATGCTTTCTTCACTGTACCAGTTTGTGAAAAGCAAGGGAGAAGTGTTCTGACTGCCATAGCCAGACATTTCAACTGCCTCTGGCATGCTCCACAAGTGGTAGGGACTCGGGATGTGTGTGGGGTTTCCTTCTTGAGAACAAAAGACACAGCTCTCGCAGCATGAAGGTTTCATCACCCCACCAACGTGCCTGAAACAAAAGCTCATCCTGGCATCCACACGGCTCCCAAGGCTTCCTGTTCTTTGCCTTCATGCTTCCTTTCAAGGCAGCGGGAGTTTTGAAGCCTGAGCACTGTCAGGTGGGAATGGGAGGGATGGCCATAAGAAGTGAGCTCACGATGGGTGGGTGGGCTGAACAGCACCCTGTGCATGGCTGGCATTTAGGGCTTTCCCAGGCTTGTCTGTGTCTCAGTTTTTCAAACAATCTCACCGTCACTGTTGGGAGAACTAAGGCAGGAAGGCAGGGGGCTTGGGAAAGCACCACTTTTGAAATTTCTTGGGAGTTTTCAGGTTATTCTACACAGAACAGTACGGACCAGAGCTAGAAGTTAAAGGTTGATAACACTTGTGATTTCTCCGTTCAAAGTGTCGGGCTTAGAGAAATGCACACAAGGACACAGTCACTGGCAGGAAAGAAGTGGTGGCAGATGGAGCAGAGTCCATTTTCCTTACAGGAAGAGGAGCCCTCAGAGCTGCTCACAGTGTCTGGTGGCAGCAGGGTCCACTGCTTTTGCTCGCTCAAGTGTCACCTCTGCTGCTCGTTATCACTGGGCACAAGTTTGTTTATAATTAACTGAAACAAAAGCATTTCCTGGCATGGTTTAGGGCTGGTAGGAAGTTACTGCACACATGCACAGGAAAAACAACAACAGTAACACTAATACGTATTGACGTAGTGGGGTGACTGCTAAAACATGTCACTGCAGGCAGGCAGGCGGAGAGCTCCTTTCTGTAGGGAGGTGTATAGCTACTTTCCACCTGAATGCAAACTATCGCACAGGAGCAGAAAAAGCAAAAATATGCAGGTTCCATTTTTTTTGTTCCATGTGTTTTGCTACTGATATTAATAAGCATGGGATTGAGCCCAACTTCCATTTATTTCATTTATTCAATGTTCCTTAAAGAGAATGCATGTGAAACCAGGGATCATATCAAAGCTCCCAAAGGGAATAGGTCTTAACTTATTTGTGTTGCCTCTTCATCTTCTGCTGATTTGTCTCCTACACCTGTAAAGTAAGTTTTATTTCACAGCTACAATCTTGATAAAATCAGAACTGTGGGATGAGGAAGAGGAGCAACCAGGTAGATTGAATTAGATGTGAAAGTTCATTGTCCCTCCCCCATAAATCATGCATGTATGTAGAGCCCACGTTGTTCAAGCAGAGTTTTGTCCACTAGTAACGAACTGCTGCCACCAGTGGGCTGCGGTTTGTATTGACACACAATTTTAATATTACACATCTAGGATACTGGTAATATTAGCCAAAATATTCCAGGACTCCAGGTCTAAAATGAAACCATGAATGCACAGGCCAGATATAGAGAGTTGTGTCCAAGACAAAAAGTGCCATGGCTGCCTCTGCAATACACAGCAAATGTAGAAGTTACTCTGTTGGTTTAGACACACTCACAAATTCTCTTAGGGGTCATTTTCTCCTGATAAACTTCATAGCACATCTGGGAATGTTAGTTCTCCCACACTGGAATGCTTGGCAAAGATATGTTTTGTAGGAATTAAATTTTTCCTGGTAATTACCATGGTTTTGCACAGATTTGACATTGTTATCCATGGAAACACAAACTTCTGAACATCGGCTTCAGAAGAAAAGATGCATACATATCCTAAAATACATGAGTTACCTGTCCTCACTGTTGACTAAGTTTATCAAAGATCCAGAAATGAGATCACTTGAGAATGCCATAATACTAACACAAACTAGGAGGCCTGACTCCTCAAAAATGTGTTTTGTTTTGTTTTCTTTTCTTTTCTTTTTTCCCCCCATTTTCTCTGAAAATAGGGCCAGAGATTGTGGTGATGATGATCCTTACATATCTGTATATGTACGTAAAGTATATTGAATCATAGAATAACATAGGTTGGAAAAGACCTTCAAGATACCAAGTCCAGCCATCAACCTGACCTACAGAGACCCATCACTAAGTCATGTCCCTTATTACCATGTCCACACGTCTCTTAAATACCTCCAGGGACGGGGACCTCACTGCTTCCCTGAGCAAACTGTTCCATATATATAAATCATATACATAATATATATAATGTATATAATATATAACATATCATAATAATACATAATACTGAATATAAAAATATCATACATAGATATTATATGAGAAACTATATGATGTAATATATCTACATATTTACTTGTAATATAATGCTGTATTATATTACAGTATGCTATGTTGGCTCCATGGTTTTAGCTATATTTCTTAGGCTGAGGAAGATTCAGATTAACAGCTTTTACCCTGCTGGAAAAAAAATCCTACCAAGGCAGTAATGGTTAATGGAGTTATATCCAGTTTATACACCACTAAAATGAAAACAAAGAAGCAGGACAATAGAAAGTCATTCCTATTTGAATAGATTACTGGCTCAGACAAAATTATTTAAGAGGACAAATTCAGGCTCCTCATCCAAATTGGATTTCCTGAAAAAATATATCATCCTGTAGCATCCCATCTCTCCTGAGTACTGACAGCTGAAGTATGTGCTGCTGTTTGCATGACGGAGGCACAACTCAGTACTTGCTCAACTCTACCATCCACCCTGCCACAAATCCTCACCCATGAAAACATAGACTGAATTGAAATATTGACCACACAGTTGGTTCGTGAACAAATTTAATATTCAAATGTAGATTTCTAGTATCACCATCTTTGCTAGAAATAGAATAATCTCAAAATTTCTTCAAATTCTTCAGGGTAAGGTTCTTCAAGACTAGGACTGTATAAATGTGGGATGGTTTTCTTGTTGAGAGAGAGAAAATGTTTTACATTGGTCCTAAGAGACTCTCTCCTGCTGGTGTTTGGGCAGAGCCCTAGCAAGAACTTCATTTATCACTTGTTGATCCCTGGCAAGACCTTAATTTATCACTTAGTGGGGAGAAAAACAGCTGCCACAATTCCAATGGCAGTGGGTCATTTTATTCTGTGTTTGCAGCTTGAACACACTGCTGTGAGCAAGGCACTGAACATTAAGGGAGCACAGATAATCATTAGATAACATGCTCCTTTTCTTAAATTCTGTAACGTGAAGAGACTGAAATTGTCTATACTCTCCTGGAATAATGTGAGGTTAGCAGAAAATAAGAAAGTAACTTTATTAGCAACAGGAGGATATTCTGCTGGCTATCTGAATGAATGCCTAGAATAACAAGAAATAAAACATTTTGTTGATGATCAGTCAAATGTCTTTCTTCAGCCCATACTACAGGACATACGCTTCAGCACCCTCTAGCCTTCTACAGCATGTAGGCTTCCAGCTTCATGGTTATGTGCTCCAAAAATAACTTTTGCTAGATTTGTTGGCCTTGCTGGCAGCTGCTGTTTAGACAATACTTGGAAAATAATATACTTTATTTATTTTGAAGGTGAAGCAAAGATTCTTGAAGATTAATTTTTAACATTAAAAGCAAAACAAAACAAAACAGAAAACTAACACACAACATAACCAAAGATGAAACCCTACCATTTACGGATTTTTAATTCCTAATGGGAGAGAGAAAAGCAAGGACTGTGGAAAGAACTAGTGAAGAGGAAACACTGAGGCTTTTCAGTTTCCTGGTTTTAGTGAGAATCAGGGACCCAGCGATGGGGAACCTGCAGTCAGGTGAGAGGGGCACTCATTTGGTAGTGGTTACAGTAAAAACATTTGTCAAACTATCCTGGCAACAGGAAAGTCACTGCTATGAACATAAGCATACATTAGATGCAGGACAGGCATCTTCACCACTTCACAGTTGGGAAGCTGCTCCAAAATACATGTATAATCCAGCACAGTGAAATTTATATGCATCAGCATTAATTACTGGGTTTTCACTTTTTTTTTTTTTTTGAGAACACATTGAAATTTCTTATGAGCAGACAAAGCTCTTTGGTTCATTTAAGATTACTGTTCTAAATTGCTTTCTCTTACAGTTTTTCACAAACCTTTTCAGAGTTGTCCTCAGCTCCCAGTGGTCCACACCTTGCAGGTTGACAGTCACTGAGCCAGGGGTACAGAAGTTGTAGCACAGATGAAAAGCAAGAAATTACAATAACGTGATCATTTGAAACTCTGTAAGCCAGTAAGTCTCCCCAAAAGCTTTGAAGAAGCAGGTCTGCTAGAAATTCACATAATCTTATTACAGTCATCTGCTGGGCAAAATGTTGGTGGGTAGATAGTACTGCCTACATTTTATTTAATTGAAGGTATATATGGATTAATTAGCTGAATTATAATTAGAGTTTTAACATATGCTCAGAAAATATTCTATGAGTTAGTATTGCTTCTGTAAAATATTAAGATGTTGCTTCCTAACACATTATAATATGAGAGCTAGTAGAGCAGAGGATAAAAAATAATTAGTAACTACCTTGAGTTTAAAAAAAGCCTGTGGGAGAGCTCTCCTATGGTATTCCAAAGAGATAGTGAAAAAAAAAATTAAAAAAAAATAGTGCCATAGATTAGAAGCAGATAAACAAACAAACAAACAAACAAACAAACAAAAAAAACAAACCAAACCAAACCAATAACAAAAACAGTGCAGAGAGAAATACACAGGTTTGAGTATGTTAATTGATCAACATGGGAGAGTTACAAGGATCCATATGAAGACTACTGTTGCCATTTACTTTCGGTATTGATGTGGAAACCCCACTGCTCTTTGGAGTGAAGCATGAGGCTTTATATTCCTTCAAGAGAATTGAAGAACGCAACTGTACATTTACTTCATAAACTTTTTTGTGCATTTTACTAAGCTCCCCTCTGTGCCTTATGACAAGAACTCCCCAAACTAACTTCTGATAATTTGAAAAAATTATTTGAAAAATCATTTTATCCATTGCATATGCACTATCTTCCAAGCCCCTGGAGAACCACTTTTGTTGCATGAGGACAAGAGATGAAGAGATATTCTCTGTTACTCTTCTTTCACTATGTGTCATTTGTTTCCTTTCTCTAATCTTCGCCAGGATCCCCCCCCCTCTTTTTTTCTTTCTCTCTTTTTTTTTTTTTTTTTTTTTGTCTTTTGAAAGTAACCACTTGTAGTCTGATTAGGTTCCCTTTTGACACACGTTTTTCATGGCTTTTGACACTGCTTCTCTTTCTGTGTAGTGTCTGTGTTTGTCAGGCAGAGAATGGAGCAAGACATGGTGGTCACCATTCAGTCATAGCTGGGAGTTATTTCTCTAGCCAGAGAGGCATTATTGTTATTGGATGCCTAGGCAGTTATCCCAGATGAGAGTAAACTCGTCATTCAGTTAATGGCATGCTGAGGTTTTCAGGCTTATTGCTTACTATTGTATTGCTCATACATTGTATTGTTTCCATTTACTGAGAGCAACAGAGCAGAGCTCATGAATAAGACGGGAAAAGGCAGCAAACGGTCACTGGTGTTACAGACTATCAAAACCTTATGTATCTCCTCTCTCCTCTCCTCTCCTCTCCTCTCCTCTCTCTCCTCTCCTCTCCTCTCCTCTCCTCTCCTCTCCTCTCCTCTCCTCTCCTCTCCTCTCCTCTCCTCTCCTCTCCTCTCCTCTCCTCTCCTCTCCTCTCCTCTCCTCTCCTCTCCTCTCCTCTCCTCTCCTCTCCTCTCCTCTCCTCTCCTCTCCTCTCCTCTCCTCTCCTCTCCTCTCCTCTCCTCTCCTCTCCTCTCCTCTCCTCTCCTCTCCTCTCCTCTCCTCTCCTCTCCTCTCCTCTCCTCTCCTCTCCTCTCCTCTCCTCTCCTCTCCTCTCCTCTCCTCTCCTCTCCTCTCCTCTCCTCTCCTCTCCTCTCCTCTCCTCTCCTCTCCTCTCCTCTCCTCTCCTCTCCTCTCCTCTCCTCTCCTCTCCTCTCCTCTCCTCTCCTCTCCTCTCCTCTCCTCTCCTCTCCTCTCCTCTCCTCTCCTCTCCTCTCCTCTCCTCTCCTCTCCTCTCCTCTCCTCTCCTCTCCTCTCCTCTCCTCTCCTCTCCTCTCCTCTCCTCTCCTCTCCTCTCCTCTCCTCTCCTCTCCTCTCCTCTCCTCTCCTCTCCTCTCCTCTCCTCTCCTCTCCTCTCCTCTCCTCTCCTCTCCTCTCCTCTCCTCTCCTCTCCTCTCCTCTCCTCTCCTCTCCTCTCCTCTCCTCTCCTCTCCTCTCCTCTCCTCTCCTCTCCTCTCCTCTCCTCTCCTCTCCTCTCCTCTCCTCTCCTCTCCTCTCCTCTCCTCTCCTCTCCTCTCCTCTCCTCTCCTCTCCTCTCCTCTCCTCTCCTCTCCTCTCCTCTCCTCTCCTCTCCTCTCCTCTCCTCTCCTCTCCTCTCCTCTCCTCTCCTCTCCTCTCCTCCTCTTCATGCTGCTCCTAAGCCCTGCTATGAAATACAGACTGGGTAAGTGTGCATATGCAGGGGGTATTATTTTGCTGAGGTAAGGCCAAGTGGAGTTGTGCATTAATTGTATTAATGCACTTATGAATGGATTGCTCAAAGTGAGCTTTGGGCAATTTTTTGGACATCGGTAGTTTGATTAGCCCTTTCCCTTTTCAATCTGGAGCTCACTGCAGGCAAAGAACTCACATAAGGGACTGCTCGGTTTATTTCAGCCATTGACTCTGGGAGCCATTTTTCTGACATCCAAGGACCCTTTAGAAATGAGTGAAAGATAACATGAAAAGTGAACCAGCATAAAAAGTCATTTATGCTTATTAATCTGGGTGCCTGCCCATCTGCACCCAGCTTGAATAGGAACTTACCTTGAATTTAAAACTTTAAAAGCATCCATTATTTCTTTTGCACAAGCGGGGATATGCTATGGATAATATATAAATTAGTATTCCATTAGCATTCACCTTTGTCCTGTGTTTTACTGCCAAAAGAGGTCGAATTGTTCCTATCCCCCTGCTACCACCATAGTATAAAGAGAGCTGAGTTGGTCTGACATTAGCTAAGGTGGGGGGGGGAGGGGATGAAACAGAAATTACTTTTGGCGGTTTGAGTCAAAACTGTTTGGGGGAGAGAAAGCTACTGTATATTTTTCAATTAGTGGGCAAGGTAAAGAAATGAAAGATAAAGGAGGTGCTGGTAATGGAGAAAGAATGAAGTATAAAGTGAAACTGATCAGCCTCCCTCAGAGAATGTATTAATTATTTTCTGACACAAAGTTTTGGCCTAAGCCTTTTTTGGGGGGGCAAGATGTCAAGAGACACTATGAAATGACTTGATATAAATGAGAATTTAGGATCATTTTTCTCTCAACATCTTAAATAGTTTATATAAATCTGCCATTTTTCAAATGATGTATTGAAGCACTCTTGTGGTTGCTTAATATCAATATTCCTCTGAAACTGTACAAATACATCAGCAGCACTTGATGGATGAAATCCAGTATGCCATAATTCAGATGACCAACATAGGTAATGCTTCACTGAACATTTAAGCATGCAGACCAGAAAGCAGGGGAAAATCAAGTCTTCCCTGATGTTGCTCCCACACGTCTCCTGAAGCCTACAGAGAGCAACTTGGGAGGCCTGCAAAGGACAAGGAATTCTGCTTGTAAGCGTGTTTCCTTTTTTTGTCTGTGGTGGGACCACATGCATTTCCCACAGGTGGTCCATTCCCCCACCTCTTGCACTGATGCTCAGGGGAAAGTTGAGCACCACTGACCCCACCAGTGATGTCCCCTGGCCCTCTGTGGAGCAGAGGTGCAGCACATGCTAGCACCCGCTCTCTGCACCAAGGTTTCCAAGGATGTGTAAACCTCCGGGTGAATCAGGCTCCTCTGCCCTAAACCCTTACTCTAACATCTCAGAAGAATATCTTAAACCCCATGTGTGCCCCCAGTCCAGGCCCTGGTGGGATGGAAACATCGCACAAGCATGAGTGTAAGGTCAAGGACAAGGGGCAAGAATGGACCTGGCTTGAAAACACAGGAGGTTCCATGCCTGCAAAATTGCTGTACCTCCTATGATTTTTCTCACAAGGTGGTTGGTCTTATTCCCTAAAACCCTCTAATTTAGTTGAAGTGCTGAGGCCCATCTGCCTTAATATGGTGTATGACAGTGATAAATACCTACACCCATGAAACAAACTCTTCTGAGCAAATATGAGTGGTTAAAACTTAAACCCCCAAAGAAATTTTAAGCTAAATGAGGGAACTCTTTATGTCTTTGAAAACACCAGAAATATTTATGGTATTTTCCACTCATCTGTCCCATTTGCTTTGATATATTAAAGATACTCTTTTCTATCGGCCCCTAACATTGCTGTTTAAATGATAAAGCATAATGAAAAACAACTAGTTAGGAAGAAAATTATACCAATGCTCAGATGTTTTAATCTTATATAAGATAACTTCACCCTCGTTTTCCTCCAGAATTTTCTATGGAAAGGCACATACCAGGAATGCCACAGCCCATTGCTAAGTAAAGAGAAAGAGTGAGAAGCAGATGGGGCAGAAAAGGCTGAGGTGTCTTTTAGCGCTAGTCTTTCAAAAAGGTAAACTGTGCCAAGGGCTTAATCACATTAATTTAGACAGATGAAGACAGAACTGAAGGAGGAAAAATTGGGTTAGACAGTGTGGCTGAGATAAATGTGTTCAAGCTGACCCATTCTGGTGGAACTTGACTGAAAATATTTATAGAAAAAAACAAAGTGAAGTCTTAGGCATAGGGGGTTTTTCAAAGAACGTGGAAAAGATAAGAAAGGTTTCTGAAAAGCAGTAAGGGTCAAAGACAATACTCAGTTTTAACAGTAGAATATAGATAAACATGGGACTATAGACCTGGCAACCTAACTTCAAACCTCAGGAAAAAAATTAAATATGCAGAAGATCGTGTGATGATAAATAATTATCAACAGAGATTTAAGCCTATCCAATTTCTTTCTTTGCATAAGGGGAAAGCAGTAGGTGTAAACCATAGTGACTATACTAGGACTTATGAGAATACTCCTGTGTGGTGTTCTTGTAGGCAAACTCAGCAAATATGGCCAGGGTGAGAAACGAATGGGAAAAGTGCCTGCTAAGAGGAAGAATCAAGAATTGTTTCTCTACCAAGGTGAGAGGGTGGAGTTTATTAGTAGCTTGGAGGACAGTTTTTTTTTAATAAAACAGAAGTGGTTTGGAAACTTTACTTTCGCTTGCAGAAGTAACGGACAGGAGTGTACATCATACTGAGTAGCACGGATGTTTCCTGATTACTCCAGGTGCTGTTGAAAGTGTCATGGAGGGTGAGAGTCATCCAACCTCAAGTCGATATGCAGCTGTAGTCCAGGCTCTATCCATAATCAGCTCAAAGGCACCTCTTGGGTGATTCATCCCATCCAAGGACAGAGTTTTATGTTAAGGGAAATGAATCACTCCCCAGGATTTCCTCTCCCTGCCATCCCATTGCCTGTAGAGGAGTATAAAGGGACTACCTTAGAGAAGCCACTTAACTTTTAAATAGTTAACTTTATGTGAAGTGAATCCCATCCCTGGGTACTCAATTCCATGTAAAGTAGACATTAAGCAGATCTTATAACTTGTCCCAGGATCTGTTGACTGACTGATGAGCTTCCACTAGTAGGTTATCCAGGGATATACTCTTTCCTATTCTTGCATTTTCCAGGTAAATGCAAGGCTGGCAGGCAGGTTCATGTTGTCATCTAATAGTTTTAGTTATCAGCTTCTCAGGAGGAAGTAGGAAGCTTAAGGTTTAAGTTTGTGTCATGGTCTGTGCAGTATTTTGGAGTGGGAAAAGAGTATAATTTTCACAAATAAATCAATGGAGCTAATGGCAATCCTTTGCCCTGAATGTCCTCTTCCCATATAGACCCTGGTCTAAGGTGCATGGACGTTAATGAAAGTCTTGTGAAATAAAGAGCCACAAATTATATATTTGTAGAAATAGCCCATGAATGGAAAGACTTCTCTATGTCTTAGACCTGATCCTTTGTAATAATAAGACATTCAGGAGAGACAATGGCTGCACAAATACTGGTAATTCTTCTGTTGAAGAATTACACTGATAATTTTCCAGCTAGTCTGAAAAGAGGAACAGCAGACCTTTCCACATTAGTAGTCCTCCCTCCACCCATGGCAGCTGGCCACAGCTATGGGCTTCTGTCCCACCACAATGTCGCCTGAAACCAGCGGGTCTTTCAGTAAAGACAACGGATGAATATTGAGGTTGTCTTTTCAGGCAGACCTAAGTTGGGTCAAAGGATTGGCTTCTCCCTTCCATTTGAATGGAGACTCAAGTCACAGTACATGTTAAGGTTCTCCCATGAGGGAGATAACAACAATGAGATGCAAAGGTGAGTCCAAGTATCATCCCTCTTTTTGTGAGGGAAGTGTCTGCGGTGTCTGTTGTGGTTCTTCTCCTCAGCTAAATCACTGAGGCCTCCCACAGAGGAGTTGCTGAGGCTGCAGGAGCATGATGAAACAGCCACAGGATGGTGAATAACCACAGGAGCAGCTGCTGTTGAGAAAGACTGGCCTGAAATGCTCCAGCACTTAAACCATCTTTCTTCATATTGTAATGATCATATGGATAAAAGAATGATCAGAAAAGTACAGGTCTGAGCAAGGATCTTACTAACAGATGCCAATATGACCGGAGCCTTGTAAATAAGATAAATGAAGCAACAGATACTTGCTTACCTGTTTCCTTCCCTAGTCCAGATATTACTCACAGCCTCTCACAGGACAATATACTTTCTCCTGTGTATTTGGCAGGGCAGAGGATGAGGTGTTTGAAAGAAACAGGAAATGAGTTGTTCCTTTTCAAAAGACTTAAGCCCTCTGTGCTGATAGAATATGTAGGGAAATGCTTAGGTGTATTCCTGTAGTTCTCTATCCAGCTGTAGGAAGAAATTGATCTCAGGCATTCAGCCTGCTGCTGGTTAGATCCTTGAAAGACTCCATATCCTGACTGATGTTGCGGTTAAAATTAGTACATTTGCCCCATGGCGTCATCCAGGAATTTCCTGCTGCATGAAATAACAAACAAACAAAATAATCTGTGGGTTAATATGGTGGAAAACAGTGTTTTATTCGTACAGGGAAAATTTCTTATTGTGAATGCAGTAAGTTACTTCCAAGGCAGGATATGGATGGCATCATCTTACCCCAGATCACTCACACCTGTTTAAATATTATGTGGTGCATTGTAAGACCCTATGAACTTTAGAACTTTATTATTTTTTAAAGCATATTGTTGTGTTCATTCTTTTGTTTTGTACGGTTATTGCAGGATCAATGGATATCCACATCTACTGAAAGGAGCTCCTTTACCTCTTGCAGTTCCATGAGGACAAAAGTGTATCCTGATTTTATTTTGGAGGTCACTGTGTACTTTTTTCGGGTCTTCCATAGCCAAAAGTTTCAATATAACAAACTATCACCATGTTGTGCAGTTTTAAGAGTGTGTATTCATGTGTATATACATGTGTATTTTACTACAAATGAATCACAGTTTATCTTTTCTTATGGGTGCCACCTTTTTGCCTGATCCCCTTTCTTCTTCAGGCCTTCTCACACATTCCTAAGTGCCCCATTTTCTTTTTAGTTGCATACCTGCCAGAATCCTCCTCTGCCCACAGAAGGATTTCTGGTGTGTCTGTCAGACTGTTTATATAGTTGCCAGCACAACTGTTCTCACTTGATTCCTAGTTTTCTAACATTAATACCAGACTGGATTTGAAAGTACAAAGATGCTTAAAAATAGTGACAAACATTTAAAAATACTGAAGACAAATAATTTTATTTCTTTCTGTTTCTAAACAAAAAAGTCTGGCTTCGTTTTATTTTCTCTGTCTGCCCCTTCAGAACAGTAGCAGCCAACAACATTCTGCTGAATTTATCATACGCTCATTTGCCACCTCTGCATGGTTGTGTTACACGAAGGCTCTGAGTGAGGCTGTCTGAGCTGCCATTCTTGGCCCCTGCATCTGTTCTGAGAAAGAAACTGAAGGAGAAATACAGAGTGCAGAAGAGCTTTATTTTTATTTTTATTTTATTATTTTTGTTGTTGTTGTTGTTTCAGGATGTCAGGCATATTAAGCGTAAAGGTTCCTGAAATAAAAGATAAGATCAGAATTTATTTTCTTTAAAGCTGTTGTCTAAAAGGGTTAGTCATCTAGATGTTTTGACAGCAGCCCTGGACCTAGGAGTGTTGGTTGATGAGAAGCTCAACATGAGCCACCAGTGCATGCTTGCAGCCCAGAAAGCTAACTGTATTCTGGGCTGCATCAAAAGAAGCATGGCCAGCAAGCCAAGGGAAGTGACTGTTCCCCTCTACTCTGCTCTTCTGAGACCCCACCTGGAGTGCTGCATTCAGCTCTAGGGCCCCCAGCACAAGAAGGACATGGATGTATTAGAATGAGTCCAGAGGAGGGCCATGAGGATGATCAGGGGGCTGGAGCACCTCTCCTATAGGCACAGGCTGAGGGAGTTGGGGTTGTTTATCCTGGAGAAGAGAAGGCTCTGGGGAGACCTTACAGTGGCTTTCCAGTACCGAAAGGGGGCGTACAGGAAAGCTGGTTGGAGGTCCCTTCCAACCCAAACCATGATTCTATGACTTCAGAGTAATCCCAGGCTCCTTTTCTGCATCTGTAAATGGAAATACATATCGCTAAAGACTAAATTAAGTGTGTAATGCAGGTCAGATAAATCCTCTTTGGGAGTACGTGATTCTCACCACTGACTACAGCCAAAGCCCAACCTAGTCATTAAAATTAAAAGTGGTGCATCCCCTACTTGATACACCAGGGAAAAATGTAGTTCCACTCTGTCACGGATGCCAAAAATAAAATGGCTGATCTTTTTTTTTTTTGAGTGTGGCCAATGTTCTTTGTGCTTTAATTTCTTAAGCAAGAGAGTTGTAAATGGACTTGCAAGGTGCAAGTAGCACAGCTCTGGTCCAAGCAGAATTCCTGCTAAATTACATCATGACAGGTTAAATGGATGTTGAGTTCATTGTCGTAGTGGGGGCCAATTGCATTTTTCTTCCATTTGCTTGACTGTATTCACTCATTACATTTGCCTGAAGGATTGCTCCCAAGTTTTTCAGGCTGAATATTAGAACTATATGCTACGTTTGTTGAGCAGAACCCATAATGTGTGGGTAACTTTTTTTTTTTTTCAAAAAAAAAAAAAGTGTTTTTTTTTTTTTTGCCTTCTCCAACTAAAAAAATAAAATAAAAATGTTAATCTCAGCATGACACTGCTAACACTTCTGAAAAAGCTACAGCAACAACTGCTAGTGCTCCAGGTAAAACAGTAAGAAGTAACTCCTCCAGGGAAATAGATATGCATTTTAAAATCATTAGCATTTTTTAAAGCAAATAATTTTATTCTGTTTTGAAAAAAGGGAAAATTCCTGGCAGCAAATTGGATATTAATTTTGTCCATGGTTAACAAAGAAACTTAACAATTTGCTTAACTTTAAGCACATGATTACTCTCACTGTCTATTCACATGCTAAATGTAATACTTAAACACTTTGTTAAGCACAGATATGCTGTCAGAAAGCGTTACTGTAATTAGATTGTTACAGCAATGCATATATGAACCTTACAGAGTAATTTTCCTGATTAGCAAGATCATTATTAAAAGCACCTTATTTCAAAGAATATAATAGTTTTAAAGGCTGTCTTTAGGAAAAAATAAATAAAATAAACAAACAGCAACAACAACAAAAGAGCAACAAAAAAACAACCAGCTTTTGCACAGAATAGGAGAATGTCTTTTACCAAGTTGTTGAGGATCATTTACACAGCTATATTTTTAGGGAAACACTGCACCCTACAGGTGAAAACTGTTCCCCTATCATGTAACACCTTGGGAAGGTCTTGGGAGAGAAAACTGGATTCTCTATTTGAGCAGTTAATGAGTGGTGAGCAATTAATACTTTTGAACTTGGAAGTGCATTGTCTGCAGCATTCCTATAAACAAGAAGAAGACTTCTTTCTTTCTCTCTTCACTACTTAATTTCTAAAATATAACCAAAGGTATTAAAGGAAATAAAAGAGATATTCTGTAACATTTAGCACAGTAAAGAATAAGTAATTATATGATAAGCACTGGCTGTCTCTTCACATAGTTTGCAGTTACAAGTAAAATCTAAGTGCCCTTTGCTATCTCTTGATAATCCTATAAACTTAATTTCCAGTTAGAAATCCAAGCAGGAAACCTCAGAACCAAGCCTGCGCTCCTAGCATCCAGCCTCACTGCCTTGCAGTCCCATTACTAATTCCTTTTCTCCATTTTCTGATTTCTGGCCATTAGATGGCAATCTTGACCATCATCTGTCACCTGCTTCCTCTCTGCAAGTCCTCTGCTGGCAAACATGCTTGCATGCTCACACTCCTAAGAAAATCTTTTCTTGTCCCTCTGCCTTTCTTATTTATACCCACAGTAGCTATGCAGAGACGAGGTGTTAAACTTTTTGGTAAATAACCTGGGAGAGGGAGAGTGTGGCCTACGAACAAGTAATATGCATTTCAGCTGAAAGTAGCAGTATTTTATGCTCAGGCAGCTGGGAACATTCCTCTGCATGATTTTATGATTTTTCTTTGCAGTCAGCCAGAATTCCACCAGCTGGCAGGTCTCTGGCTGGATTTTTTCTTCAGGAGGTGCCCACTAACACTCATGTGCAGGATGTCTGCCCACCTGGTCAGCTGTGCAAGTGCATACCCCCTTGCATTGTGCTCAGGATCACTAAGGACTTAACCATGGTGCAAACCTGCAGGCTTCAGGCACTTTCTGAATCCACATTGGATTCATCTGTTTTTACCTGTCTGTGCCCGCAGGAAGATTTTCAGTTTGGTTGCAGAAAATCTACCCTCTGCAGGTATCTGAAACTCCCTGTTTGCAGACCTTCTCTCTCTACTTTCTCACCATGGGAAAGCTGGATATTACTTTGTAACTCCCCGTTCAGTGTTTAATTTTCCCTTCAAATAACCCCAGACTGGCAGCACGTCCCTGTTCTGCAACCCAGCTCCTGAGTCCCAAGGCACAGGTAGCAGTGGGAAGGCAGGAGCCTGGCTATTGCTAGATAGCTGGAGGGAGACCTGGTAACCAGCCAGTCATGGGAATACCCTTCAGCATGAGGCAGAGACTCCACCTTCGAATTCTGGGTCATCCCCTACTGATGGCATTTGGCAGTGTTAAAATCTATCAGAGATCAGCTCTCAGCCCTTTCCAGGAGCACATCCCATTGTCAGGGAGAGGAGGACTTTTACATTTTTTGCTCATATTTAATGACCAACTTCAGTGTTTATGAAGAACGTTTAGTTCTAAATGTCCTCCATTTTCCTTGTTTTGCTGGTTCAAAAAACACCATCAAACTGGTCATCAAAAACTAATTTTTATTTGAAAGCAAATATTCTATATTCAATGGTCCACCCCTCCACTCTTCCCATTCCCAGGTGATATTTGCCTTTCATTTTGTCAACAGGACTAATTTGTAGGACAAGACAGGGTAACTCTCTCAGATTAGACCATCCATATGAAGCCATTCTGTGCTCTTACCAGATTTTTAATATATGCTTTGCAGAGAGAGGCCTCCACTGGCTTCCATTCACTGGCCAGTTATGCCTCCTCTGTCTGTCTTCATTCAGGAATCCAAATTTTTTCCCTTTGCGGTGACTGGCCCTGTGCAGAGAAATCACAGCGTATATGCTGCTCACAGAGATTCTGCTGTAAAGGCAGAGTTCCTGTTTGGACCTTCATCACTAAGAGGCCACTTGATGTCTGTGTTAAGCTACTGAATGTTTACAAAACATTCATGGTAAAAGCAAAAATCAGACAGTGGCCATAAGGGGATACATAGACCAATGTATCTGATGATACTTCAAGTGCTCCTCTAGCCCATGACAGTTTTTAGTTCAAGGGTTCTCCAATTCAATATGTTTTGCCTGTATGTTAACATTCAGTGGCTATGTCCATGTGTTTGCTCAGCCTCCCCATGAAAAACTTTTGGCATCCTCAGCTTCTTTTGGCAAGGAGTTCCACAGATAATCTGTGCTTCATGGGCACTCCTCTTCTTTTTTGTTTTGAACCCAGCTCCTACAAACCTTGTGTGTTTTGGATGCTGCTTCTGATGGCAGAAGGAAAGCCTCCTGTGGAAATACTGTGGATGAAAGGATGAAGCTTGAAACATAAACTGAAGTTTTTCCCAGAGTGGAGACTGAAAGAAGGACAGAGTGAGTTGATGAATGGCTCATTCAGGATGGACTGAACACATGCCTGATGCCCCTCTCTCCCCCATCTGTCTTGCGTGAGTCCCAGCAGTCCTGTCTGGGGACAGCTGCAGAGGGTGACCTCAGCACAGGAAAAGGTTTCTGGGTGGCAACTGGCAGAACAGGAACAAGCGCACGTGGACTTCTGTAAAACTAATTCTTCAGCAAACATTTGTCTGGGCAGCAGTTCTGCCATGCCAGTTCCTTACTTTACAAGAGACCAACAAAGCCATCAGAAGAGGAAATTTTGAATGCTTTCCTGAGCCTTACAGTAAGAGGCAAACCACTTTCAAGGCCCTAAGCAATGCTATATGAATCAGGAGAGGTATGACCAAAGAGCGCATAGAAGAAGGACCCCAAAATCAGCATCTACTGCTGTTGATGAAGTACAAAGGTTTTTCTCACTCTCTTTTTTTTTTTTTTTTTTTTTTTTCTGCTTCAGCATTACAGGTTGCACTGTAATTTTAGGTTACATGTTCATTTTCCAGCTCGCACCATGTCTTATAGCTAAACAAACAATTTGTTTAGCTGTATTTAAGGGCAGCTCATATTTAAGGGCAGCTATAGGCTATAGGGCAGAAAGTTTATAAATTTTGCCTTGCTTATATCTGGAAGATTAATAATGTCCCATGCTTGTTAAAATACATTTATAGCTTCCTTATTTTTGAAGAACTGGGAAATGCAGCTATCCATGCTATTATCACAGCATTAAAATAAGCAACATTTAACAAAAGCCAATAAAAGGTGTTTCATGATATTTGTTTAGGGAGAGAAAATTATATATTAGCTAATATTTGTATTGGTAAAATTGGTATTTTACTTTCTTTTCTGGAATGTGAAGATGTTTTTTTTTTTTTTAGTTGTCTGAACCAAGAACAATGTCCTTGTAAATCTGAATCTTTTAAAGAGCACAATAAAACAGTAAATACAACAAAAGAACAAGACATTTACCTGGCAATGGAAGTATACTATGATTAAGGACTGGAAATCATGAACACGCAGTTTTATACATGAGAAGTCCTTCTTCATGTTTCAAAAATGTAATTTTTCTCAAATTGCTGTTCATAAACAGGCTGCTAACAACAAAACAAAACAAAATAGACCAAACCAAAACAAAAAGTCTTGTTGGCTTTTTAACAGAAATGTGTATATTATGATTCTGTACCGTTAGTTGGTACTGAAGAATAAGCAGTAGATTTGCTGTTTAGGACTAACATGACAGTGCTGGTGTGTCCAGAAAATGGCTTTTTCTGTATAGATCTTCTCATTGCTTGTTTCATTACCTGGTTGCTATCATCAATGTTTATAGCGATAGGTTTTACATTTTTTGACATCATAGGACTACTTTAAGTTGCAAGAATTATTGAACTGTCCTATCGCCCTAACTAAATAGGAAAAATAATCAATCACAAGAAGGATTTTCTGCCAGTCACAGGAGCATGGATTTTCTGTGGAAACATTTTGCTCCATAAAACCTAACAGAAGGAAGAATTCTGCACTGAAAAGGGAAAGAACCAGTTAGAAGTAAACTAATTGCTGATGTGCAGGCTACTGTAACTAATGTCATCATGGAACAAATCCTGTTCAAGGATCCCCATCCAATGCTCCATTCTGTCCAACAGTTAAACAAAGATATGTGGTGCTGTTAATTTTAACTCATTTAGCTATAAATTTCAGCACTGAAGGAAAAAGAAAATTAGATGTTTCTGCAGATTGCAAATGTACTGATAACTACTGTGGAATTTTCTCTCTCTACTAGATACAAGTAGTGACACCTAATAGCAAGTATTCCTTAGAAAGTTTCTTATTTTTCAAGCTTTCATTAAACATCAGCACAATGAAAAATGTGTGTAAATAATGATACTTGGTCTATTTTTACCACCTTCTAATAGCATGGAAATGAAACTAAAATATGAAACTACTTGTGGAAGCACCCTGAGTCTGGGAGAGTCAATTTGTTCAACGAAATAGGCTTTTTGTTAAATTTCAGCAGATAGTGAAAATAAATAGAAAAATGCTGTAGTTTTGCCAAACCTTTTTACTGAAACATTTAGGAAAAAGTCCTGGTGTTGGAGATGTTATATGTTTGAAATTTGCAAAACTAAATGATTCCACATAGTAGTATCAAACCATTTTTATTTTAAAATATTTCATTATTTTTGTTACTAGACATTTCATAAAGTTTGAATTTAAAATTGCTATTCGATGTTAAATATAAGTTATTTCATTAAAATTTTTAATTGTTTTACCATATGTTTCACTGTATGAAAATTTTCAAGATTTGACAAGTTTTCTATACTTGTTTAGGACTAATTGCTTAATGTTTCCTTTTTTTTTGTTTTGGTTAATTTTTATTTTTCAAGGTAGAGACTTGTTTGTGTGCTGCTCAAACTATAAGGAGCAAAATATCAGGAAAATTACTTTATTAACTCTTTTAACAAATTTTTCAGATGTTGGATCAAACTAAGTCCTGGCTGCATAGCTTTAATTCCATATAGCTGAGAGAAGCATTGATTAGGTGCTTTTTTTCATTTCTCACTTTAAAAATTATTGGGTGAGTTTCTTTTTTTTTTTTTTTCCCTATTATTAATTTCCTCTTTATTTCCTCTTTGCAGTCTGGTACAGGTTTTCCAGGAAGTCTTTGGGATGTAGGAAATCTCTTGCCTTACCAGTTGCTTGGGAGCAAACCATGGATGCTGGAAGTGGAGGGAATACACCTCATTAAATATAAGGATTTGAAGCAAGCAGCAAGGTGGAAGCAGGAATATTCTCATCACAGGTTTTAAGATTGAGGATAAATACCCAAATTCTCAGGCTCCTCTTATAATCAATATAAGACCATGATCTTAGATGTTAGGGTCTGACCCTTTTGGAAAAACTTGTCTCTTTCTGACTGTAGGGGAGCTGATGAAACTAGCATAAGCATTTACAATGCCACGAGATCATTTTCTGATGGTGAAAAAGAGATGAATTGGCTAATTAGTCTAATTAACACCAAACTAAAAGCTCCCAGAAGTATAGCAGTGGCCTATATAATATGTATTACTGAATTCAAATTGACTCCAAAAGCACAAACCTATAACTCTGTCCCAGCCAATCCACTTGTACCAGTACAATTGCAGGCAGATTTTTGGGTAAGTTCAGAGACACAAAGAAAGTTCAAACACAAAGAAAGCTGATTTCACATGGAAATAATTATTTTCTTTTCTCAAGTAGAACTTTGAAGTCCATGAGATTATCACCAAGAAGGAAAAGAAAAAATATTGTTAGGAACACTAGTATCTTCTCTGGGGAAAAGAGAAGTGTCCCCCCGTAAGAGAAATGTTGCATTCCTGTAACACTATTAATATTCTAAGGAGCAAACTTATGTCTGTTGATGAAACCCCTAAGTGCCTCCTTGTGTGGTTGCTCTGCATCTCTTGTCTGTTATTAACCAGCTTTATATCAAACACTTAAAATAAATAATACTTACCTGGTGATATGAACCATGAAAAGTCTGGACTTCAACAATTACTTTCATTCCTTCAGTGAATTAAATAAGAGAAAGTACAAATCCAGTTTCCATTAGACAGGAAAATGTGCTGAAAGACAGGCAGGTGCCCATTTTGGTGGACAGGGAACTATGTGATCTGCAAAACCAATTATTTCAAAATGAATAATGGAAGAGAAAGAATAAACTAGTTTAGTGACAGACAAAGACAGAAAGACTTTTAGAAATTTCACTGGAAAGTGAGATCATAATTATTTAAGGTGCATAAATCTATACTATTTATGCTTAGTAATAGCAACTGAAAAATGTCATGAAAACTTTTCCCCAAATCACCAGTATATTATATTATTTGTGGATATGACCTTCTATTAATGTAATATTATCACACTTATTAAATCAAGCCAAAGCTTTATAGTTTCTGTCTCTTCCAAACTTCTGCAGTCCTTTCACAACAAATACCACTTTCCAGTGAAAGTACAACTGGCTTCACAATTCAGGTAATTTCTCCATGCTGATATAACAGTTTCTGAAGCAAATATTCTTTTTCCTGTCCCATTACTTAATGAAAATCTACCGTACTAGCTGTTATTTTTTTGAGCCCTGTTTTTTCCAGACTGTGACAGAAAAGGCCCTCAGCCTTGTCCAGCTCTCAGGCCCTTTCTTCTAGTCCAAACAGAAGCTTGGTTCTTTCCCTATTAGTCACTGTTTCTTCTTGGTTGTCCCGTGTGTGTTCTGGGAAGCTTTTTGTGTGGACATGGATGTAGAGCGAGGCAGTTTGTCAGACAAGAGATGTTATAATGGTGAAAATAATAAAGCAAGAGAAAAAGCAGTATACTGCTGAAAATAAATCCAGGCTTATAAATTTAAGTTCCCTGTGGTCTGACCTATTTGACCTCCCGGTACTGCATAGATGCAATCAGTTGCCAGTCATAGGGTGCTTGCGTTAACAGTTACATATAGCCATTTTGAGAAATCAGGAATTGCTCAAGCACATTCAGAAGGATTTCCTTTGAAGACCAGTTGCACTAAATAATTTAATTCATTTGACAGGAAGGTTGCTTGCTTTATGTTATGAAGGTAGCTATAAAAAATCTGGGATAAATTGCGCTGTTGAGTTGGCAAAAAAGTCCACCAGCAAGCTGGGGTAACTTGTTCTGTTGGAAAAAAAGTACCTGAAAGGAGAAAATGCTGTTGGCAAGGTTACTACAGATATATATTTAATAACATAAACTAATTTATAATATTATTATTGCTATTATATTTATTATTTATGATACTGAAGGTTTTGCATTTCATTTTAGGTGCTTAATTTGAGTTTTGAGACTGTACTGTCCATTAAAAGTGTTGTAGTTTATCACTGTTTACAAGTAGTTTGCATAAATTCTGTGTACCAACAAGGAGTCCCTGACAAGGAATGTTGTGAAGTTGTGGAATAGGTAAACATTTACCAAACTCTGAAGATTTTTAAACTGATCTAGATAATTCTTATCCCCATCTTTCCATAGATAACTGAGATGATTTCCATGAAAACAAACAAACAAAAACTTTCCTAGAGATCTGTTGAATAAAATAATCTCTGTGAGTTATAAAGGTATATTAAATGCCTTTATAACTTGTTCTAAATTTTCAAATCACACAATAATGGAATCAGAGAGTATTTGAAGTTGGAAGGCACCTCTGGAGTCATCTAGTCCAATCCCTTTGCTCAGAGAAGGATCGGCTAAAGCAGGTTGCTCCTGTCCAGTGGTGTTCTGAATGTCTCCAAGCATGGAACCTCCACATCTCTGGGCAGCCTGGTTCATCCTTATGGTAAGAAATGCTTTTTTTCCTTCTGAAGACCAGGAATGGGGTCCTGCTTTTTGCCTTGTTCATCCTCTAAGAACTCCACAACCTCATGGTCACTGCAGTGAGGGTTATCCCTAACCTTCCAGTCTTCCTTGGAGAAGGAACCTTCCAGACCTTCCTTGTTTGTAAGTGAGGTCCAGTACAGTGTTCCCTCTTGTAGGCTTCTCAGCCACCTGTGTCAGGAAGTTGTCATCGATGCACTCCAGAAACATCCTGGGTTGCATGTGCCCAGATGTTTTGTCCCCTCCACAGATTTTATGGTGGTTGAAGTCACTCATGGGGACCAGGGTGTGCAAACATGAGACTTCTTTCAGTTGTCTGGACAAGTCCTCATGTATTTCTTCTTCCTTATCAAGCAGTCTTTAACCGATAACAATGTAATTCATGTTGATCTATGTGCTAACTCCAACCCACATTCCCTGAGCTAACTCATTACCTTTTCTCACATAGAGAATAAATTCACCTTCTCACAATCCTAGCCCGTCCTTTCCCAAAATCCTGTACCAATGATTGCAGTATTCTGGTTGTGTGAGCTGTCTTTTCACATCTCTGTGATCCTGATAAGGTCATAGTCTGGAAACTACACATAGACCTCTAATTCCTCCTGTTTATTCCTCATGCTGCAGGTATTAGTGTACAGCATTTCAGAGAGATATTTGTGTATGCTTAATTTCCCAAAAGTCTGAGGGCTTTTACTGTCACACTGTTGTCTCAGGATTTCCTTATTCATGTATACACACCAGAGGTAGGCTACATTAAACCCTGTTTCATTGTTTTCAAGGTCAAAAAACAAACAAACAAACAACAACAACAAACCCCCCCCCCCCCCCCCCCCCCACAAAAACTACCACTCAACTTTTATCCTTGCCACAGTGAAGTAGTGCTTATATTCACTAAAATTAAACACCTCTAATGAGAGTGGGTCATGAAAAGCATAATGAGAAACTAAGTCCAATTTATTACTAGACAAACCTAAATATTTCAGATTACATTGGAAGACAACATAGATACCATTCAGAGCATGGATAATACCATTAAAATACAAATTAATACCCTCTAAACACCTTCAGATTGTTGTTTGTCAGTGAAGAAAAGCACTGTTTAAAATCTGAAGTATTTATCAAACATGCTACACTGGGCTCTGACCAAAGATATGTCATTTCTGGGCTTATCTTCTGGCAAGGGCATATTATTTCCTCCAGGTCTGTATCTGTCTTTGATTGTTTTCCTACTAACAGTACTGGTGTCGTTAACCTGTGATAAAGGTGATATTCTGCTGCCAGACAAAGAAATTTTACTTAGCTCAGTGAAAGACTGAGAACAACTTGCTTCATAAATACTACTCTAAAACTGCAGGTAAGAAGATTTTAAGATTTTTGAAGGGCTTTGCTGTTCATAATAAAGTTCTTGAATATCAAATCTCTTAAATACAGTTGCTGAAAGGAAGCGTGTTACAGGACTTGTTAGGCATGTTTATATACCTAGGGTTGCACTTTTTTTTCCCCATAATTAAAAGATGAGTAAGAAACTATAGATGAGACAGAGTAAAAACTCACCTAAGGCCATATCCTTTGTTGAGCAGAAATCCCACTGAGAAGTGTAGTGGGAGGGAGGCTTAAATGCCAATAGTGTCCCAAGTGCTGGCGAGCAGAAGATGGGGTTGGGTGGTAGTGCCTGGGATGGACCTTGGACAGCTCCTGCTGCCCAAGGGCCTCCCTCCTCCTGGCCTCCAGGTGCAGGCTCCCCAGGGCTGAGGCAGTTTGCTTCAGCCTCCAAGGAGGCTGCTCAAAGAAAGTGGCAGCAAAGGTGTGGTCACAAGTTGTGGAAGAAACAGTGCTCTGTGCAGAATCTTTTTATTCCTTCAGGGGCTATTGTAAAGATGATTCCTGTTCAGGTGGAGTTCTTTCACTGTTCAAATGCTGAAAGAAACATTGCTGATGGAAAATATGCAATTATTTCTTAAACTGAGTGGTTAAGGAAATGGAAACTCAGATGGTGTTTTGCATAAGTGGTTTTCATCGGCCAGCAGTTCCCTAGGATTTGCTCAGCCAGCAAAAGCTGCATATTTATTTTCTACCCCTTTCTTGCATAAATCATGAGGCATTTCCATTGCCTTTGGATAGTGATTCCTGTCTAGATTAATTTCATCAGCTTACTCAGGCCCTGAAAAGAATCTTCTAAAACTTTCTTCTTACAGCTTTAGAGTTTCAGTTCAGTTGCATCTGTATGCAGTCCTTTTAGGTGATTCATGCTAGAGCCAGGAATGACAGAAGAATTGTTCATTGAAACTTCATGGGGCAACAGTTTGGATACTTGGGCTCAACCATAATTTTGGAAATATCAAAGTCCAATTCATAATAGAATTCTGACTGAAGTATTCAAGTTTCCTTTAAAAAAAAAATGTGATTTTTGCCTTTAACAAGTACTGACATAGGTCTAATCTATGCCCAGGTTTCAAAGTACTAGAAATAACTTAGGCAGTGCCTTTCTCATTTTCTTCCTAGTTTGACAGGTAGGAGGAACCTTGGAGGTTGTCTTGCAAGTATTTATATCTATCCATCTAAGAATAGATTTTATATATATAATTTTTAAATAATTATGCATTTTTATTTTATATATCATTTTATTTATTTGTAAATGGAGGGAGGCAGGCAGAAAAGAAAGAAAGAGAAAGGAAAGGAGAAATGGAAGAGAAAAGAAAAAACGGAAAAGGAAAAAAAAAGAAAGGAAAGTAGAAAATAAGGAACAAAAAAAAGGGAAAAAAAAGAAATGGCAAAAAAGGGAAAAAAAGGAGAGAAAAGAGAAAAAGGGAAGGGAAGGGAAGGGAAGGGAAGGGAAGGGAAGGGAAGGGAAGGGAAGGGAAGGGAAGGGAAGGGAAGGGAAGGGAAGGGAAGGGAAGGGAAGGGAAGGGAAGGGAAGGGAAGGGAAGGGAAGGGAAGGGAAGGGAAGGGAAGGGAAGGGAAGGGAAGGGAAGGGAAGGGAAGGGAAGGGAAGGGAAGGGAAGGGAAGGGAAGGGAAGGGAAGGGAAGGGAAGGGAAGGGAAGGGAAGGGAAGGGAAGGGAAGGGAAGGGAAGGGAAGGGAAGGGAAGGGAAGCAGAACATATTTCCACCCCAGAGCACCCTTCCCAATGTCATGGGAGAGGACCTGTTTTCTCTGTGCAGCAGATGAAATCAGGTACTAGCCATGAAAACTTGACTCCAACATGAAAGGTCTCCTTGAAATAGCTTGCCTGTCCCAGGTGTTACACTAATTCTTAGTCACATTTTGCTTTTCTAAGGTCTAATGATACATATTGAAATGCATGCACCAAAACAACCTCTAGGGACTTTTTAAGCTAGAAAACTTTCTGGTAGAGGATGTAAATTTTGGGAATTAAATTCAAATTTACAGTGTTTAATTGTTTTTGTTTGTTTTTCCAGAGCAAGGATTGCAGAATTTTTCTGAGCTTTCACTGTTGATGTAGAAAAATCATATGTATGCATCTCTAAATAAATACAAACAGCACAGACAATAGGCATTGCTATACAGAAATAGGATTTATTGCTAATGGAAGATGAAAATGCTACAAATCTTTCTTCTCCCTGAAAATCTGATCAGATTTTGTTACTTTTATATGGAATGTTTACATTAATTTTATAAGAATGTGTTTGTATTGCCATTATAATGATCCTAAACACATTGAAGACCATAAAAATTTCTCACTGACTGTGAAAGATCAGGTCTGTAGCACCAGCATTCAGGCATTTTTACTTCCTTGGTTAGATACTTTTCTTTTCCTTTTTGTGAATGGAAGATTATATATCATGGAAAGAGAGATTTATCAGTCTCGAAACTACAGTAAGATTTGAAGAACAATAATATTTACAAGATAAAGAAAAAAAGGAAATGTTTAAGAGTATGATTATACAAAATAATACATGCATATGGTTAGAAAGAAGCTATTAAAATCTTGCAGACAAGATTCAGATAAACACACAGTAAAAATGGGAAGAATGTGAGATGAAAGAGATGAAAAGGCTATCACAAAGACATAGTCATTAAAATTGTAAGTGGTAGTATGGTAGCTATTCAACTGGTTTGACCACAGACATTATGCTGTCTGGAAATTAAATGTGAAAACTGGATTTCAAAATACCAAGAAAAACTAAACGTATTAAAATGCTTAATAAAAACTTTTTAAATTTTAGAATTATTTGAAACAAAGATGAAAAATGTCTGTGAAGCAAGATCACTATGGTTCAATGGTGGTAATAGTCACTACTCGATTTAAACACAGAGCTGTCTTTAAAGTATACTTCTTTAAAGTATAGTTTTAAGAAATATTGGAATATTCTTATGTTTTTCATCATGACAGGGTTACCTGGAAGACTTCATTAGGCAAATCTACTTTGTGTAATACAAAACTTCACGCACTTTTATAAAATATTTTTTTCCAGTCAGAAGCTGTGAGGTTGATTCTGATAACACGTACACAAAACTACATATGAATAGAAATCAGTGTTAAGAAACAGCAGACAGCCTTTGATTTCTCAACATCGCATGTACTTAAAAAACATAAAGACACTCACCCTCTTTATCTCTCTGTCATAAAAGATGCAACTCCAATAGAATTTAGCAAAAGATATATGCATCATAATGGCAAAACTGGAAGCTGTCATCTACTGGTTCTATTGTCTGTCCCAGAATAACTGTAAGTCCCACTGACTTTAATAGAGTCATTTCTATACTCACCTGGTATATGAATATACTGATCAGTTCTGATAACAAAATATGGCCAAGTGAGATCTAGCAGAATGATGAGCTGTTAAATCAGGAAAGATCACAAAGCTGGTGACCCATTCGGGAGACAAGGCACAAAGGAAAGGAAAGGAAATGGGAGTGAACAAAGCTCTGGGTACTTAACCATCCACCCTCCTTGGTGGTTAATTCATCCCCTGGCACTGTTTTGGACTGCTTTAACTACTTCTCTCCCAAACAAAGCCACCCAGCACTGCTGCTTGTCCCGACGTCAGAGATCAACCCTGGCCCTGTTGTATTCAGTTCCACAGACATAAATGCATTAAAGTCTGTTCAGACTGGTGGTTAGAACCAAAAATCCCAGGAGGTGGCGAGGTTTGTAAATATGTCTCTCTCCCAAGGCACATCTGCTGCTGTTTGGTGTAAGGATGCCTCTGCTCAGTGTGCTGCCTGTTTTGAACTTCGTGGTAAGGTGCATTCTTCTCTCCAAAGTCCTTGGAAGAAACCTAGCTGAAGACAGTGCATTCAACTGCCATAGATGGATGTTGACTTAAAGAGAGTTATCTTTGGGGGCTTATACACGTAGGCACCTTTGATGATTCCCCACTGTTAAACTGGAAATAATTGAATTTATTTTGCCTGGGTATCTATTCAGCCAGCTGCTATGATAGCTTCATGTAGGGAAGAGTGAGATAAAGCCACAGCTGACACTGCTGAATATCAAGGCCCAGAAGGTGACCAAACCTGTAAAATGATCCTAATCATTGCACGTAGCCAACGTGAGAAAGGTAGAATCACTTGAAATGATCAGTAGCAATATCTCATCAATAATTTTAATAGCTTGAATTTTGACAGGGCACTGCTCTGGGAGATCCTGACAGATCTCCCCCTGGCAAGATGAGGCTCCCTGTGCCTTTTATCTTGGTATCTCAAAGAACTTTATGGATATAAAATTACTTACAAAGCAATTCTTATTATCTGCCTTGCACAGATAATGGGGGAAGGGATAGAGAGGCTTAGTGAGTACCCTGGGTCACTCAGAAAGAGCAAAAAAATGTCATACACATATGTAGTAAGCACTCTTAATAGAAGAAATTTCTTTGAACCTTATGGTGATGCCTTTCCATGCGTATCTCCTGAGCAGCATCTGGCTGCATTGCCACAAAAGTGGCGGCCAGGGTTTCCCAGGAATAAAACTTGTCACAGCAGCAAAATAACAGAGCACAACACAGAGAGTAAAACACATCATTCTATTCCTAAACACCCTACCATGTGGCAGGGCATTACCACAAGACCTGCTCCTCTGGACTGCTAGTAAAGGCCTCCAGACTATAACCATGGCCACAACACCTTGGGGGACCCCTTCACATGCTTCTCATGGGGGCAAATGTTGCCGTTTTGCCACCTGCCCCCCCTGCACCTAGCTGCTGGCCACAGCCATGCCCAGCTCACAGGCCCTTCTCTCTGAGCAGATTAGGGCTCACTTGCCCCCATTTCCTGCAGGCTAAATTGAAGCTCAGTGATTTCTGAGCAGTTGATGTATCAGGCACCCCAATAAAATAAGTGTTTTGTGTTTGTTGTCACAATGGTGCTAATAAGAGTATGGAAGAAATGACCTGCAGCTCTGCAGACCAGCAAAGATAGTGTCTGGCACCAGGAGGTGCTGGTTTGTTTTGTATCCCAGAAAAAACAGTACAACTACTCTCAAGAAAGATAATCAAATTATTAATATCACACAAAAACTAGTAGCAAGTTGTAACATCTTTTGTCCCTTCTGTTTCTGGGAACCCTGAAATTAGTGTCAGATAGACTTCTGGTCAAGGTATCACATGCTGAACAGACTTCCAATTTGTGATGAGGTCTGCTGGCATTATCATCTATAGAGTTTTCATAGATATTCATAGAAGAAAAGCAACTCTATTTTTTTAGTATTTATTTATTTACTTTACTGTGGCACAAAAGGATGCTTATGTGAAAATATACTGCTTAATTTCAAGGTAACATCAAGGACATGTTGATGGCATCATTGCTGTTGCCAGGCAGGTGCTGCCCACTGGCTCTTTGGTTATGACCAGCTGACTATGTTTATCCTACAGCAAGGGATGTGTGCAGCATGGCAAAGTCCTCATGGCAAGGGGTTGTACTTCTCAGGTAAGCTGCTATGTGGACCACAAACTCCTTGATGTGCAATGGTGGACTCCTCCAAGGTTTTTGTCTACATTGTTATAAGGAGTTGCACAACTGACTTGTTTCTGCCTGTGTTACAAAAGTATTAGCAGACTGCTTTCTTTTGATGAAGTTATTATTTTGTCAGTTTGCCTTTTAAATGTATGTCTTTTCAAGCCTTGCAGGCTGACTGGCTCTCTTAGCATGCTGTAACTCAGATCAAGGTACAGAGGATAGCCCTTTTGAACAGAAGATCCCACAAAAATCTCTGAAATTCTGTTAAGTTTTATCAGCAGAGTTGGCCAGGAGTCTCCAGGGGAAGCATCATCAGTGGTCATGCTAAGGCCAAAGCTCTGATCATTTCATTCATCTTCACACAAATAAATGCACTGGAGGGTGTTAAGTCAAAGGCTTTCAGCTTTCTGCTTTTCAGAACTGACATATAGTAAGTATGCTTCAGTGGGGATTGTTAGCTGTTTATTGTGAGATATATCAAGATGTGCTAGGTTATTGAGATTCTTTAAAAATGTATGTCTTCCTTGTATCTCTTGCCCCATGAAACTTTGAAGTGGTTTCCTTTGAAAGCTGATTCCTCAGGATGACTGCTGCTTAGATGGTTGTCTCTCTGTGTAGAAAATGCATTCCAACAGAAAGTAACAACCTCTAGGCAAAGGAGATTTTCAGTAAATGTCGGCTCAGATGTGACTCCTGCCTGTTGTAGCTTAAGTGTAATACTTCTAGATTTCTTATTTCTTGTAATGCAAAACTACTAGTACAATCCAATATATTATTTGATGGATAGATTTAAATATTTGAAATCACTTTGCTTGAATTCAGTGCCATTCAATTTGTACACAATTTGTAGACAAATTCAATCAGGCCATTTCCCCAAAGCTTAACTGATCTGAATTTAAACGGATCTGAGTTAATGAATTGGAGGCTTTTGAAGCTCAGCCTCCATGCTTTGCAAGGTCAGACATGCTGTGGTCTGAGAGGAGAAAGAACAAGTAGTCCCTGTTTTTGTTCTACCAAATGCTCAACTATTCATCTTTTCACATAGTAAACTCAATTTTTTTTCAACAAATTCTAACAGTCTATTCTTATTTTATGCTAAAAGTGACATCTTGTAAATTAATTTCTGTGAGATTATTAACACTTTGAAAGATAATAAATTTAAGTTGTTTCATAAAGTTGTGTTGATATTAGCATCTGACATCAAAAAGCCTGACTTTTTCAGGGAAACAGATTTTGAGTTCAGACAGGTCTTCAAAGACATATCATGGAACATTCAATCATTTTGAAGATATTAGAAAAGGGCTGTGTGATGTTTAGATACTGTCAGTATATTTTTTCTCAAAATTTACAGATAACTTCCTCCAGAGAGGTCAAACTCTGTAAGAATTGTTTGAAAGCTATTTCACTCCTTAAATAATTAAATGCACACTGGGGCATGCCATGAAGCCAGATGGCAGGTACAAAAGTTAGAGAAGGGCTCGTAAGAACTCGAATGTTAAATTTGTTAAAGGTTTTACAAAGCCAGCAAGTCTTTGAATGGAAATGTTCCCCATGCAGGACTCTCATATAAACTGATCATTATAACACCTCAGACAATGCATGCTTAGATCAGTAGCTCTCATATTAAGCAGTGCATTAAAATCCCAACAACAGACTTTTTTTTATTTAGTTAAGCAAAGGTAAAGATCTATTCCTGAGAAGAACAGGCAGAGAGGTATGCTGATAAAGCTGCTGAAGAAGAAAGAATGGTTAATCACCTGCAAAAGCCTTATCTCATGTATCAGAATCCTTCCATGGGGACTGCTGTAGTACCAGTTCTCACTCATACAGAGCTTCTGTAAATAGTATTACCAGAGCAAACTCCTGGAAATGCAAACACCACTGCTGACATTTAGTCTTAGTGCTGCAATGGGAAGTGAAAAGTCCTGGGGTACTTTGTGCAGATTGTTGCTGAGACATAATTTCCCTAGATCTGTTAAGTGTCAAGGAAAAAAAAAAAAAGGAATAGGATAGGAATCACCTGTTGTATTATTGTTAAGGCTATTCTTTAAGATGCACGAACTTCTAAAAGATGTAACCAGAAAATGCTTTGGTACGAATATAGACAAGTATCAAAGTGACAGCATTATCATTTTTTTCCATTTATTGTTAAAAACTGCAGACCTCAGTGAAAGACTGTGAAGGAACTGATAATTTCTATTTCTCAGTGCATGGTAGTTTTCTCGGATAATAGAAGATTTCTGTAACCATGAGGATTATGAAGAGCAAGCAAAACACATAGCATTAGGGGCAGCTGTTTCTTTTTGAGAGAAACTAGAGAAAACAACCTGAAGAGATTTTCTCAAGAGAGAATAGCTGGATGAATGGCCTATTAATAAAAGCAGTAATGCAGTAGATGATTCTGTCCTATAATTTTAATAATCTTATTCTAGATAATTTTTAATACACAAAGCAAGAATTTTTACAAAGATCACAGGAAAAAGACTATTAGCTCGTTTATAAATATCATGGGTTCTAGTTTCTTACGGTTTTAATAATTTTAACCTTCCCAAGGTTAAAATGATTGTTTTAAGAAAATAAATTTTATCTTGGGCTATTTCATGAACATTATTTAATGTCGCTTATACCCACTGTCCAATTGGCCACATCTGCAAGTAGTCTGGCACAACAGGAGTACATTTGTACAGCAAAATAGTTGGTGGTGAGGACCCTCTGTCCACAGTATATGCATTTTAGAGAGGTTTGTTTAGAGAGAGGCTGTAGACTGTCCTTAGACTGTCCCATTATCTGTACTTTTGGAGAATGGTTTCTAGTTTTTTTCCAGCTCAGAGGTAACCAGAGTACATGTTTCAGGACCACTTCACATGATGAACCAAAGCACAGCAAGTATGAACAAGAGAGAGATTTAATTCCCACAGTATTCACTCAATACATAAATAAATATGCTGTTTTGGACAGTCTGTGACAGGAAATAGGCACATTTGTAGTTTCCTGCCCTAACATACGTTCAGATGTATGTAGCATGTCTAATCTGAGGAATGATGTCTACCCACTGGACATGAATTTCTGAAGCAGAGATGATCTAGGTGTCCTCTCTGGAGGAGTATCTTCAACCTAACCTAAACACTTTGCTATTCAAGGACAGGGTGTAGCAGCTAGCTGCACTGGACACTAGCCAGAAACAGCGTACTGGGCCTTTCTCCAAAGCCTTTTGTAAGGAGCTCAAAAACCTCTAGATCTAAATGCACCAAGAGACTTCAAAATCACATTACCTGCTTCAGTGGAAATAAAGTGAGATTAAGCTGTGATAATTGCTCATACCATGGTTAGAAGCACATGAAATAGTGGGATACATTCTGAGTCCTTGGTTTGGTCCACACTGAAGTCAGGAGTTTAAAAAGTCCTAGTGATGGAATTAAATATTGAAAATTGGAATTAAATATTGAAAACATCCCATCTTCAGGAAAAGAAAAGAAAATCAAATATTTTAATCTTGTAGAAGAGATAGAAAGCAGCTTTTGGTTACAGCTTTTTGGAACACGAACTGCAGTTTTTTCCATTAACAGATAGATAAAATGAACGCCATTGCAAATAATATTAATCTTTATAAGAACACATAAAAATCTGCCAATAATTATACAGTTACACATTTTAAAAATAGTAATATATTTTTCAGTTACCTATACATATTAGATTTACTCTGAAAAGGGAAGTGGTTTAATATTGATGAGTAAGAGCAGCATTTATTAAAACAGCTTCCAAGGATCAAAATTTAAAGTGACAATTATCTGAATAATAAGAATAATAATAATAAAGATACAGAATAATTCCTACTAGATGAACTTAAAAAGCATAGGGAAAAGGATGGGAGCACATAAACAACGACTCCTAAATTCATAAAACTCTTCAAATGCTGATAGTAATAGTTGGGAAATTAATGAATATGAATGAATGGCAGAGGGGAGAGAGAGAAAGGAACCAAAGGAACAATGAGCAAAAGCTTTAATAAAAATGTTGTTCTAAATACTTAAATAGCAAGAATAAACTAGTGGAAAAATATAATTTTCATTCAAAATTCTATGAGGTCTACCAAAAAATGCATTTATGACACCAATGGAGATGAGTCAAAGTGTCCTATTTACAGAGTGCTCTCTAGGATAGGTGACATCTGTACAAATCTCAGAAAAACAGAAGATCAGCATTCAATCTAAGTACGAAGCTGTCTAATCGACCTATTAAAAATCACATAAAATTCTCATTCTTTAAACTTCAACCCAACTACCTGAGTGACTACTTGACTGGAGTTCTGGCTTGTGCGGGACCCAGTAGCAGCAGCAGCTGTTCAGAACTGCTTGCTAATTAAGGTGAAATCTTTTATAAGGATATGCGCCAAGGCTAATGCTGATGACACTTACCCAGCAGTAACATTCACGGTAGCTGTGGACATTGCCAGTCTCAGCACTGTCTCAAAATCCCAGCATCAGAGAGCATGCAGTTGGAAAAAAAAGACATCGACCCTGTTGGGCTGTTGCCACCGGCAGTGCTCTTCCCACGTGGTGATTTGGATGGAGGGGCAGCAGCATGGGCAGCCCACCGTGGGCAGCCTGCCGTGCGCAGCCTGGATGGGACGAGGCAGGGCTGGCACACCTCCCCACCCAGGCCAGGCAGGGCCAGCAGCGGCTGCCTGTGGTTTAATGCCATCTGCCAGGGTGACCCAGCAGCCACGCTGGCTCTGCTGTCAGCCTTTCTTGGCTTGCTGCAAGAAGCAATGTCAGCTCTAGACTGGGGGAGGTCCTGTCAGAGGCAAATATTCTGACAAAGTGCTCAGAAGATACAGTGCAAAACCACTGCATAGACAGATGATTTTTTCACTTTCTGCATGCTCTTACATCCTAGCATGCCTTTGCCGCGCTGGGCACCAGTGGCACAAAATGGCTGCACAAACTTGCAGAGTGCAAGGCACAGTGACTATCTGAAAGCCACAGAACATCAGAGTTTGTTGGATTTATGCACAAAGTTATTAACTCGCACCTAAAGCAGGGGAAGCTCAGAGGCTATTTAAAGGAGCACTCTTTAGTCTCAAATCCTTAACAGCACTGAGGTAGATAAACTGACATTTAAGAGAGAGCAGCATACTGAGTGAAATCCAAGAACTAGTTCTTAGGCACTTAAACTGCAGAACAGGTGTGATGCAAGCACAAAATTCAGGAAAATGATCCAAAATAAAGACTTCCTGCCCCCAGATTCATCTCTGGCATCTGTTTATGAATACATAGCTTGCACAGCTACCTAATGCATCCAGGCCCATTGCCTTGTCTGAATGGACAATTTCTGACTCCTCTCTGAGGCTGTCAGGGAGCTGGAATTTCAGCATTGTCACACTCTAGTTTCTGCTTCTATTTGCTTGGTGCACTTAGCATTTTCGGACAGTAGCAAAGAGGTGGCATTTTCGTTTTATTTCCAGCAGCACTGTCCTCCCCATCTGACAGCTGCAGATGCAGCTGAAGGAGGAAGTTCTGTTCTGTGCAAGCACCTCCCATGGTGCGTTATAAGCAGTAGCAGGAGACCCAAATCCTGCGTGGGTGGTCAAAAGTAGGCAGTGCCAGTCTTCATGGGATGGCACACAAAAACAAATGCCTATAAAACTCATTCATTACCACAAATAAAACCATTTCAGTTTTCAAATTTTCATGTAGAGGGCCAAGTTAAGTATTTGAGCATTTTTTTTTTAATCAAAAAGGCATTTTGCTTGATTTTGCTAATTGGTTTAGATTCACTTCCCCTTATTTCTGTCCAGGCCCAGCATTCAAAGTCAGTAGCAGAGTTGACAGGATAGTTGCATTACATAGATAAGGATCCAGTTCCCTCCTCCGCATATGAATGTACTATCTCATAAGTGGAAGGCTATGCGATATTCTAAATTGTTCCTGGATAGCTTCTTCTGTTCCCCTTTGCAATGAGTAACCAAATATCAATAATTACTGGAACAGTAATAGCAGTCTGGGGGTTGTTTACTTTCCTGTTCTGTGGAGACTTTTTTAAAAATGAAAGGTTAGGATGTTTCAAAACTGCCAAAACAAAGTGTTTTCATTCATTTCATTTTTTATTTTCATCATCTTTTATCCTAGTGAACAAGGACCATAAACCTGATGTGGAGGTAAGTATTCTGAATGCCTAAGCACATATTCAGCTAATAGAGTATCCATGCTCACTCCTGCACCTTTACAGTTCAGAAAACAGTACGAAAGTCATTCTTCTGATTATAAACTGAAACAGACACTCAAAGCAGCTCCTCCAAATTCACTCTGTCAGGAGGGGTGTTAACACATCTTCTTTCTGTGGACACAGAATTGTATTTTCCTACTATTAGAAAGTATCCTGCAGTGATGATGTCATCACATGAGTTTGAACATTAGATAAGGCTTGAGGAAATCAGAGTGCAAAACTCTGTTTCAGTGTCCGCTCTGAGTGTGAGGGGAAGGTTTATGACAATAGGAGTGTCTCAGCAGCAGTGCTCTAGCCAAGAAGAAAATAAAAAGGAATGTAGAAGATTTTATCTAGAGCTTTTTATTTATTTATTATTTTACTGGTTTGGGACTTATATCACAAATCCTGCTGCAACATCGAATCATAAAATCACAGAGTGGTTTAGGTTGGAAGAGACCCTAAAGGTCATCCAATTCTACCCCTCCCTGCCATGGGCAGGGACACCTCCCACCAGATCAGGTTGCCCAAAGCCCCATCCAGCCTGGCCTTGAACACCTCCAGGGATGGGGCATCCACAGCTTCTCTGGGCAACCTGTGCCATTGCCTCACCACCCTCTGAGTAAAGGATTTCTTCCTAATGTGTAATCTAAATCTACCCTCTTTTAGTTTAAAGCCGTTACTCTTTGTAACATCACTACACTCCCTGACAAAGAGTCCCTCTCCAGCTGTTCTGTAGGCCCCCTTTGGGTATTATGTACATAAGATGATAGTAAATAATAACTGTGAGTTTATTTTTTATTTCCTATATTGCTCAGTATAGGAAATAAATATAGCGTAGGGTATACCTATACCTCATTATTTGGGTTGGAGGAGGTATGTGCTAACGCATATACTAAGCATATACTTTCAGGCTAAATCAGGGAATGCCTGTGATTTCATGTGATCTATATACCTGCAATTTATAGATGATCATGGGTTTTATGGACATGAGCTATGGGATGAAACTCAAAAAGATTGTCCAACCATTGCAAGTATCATATGCCCATAAAAAGGGCAGGTTTTAAACCCAGAAAAACTGACAGTAGGTTTTAAATCCAGAAATTATGGAGCCTAGTTCAATTAGAGGCAGATTTCTAAATTTTATTTTAGAAATTTATCAGAGCTTATGGAAGCATTTGACAGCTACCGGTGCAATTCACACTGGAACATCTTGAAGGTCTATTTCATGCCAACAGAAATCATGAACCTCATCAAAGTTTTATGCCAAGGTTTTGCTTGAACAGTTAAGGTAAATGGGAACTTGCATAAATGGGTTATCAAACTTTCCTGTCAAACATAGACTCAACCATTTAAAATGCTGTTGTCAGACATTGACTTAATTACAAAAAATAAAATAAAATAAAATAAAATAAAATAAAATAAAATAAAATAAAATAAAATAAAATAAAATAAAATAAAATAAAATAAAATAAAATAAAATAAAATAAAATAAAATAAAATAAAATAAAGGTAGAAAGTTATGGAACATGCGTATCAAAACAGAAAAGCACTGCGTTAAAATGGTGATCCCAGCCCAACCATTTGAAATACACAGACAGAAGCCTTAAGTATTGTCCCTACCCACAAAATGACAAGGATACTGATCAGCTAGTGGGAAAAGCCCTGCAAAAAACAGATCTACTGAACAATTGAGCTGCTCCCACTTGTGGTGGTCTTACCGTGCTGGGCAGCCAAACTCCACCACAACTACTCTCTCACTCCACCTCTTCAAAAGGTGGGGAGGAGAAGAAAGTATGCTGGAAAGAAAAAGGAGGCTTGTGGATAACAGGATAATTTAATTAAAGCGAAAAGAAGAGATTAAAAACAAGAAAAGGCTGAGTGGAAGCACAAAGAGAAGGAAAAATTATATTCTCTACTTCCCATCAACAAGCAATATTCAGCCACGTCCTGGGAAACAGGGCCTCAATACATGTAGCAGTTGTTTGGGAGGACAGACAACTTCATAACAAAAGCTCCCCGCTCTCCTTCTCTCCCCACCTTTTATTACTGTGTGTGACATCATATAGCATGGAATATCCCTTTGGTTGGGTTAGGCCAGCTGCCCTGGTGATGTTCCTTCCTCACCTGTTGCCCACCCCAGCCTGATGGCTCTGGGGGGGTTGGAGGGAGTCCTGATGCGGTGCCAGCACTGCTCAGCAGCAGACACAACACTGGTGTGATACCAGTGCTGTTCTAGCTCCAAGTGCAGAGCATAGCACTCTATGGGCTGCTGCAGGGAAAGTTAACTCCATCCCAGCCGGACCCAGTACGGCACAGTAAGTACTGCAGTAGGAGACAACAAGGCCATGAACAAGGTGAGTCTGCTGTAGCTCACAGGAGGATACTAACCATGGGCAGCCACCTGAAGAGAAGAATGTCATCGAGTACCAAAATGGCACTTGATCTTTCATCCACTTCATCCAACCAAATTTCATCACCAGTAGTCTGGACAGTACATGTCCCAGGTTGTCTCTTCCTACACACAGGGCCAGGTGTGCTCCATAGCGTATCACATACCTCCTGTCTCCAGGCCTGGGGACTGGTTGGAGGGCATTGCACCTCCCTTTCTAGTTGCACTTGAAAGGGATATCCAGATATGTTCTTTGCCTGTGCAATCAGGATAGGGTCACAGATTTCATGAATACCAGGTGACGGGTATGCTACAGAGCATGGAACGGTTCTCATAACAGGGACTGCCTACGTCCCCTGTTCAAATGCACATGATGGGAACGCAACAAAGGTAGAAGCAGGTGACTCAATGACCTCAAAAACAAATGCTTCAGAAAAGATCCAGAGATTAGATAGACTAAGTCTATAAAGAATATCAAGACTTGAAGGAGATAGCCACTGAGCTCCAAAGTTATTCAAAAAAGAAAGAGGAAGGAAGTGTACTACAACTGTGTTTCAGTTGAAGCCACAGTGTCTGCTAGAAAAAGAACTGACTGAAAAATTAAATACTTTCCTACGTGGTACACTGGTAAAATGCATGTGTATCCTCTTAATCCAAATAACTTGCCAAAATTCAAGTTTTGTAGATTGTTTCAGACAAAGGGACAACCTGATACTTGAGTCAGACTTTTTTCATGTTCTGATTGTTCTGCAAGCTTTTACATATAAAAGTGGGTAAAGTCTTGTTTGCTTGGCTGCAACAGACAATCCCAGACACTGCAGATATTTTTCCTCCTCTCAGCAAAACTATCCTCTTGTCCAGAACCTGCAAAGACTTTTGTTTCCTCCTTCCCCATCCCATGACATGGCCTGTTGAGACCCTGCTGCCTCTTCTGGCTTCTCCTATGGGCTGTCTCACACCGCTCAGCTCTGCCTTCCCACCATGAACCCATGTTTGTGGAGACAACTACCTGCTTAGGACTATATTCCGCAAAACACTTCTGTCCATGTAGTTTGAAATTCCTGAGCTGTTTTTGCCCTCCATGTAGAAATCAGTGATTGGAGTTTGGAGAGCACTACTTACCTGCTGACGTTCAGGGAAGAGTTTAATGACTTCTCATAATCACTTTAAATAAAGTTGTGATGCTGAACAGCTTCAACAAGGCATAACACAGCCTGCAGTAGCAAACACATGACTTAGTCTGAGATATTAGGTTACCTGATAGTGCAGAAATTCACTTCTATTCAGCTACCTAAACAGGCAGATAGGTACCAAATGGGATTTACAAAAATGTTGGCAGCTACATTACTTTATAAAGCTGCCCCTCGGGCCCTTATTTAAAGCCATTGTAATCATGGAAATATTACCACTGGCTTCATTAAGATTCAGTTTAGATTAATGTTGCACACTCCTTTGCTACCCTTTGTTGCCTCCATTCCTGTGACTTGAATTGTTCCCTCATGATGTTGCAGAAAAATGATGGAAATGTTAGCAGTAATACATGGGAGATAAAGTACTGGTCTTCTTAGTATTGACAGTATCTGTTCAATATAAAAACAGTTTTAAACCATTACGGAAAGTTGTTGTGTCTTTAAAGGTTTCATTAAACCAAAAATGAGATATTCCAACTTGTTAGAAAAGGAGTAAAAATGTATGGCACTTACTTGTAAAAGTGGTGAAGCCTCACTGGAAAACTGTCTCATGTTCCTGCAGTAAACATCACATCCTTGGAAACCAGATGTAAGAGTTTGACTTCACAGCATTGCAGAGCATATAAAATCTGTCTTCAATAAATCCTTTCATGTATATAAAAATGTCTAATGACAGAGAGTTAATGTCAAAATCTCCTCAAGCTTTCTCAAACGCTAAACCAAATATATTAACTAAAACAGGCAGAATATCAAGCTATCTGCAGAATATATTTATATATATATTAGAGTATGTGATTGGATATTTTCAGAATCAAGAAGTGAAATAAGGATTAAAGGGAAGTCTGAGACTTTTGATGGAATTAAAACCTAAGAAACAGGAACCATTTTTTTTTACAATTTTATATTGTTGGCAAGAGGGTAAGGAAGATAAAGTGAAAACATAAGTATAGTGGCACACAATCTGCAATATTAATGAGATGATTTTGAATTTAAAAGAGCTTAAACCTGTTTGTTAAACAACAACACTGCATGCAGAACATCTCTGCTTCAAACCCAATACCAGTACCAAGCTTGCGGCTAAGGGTTCTTACCCGCAGGATAACTAGCCTGACTGAAGAACAATTTGTAGCATCATCTCTGCTTGCAGAGAGTGCAGAGGAAAATGTTGCAGAAACACTGATCTCAGGAATGAAGAACTGCTGTTTGCAGGAATGTTCCAGCACAGTGTGGGGAAAATGGAGCAAAAGTGGGGAAGGGACCCCACTACTTGAAAGAAGTGTGGCTGTCAGTCAGATAGGTCTTTCCTCTTTGGTCTGCCTCCTCAGTGTTAAATATACTGACTCCAAGGACTTTCTTTTCTGTAGGTGTGAGGGTCTTTTGGATGTGCATTAGCCCTAGCCAGTCAGTCTTAGGTGTATACATCATAGAATCATCAAGGTTGGAAAAGACCTCCAAAATCATCTGGTCCAACCATCCCCCTACTACCAATGTCACCCACTAAACCATGTCCCTAAGCACCATGTCCAACCTTTCCTTGAACACCCCCAGGGACAATGATGCCACCACCTCCCTGGGCAACCCATTCTAATGCCTGACTGCTCTTTCTGAGAAGAAATGTCTCCTAATTTCCAACCTAACCCTCCCCCAGCGCAACTTGAGGCCATTCCCTCTAGTCCTATCACTAGTTAGCTGAAAGAAGAGGCCGACCCCCAGCTCCCCACAACTTCCTTTTAGATAGTTGTAGAGAGCAATAAGGTCTCCCCTGAGCCTCCTCTTCTCTGGACTAAACAACCCCAGCTCCCTCAGTTGCTCCTCGTTGGACTTGCCCATATGAAGTGGTGCAGGGCAATCAGCCAAGCACATTCAGACATCATGCATGTGACACCTGTGCAACAGCTCCAACATTGTCGGGAAACTTCAGATGTCCTAAAAAAAACAAAACAAAAAAACCAACAAACAACAACAACAAAAAAAAAAAAAAAACAAAACAAAACAAAACAAAAATAACCCACACCTCAGTAGCTGATCAGCCTATAATCAGCAAGTCTGACCCACCACAGAATTAGACTGATGACACGCACGCTATATTTTTTTGGAACACCCACAACAAGGCTATGCATGATTGGCTTTGTTGTCAGAGGCAGGGTGAAGATTTACATTACAAATGTTTGCCAACTGTGGGCTGCAAGCATGCTTAGCTGTTTAGTCTTGGCTGCCCATGTAAACCATGAAGCATACATCTGATGAAGGATTCATTTGTTAAAACACAAATGTTTACATTTGACCTTTTCATGAGTTCCTGTGCAACTGGTAGAGAGAAAAAGGCACTTCCAAAGCATAAATCATCTCCTTCTAAAGTAGGCAACGGAACAAGGTGAGATAATTACTGTGGTTACACTGCATACATCAGCCCAGTAGGCACAGGTCTGAAAAAAAGCAGCACAGAACTTCAACAAAATTAAAGCTTATAACATTTCTGTTTATTTATTTGTTTGTTTTTAATAGCAGTCTATAGGATTTATAGTGGCCAATTAAAAATGCTTCAGTAATTCCTTCTCTCTCTCTGGCAGCTGCCACAGGTACATGGTCATAGCACCTTGCAAACCCTTTCACGCACTTCTCATGGGGGCAGATACAGTATTTCTGCCACCTAGACACTCTGCACCCAGCTGCTGGCCACAGCCATGCCCAGCTCCCAGGCCCTTCCTACTGGGCACATCAGGGCCCACTTGTTCCCCTTTCCTCCAGGCCAAATTGAAGCTGTGCTTTCTGGTTGGTCACTCTCAGGTGTCCTATGCAATGTGTGTGAATGTGTGCGTTTGGTTGACTGAGTTCATGTGGCCAATCCAATTGCAAAATAGGTCTTTATTTTTTTTCTTTTTCTTTTTCTTTTTTTTCTGGAACGAACAATGTAATGAAAATAGTTACCCTTTCATTTAAGGGGACCTCTATAATTTCCACAAGGAATGTTGGCTTGTCTGAGGCTTGCAGCTGCTTACAGTCCAAATCTAGATGTAGTGGGCTGAAACTCCCTTAGTTAATTCAACAGAAATCATAGCAATTTTGGTCTGTCACAAAATCAAAGTATGAAACAGCTGTGTGTAATTGTAGTAGTGTTTAATTGTATAGCTGTCTTTAACCATTTCTGACTGAAATCATGCAGCTTCATGGATTTAAAGTAGCTAAGTTTTTCCCATATGGGAGTGTGTACTTCGTTGATGTTGAGATACAGTTCAGTTAAGCTCCTTGGCAGATTTTCAAATGCTATCAGAAGGATATATGAAAGACTTATAAGAAAAGTTAAGAAGTGGCATATATGAGGTGCTTAAACCAGCCTATATAATGCATGTCTCCATTTTGCCATACTATAACAAAATAGTTTTCCCTGAAGCCTAATTTTTGAAGGGAAGAACTTCCTAGTTAGGATGTTACTGATGGAGAAATCTCATTCAAGCTTAAATTTAAAATTTTTAATTTGGGAGTGTTTTCAATAAATAGGAGGTTCTGTTCAAACCTGTCACTAAAAGATAAAGTTTATTATAGCTCAGGTTTAATACCTCAAGTTTATGTAATTCTCTAAATGCAAAATAACTGCTGTAATCCAGTTAGTTAAGAGACACATAAATATTACAGATTAGTTGGAAGATGAATTCAGTGTCCTTAAAAGGCTCACCAAGGGCATTTGAAGAAAAATTCAAATGAACTGTACCCTTTAGAACTTTAAACTGATTAATTAATGAATGAATTAATGAAGAGAATACCTTTTAGACCCAAATACAAAACTTTATGATATTATTTACATCTATTTTCTGAATAATATATTTGTTCTTTTTCACCATCAGAATATGTCAGTGATGCATGCTACTTGGGTTTCCACATCAGTTATAAGGGTAATCTGTCAAGTTGCTTTTTTTTTTTTTTTTTTTCACTTTCTCATACAATTAAGAAAAATATTGCTTTCCTTTGTTTGTGGGAACATTTTATTTTCTTTCATGGACATGTCTGACAAATTATCAAATTCCTTGTAAACAGACATGTCAGCTTTTCTAATGAAGTTTGGACCAAGATCAAGAACATTTAGCTTTTTAAGGTTTTTTTAAAGCAGGTTTACACATGCTTTATTTAGCTCTTTGAAAATGCCCTTTAACATATAATGACTTCAATGATAACTTCATATACTGCAAAAATATTAGAGTTGACAAGTGCTGAGAAAGATTTAGATAATGGGAGTAGATTTGCTTCTGATAATTGAAAAATAAAACCTGTTCTGTTTGAGCAGATGAACTCTGTATGAGGACTCCAGACAGTATCACCCTCATGTAGTAGTCAGGTGCAAATGGGACACACTTGGAGCTCTGACAGTTTCTGAAAGCAGATAGCAGGTATTTGAGGGCGTGCAATGCTAATCAAAATTGAAGACTTTACTTTGTTAAGGATGCATTTGAAGGGGTTTCCAGAGCAACATTCATATGGAAATGTAGAATTGAGTTATTATAACTTAGATCATACATGCTGTAGAGATACTGGTAAGCAGGATGGCACCCAGGTCAGGTTACAGTGGGACAGTGACCACAGGGTCGTGTTAGTGAGGGTGGGAAAGCCCCTTATTCCATGGGAAGAAGATTGTCCATAGGGGTCACCAAACACCAGTTCTCATCCCCACCCTTCAAGTTTCCTTCCACAACCTTTCCTTCAAGTTTGTGGTGCTGAGAAACAATTGCAATGGAGACAATGCTGCTTGACAAAAAACTTAACCATGTAACAGTAGGTGAAGACTTGGGTAGTGTCTTCAGTAATGATTGCTATTAAGATGTAGTTTCTTTAACTTTTTTTTTAAACAAACAAACAAACAAAAAAACAACAACTTTGATATACACAAAAGCTGGAGGCCTCTCTTATTTATGTTCTTTGGGCTTAACGTGTCAATTCCCATCCAATATCAAAATCTGAAGATTCTAAAAATTGCCAAGCTTCTCTTGAAAAATCTCTTCCGTACTCACAGAATCACAGAATCACAGAATTGTCTAGGTTGGAAGAGACCTCCAAGATCATCTAGTCCAACCTCTGTCCTAACACTAACAAGTCCTCCACTAAACCATATCACTAAGGGCTACCTCTAAACGTCTTTTAAAGACCTCCAGGGATGGTGACTCAACCACCTCCCTGGGCAGCCCATTCCAATGCCTAACAACCCTTTCAGTAAAGAAGTTCTTCCTAACATCCAACCTAAACCTCCCCTCGCGCAACTTTATCCCATTCCCCCTCGTCCTGTCACCAGGCACGTGGGAGAAGAGACCGACCCCCACCTCTCTACAGCCTCCTTTAAGGTACCTATAGAGAGCGATGAGGTCTCCCCTGAGCCTCCTCTTCTCGAGGCTAAACAACCCCAGCTCCCTCAGCCGCTCCTCGTAAGACTTGTTCTCCAGACCCCTCACCAGCTTCGTTGCCCTTCTCTGGACTCTCTTGAGCACCTCCATGTCCTTCTTGTAGTGAGGGGCCCAAAACTGAACACAGTACTCGAGGTGCGGCCTCACCAGAGCCGAGTACAGGGGGACAATCACCTCCCTAGACCTGCTGGCCACACTGCTTCTTATGCAAGCCAGGATGCTGTTGGCCTTCTTGGCCACCTGAGCACAATGCTGGCTCATATTCAGCTGCCTATCAACCAGTACTCCCAGGTCCTTCTCTGCCAGGCAGCTTTCCAACCACTCATCTCCCAGCCTGTAGCGCTGCTTGGGGTTGTTACGCCCCAGATGCAGGACCCGGCACTTGGCCTTGTTGAACTTCATGCAGTTGACCTCAGCCCATCAGTCCAGCCTATCCAGATCCTCCTGCAGAGCCTTCCTTCCCTCGAGCAGATCGACACACGCACCTAACTTGGTGTCATCTGCAAACTTACTGAGGGTGCACTCGATCCCCTCATCCAGGTCTTCGATAAAGATATTAAAGAGGACCGGCCCCAGCACTGAGCCCTGGGGGACTCCACTAGTAACCGGCCTCCAACTGGATTTGGCTCCATTCACCACAACTCTTTGGGCCCGGCCATCCAGCCAGTTTTTAACCCAACAAAGCGTACGCCAGTCCAAGCCACGAGCAGCCAGTTTCTTGAGGAGAATGTTGTGGGAAACAGTGTCGAAAGCCCTACTGAAGTCAAGGTAGATCACATCCACAGCCTTCCCCTCATCCACCCAGCGCGTCACTTGGTCATAGAAGGAGATCAGGTTCGTCAAGCAGGACCTACCTTTCACAAACCCATGCTGACTGGGCCTGGCTCTTACAATGTCATGATTTTATGATACACCATTCCTATACTTTTCCCAGTCCTCACTTAAACTGAATGCTCAATGATGTTATCTTTCACATACTAAAATAAGGAATTAATACTATAGTATAGACCAAGCAATATGCCCATAGTCTGTATTAAAATGGTCAAAGTGAAGCTAGATTGCATTCTGGTCATTGATTTGAGGGCAAGCAAACACCTTCACATGAATAGGACCTTCACATGAATAGAACATAGGAAGAATTTACATGAGCTATTCCAAGCTTTCAAAACTCTCTGGTGAAGTTAAGAAGTAGCCCAAAGGAAAAGTGTTTATGATGAAAAATGTTATGAGTTTGCTACAATGATAATTCAAAAATTGTTTACATTAATGTCACATGAAGGAACAAACCTGAAACACTGCAATTTTCTAGCACAACTATTCCTACACAACATTGTCATGCACAATCACACAAATTAAAAATACACTTCCAGGATGAACAAACAAAAAAAAAAGGTGTGGCATAACGACCACATGGACCCCCATGTCGACCCCAAGGCCACACTCCCACCAAAATGATTTATGATGATGGAGATAACTATTTACTTGTAGAAATGACAAACAGATGAAGGCAACTAATCTAGTGGCTTTACTGCAGTGAGATGAAGATATGTCTGTGCATATGTAATACAGGCATGTGTCTTCTGCATCATTGTAAAATGACATGAAGTTTTTCCTGGATATGCTTTTATTTAATGCATATGCATATAGATTCATATAAAATATCTCATAGTGAATAGTCAGCATGAAATATTTTGTCATCTAAAATGAGGGTAAAACATAATTGTTAGAGAAATATAAACATTTGAGATTAACTTTGAGTCAATTAATTTGCTCTGCAGAAAGAGACCCCATAAAACCGGGAGTGGAAGCAAGATAAGGGAGGAGAACAATAAAAAGTGTAAAGAAAAATAAGAAGTAGAATCAATATGTTCACTTGATAGGTGAATGGGCATGTGGTGATCAGCAGGCAGAGGAGTGTGGGGATTCATTGAGAGCTAACCATCTCATGATACTATCTCAAGAACAGAAATATATCAAATTCAGTTTCCTGTCATGCTGCAGTTTGTATTATTTTGTTCTGCCGCCATACATTTTCTATTCATTTACACTAGAAGCAGTTTTCCATTTATGACCATGAAAAATAACTGAAAATATTACTAAAGAACAAGAGCTACTGTGCTCTGCTGTAGGCTTGACAATATATTATGATCCTTCATTAGGAAAAGGGAGAGAGGGAGAGAGAAAGAGTAAAGTTACAAGAAATTCTTTTAGTTATCAGGAATTTATAAACAGCAGCTAATGTAATCTTAAACACTTTTTATTATTATTTATTTCATACATTATGCAATATAAGATCAACAAGTCACAGTAAAGAACACGTAGAGGAAGACTTGGAAATGAGAGGGAAAGAGCATAATTAATTGACAAGGCAATGAGGTATTTGCATGGTATCCTAATTAGTTCACCTTTCATTATGGGGTTCTTTGTGTCTGCAGAATTACCTCATTCTACAGTCTCCATCTCTGCTCATTGTTCTTAAGTTTACCTTCTTAAGTATAGAGGTATGAGAAAAGAGTTGAGTCAGGTGGCCCCCAACTGTGACTTTTGTTTTTCCTAAGGAAAGGGCATTAAGGAGCACTTAGCAGTGTGTTGTGACAGCCCAGCTCCTTCTGGAAGTGCTGTTTGCTGCAGAAGCTGGGTTGTGGCTCCCTAAATTGTTCCCTCTTAATTTTGTCATGTAGGCCAGCTGCCCACAGCAGCAGCAAGTTGAGCATTGTCTCTTTTCCCATGCTATACCCATGGTATCACCTGCAGTAGTTCAAAGTGCCTTCCCATGAGAGACTTAAACAGAAGACCTTTTCTTTTTCTTTTGGGAAAGAAGAACAAGTTTATCCAAGAGATAGTTAAAAAGTGAGAAATTGATTTGATCATAGCCTAAGGGACAAAAAATAGGGGAAAGTGTCTTAAAACAGAACATTCTCCAGTTTGGCAGATAAAGGAATAGAAAGAGATCTGAAGGATGTATCGAGGGAAATACACAACTGAAATAGTGTTTGCTCTTTTTTTTTTTTTTTTTTTCAGAAGTAATGAGCAAATGAGCATGCTTTAATGTTGGAAGAGTCAACTACAATTTAAAGTCTTTAGAGCATATACTGGACATCTTGGATAATAGACTGTAATGCAGGAAGTCAGTCAGTGAATAGTAGATTAAGTGCTAAGCAAACATTGTTCATTGTTAGCATTATCCATTTTGTGTAACAAAGATGTTCATCGCAATCGACAAGAGTTTAACACCTTTGTTTTAACTCTGTAGTACTGGAGGATCTTTTACCATAAAAGGAATTTGAAGTAATTGTTAAATGAATTAAATGTAAATTCGAATTCTGCTTTTATTGTCTCTAGTTTCCAAGGAAGTAATAACTGCACTGTGTAACTAATTGGGTTATTAGATGCTAATAACTAATTAATATATTTCCCTAGTAGATACTGCAGCAGTCATATTAATTTTGGTTAAAATATTCAATTGCAAAATAAATTAAGTGATTAAAAAAGTATAAATACTGTATAAGAAATACAGGACAAAAGAAACAACTTCATTCTCAATACATATTAATAAGTCACTAATTGCATATAGAATTTCTAATATAAAAAAAATACTTGAGAACTGTGCCAGACTTGGACCATCAGTTCAATTTTTGTTGTTCCTGAGAGTAGAATACTGCTCTGAGAAAATGATTTGTTTTGTGCTCTTAGGTTCCTCTTTCTTTAGAGCTATTTATATATTTAGTGTGATTTAAAAGTCATCTGTCTTACTTTTCTTTTTTCTTCCAACACATAAACCACATTCTTTCTGTGAGATTCATTGACTGATTATTAAATATATATATATATAACTTTTTTTTTTTTGGGGGGGGGGGGGAAGGAAGACTCCTTGTTTTGTGGTCCATGACATCAAAAATGGTTTATATATATATTTAAAGCTGAAGGTTTATTTTGCTAAAGAGGTATATATACATATATGTATACATATGTAACTGCTCTGTGATTAGAGTCTTTGATCAGAGGGCAAGATTTTTGGAAGAATTGGATTCCATCTCAAATTTCATCTCAGGGTTTAATTCACAGCCAGCCACAGGAAGCTGAGGTAGGAGTGGCTGAGAATGAGGGAGTCTTCAGTCTTTGTCTTTGATTTATTCCTTACATGCATGTGGCAGCTGTGATTGATAAATAAATATCTTCCGGACATTGTTACTTTTACTTAAAAATGCATTGAGGAAGCATTGTCCATGCTTGCGACATTATTCCTTTTCTTAAGCAAGTGGAACAAATGAGAAAACAGGATGTGTAGGGCAGGGATAAGTATTACACAAGTAAAGTCATGAGATAATTTATTCTTTATGTGCATCACTTACTCTGGGATGTGTTTCACAATATTTAGAAAACTTAGACTGATCCTTCAAGGTGCAGCATGTCTCTCTCTCAGCCACCACTGAGATGAACTGGCTTGCCCACCTACAATCCCTCAACAGCACCCTCTTCCTTTCCCTCTCTTTCCAGACCCAAGCTAAAACAGCACAAACCAAAAAACAAGTGCACAGCAAAACCAAAAACCAAGATGGTCATCCACATGAGAAACTTATTCTTTTCTGATGCCAGTTGCTAGAATGAGCTTTATGGTAGAATTACAAGAGATATCCAGGCAGAGATATTCTGTTCTGAAACAACAGAAAATGTTGTATCAGCTACATAATAGAATCATAGAATGGTTTGGGTTGGAAGGTATCTTAAAGACCACCTAGTTCCAACCCCCCTTCCACTAGACCAGGTTGATCAAAGACACATCCAGCCTGGTCTTGAACATTTCTAGAGATGGGACATCCACAACTTCTCTGGGCAACCTGTTCCAGTGCCTCACCACCCTCAAAGAGAAGAATTTCTTCCTTATATCTAATCTAAACTTACCCTCTTTTAATTTAAAGCCATTACCCCTTGTCCAGTCCCTCCCCCGCTTTCCTGTGGGCCCCCTTTAGGTACTGAAAGGCCTCTTTAAGGTCTGCCTAGAGCTTTCTCTTCTCTAGACTGGACAACCCCAGCTGTCTCAGACTGTCTTTGTAAGAGAGGTGCTCCAGCCCTCTGATCATCTTTGTGGCCCTCCTCTGGACTCATTCTCCAACAGGTCCATGTCCTTGTGCTGGGGGCCCCAGAGCTGAACGCAGGGCTCCAGGTGGGGTCTCACGAGAACAGAGCAGAGGGCGAGAATCCCCTCCCTCACCCTGCTGGCCACGCTTCTTTTGATGCAGCCCAGGATATGGTTGTGTTTCTGGGCTGCAAGTACACATTTCTGGCTCATGTTGAGCTTCTCATCAACCAACACCCCCAGGCCCTTCTCATCAGGGCTACTGTCAATCCATTCTCCACCCAGCCTCTATTTGTGCTTGGTGTTGTCCTGGCCCAGGTGCAGTACTTGGCCTTGTTGAATCTTATGAGATTTGAACAGGCCCACCTCTCAAGCCTGTCAAGGTCCCTCTGGATGGCATTCCTTCCCTCCAGCGTGTTGACTACACCACACAACTTGGTGTCATAGGCAGCCTTACTGAGGCTGCATTCTATGTCACTGTCCACGTCACTGACAAAGATGTTGGATAATTCCAGTCCCAATACTGACCCCTGAGGAATATCACTCATTAATGATCTCCACCTGGGCATTGAGCTGTGGGACACAACTCTTTGAGTGTGACCATCCAGCCAATTCTTTACCCACCAAGTGGTCCAACTGTCAAATCTATTTCTCTTCAATTTAGAGACAAGGATATTACGGCAGACAATGTCAAGTGCTTTGCACAAACCCATGTAGTTGATGTCAGTTGCTCTTCCCCTATCCACCAGTGCCGTAAGCCCCTCGTAGAAGGTCACCAGATTTGTCAGACATGATCTGCCCTGAATGAAGCCATGTTGGCTTAGCACTGTTTTCAGGAGGCTCTGCTTCATGATCTTGCCAGGCACAAATGTGAGACTGACTAGCCTGTAGTTCCCCAAGTCTTCCTTTTTTCCCTTTTTAAAAATGGGAGTTATATTTCCCCTCTTCCAGTCAGTGAGAACTTCACTGGACAGCCACAAATTCTCAAATACGAGGGACAGTGGCTTAGAAACTACATCTGCCAGTTCTCTCAGGACCCGTGCATGTATCTCATCAGGTCCCATGGACTTATGGACCTTCAGGACCTTAGAAGGTCTCAAACCTGATCTTCTCTTACAATGGGTGGTTCGTCATTCTCCCAGCCCCTGCTTTTGTCTTCTGGGGCTTGGGCTATGTGTGTGGAGCTCTTATTGATGAAGAAGAAGGCAAAGAAGTCATTGAGTACCTCAGCCTTTTGTATATCCCAGGTGACCAGGTCTCCCATTTCCTTCCAGAGAGGGCCCACAATTTCCCTAATCTTCCTCTTGTCACCAATGTTCCTATAGAACCCTTTTTTGTTGCCCTTGATGTCTCTGGCCAAACTTAATTCTAAAAGGGCTTTGGCTTTCCTAACCTGATCCCTGGCTGCTATCACAAACTAAAATCACTAGTTGTGACTTCCTTTTTCATGAGATTACACTTCCTGGAATTAACTATAGGGTACATATCATTTCTTTTTCTTCTTCTTCTTGGAAAGCACTGGAAATTGTGGAAGGGCTTTTAGATTCGTTTTTCCAAAAGAGCAAGGGTCAATTAAATTCTTTTTTTGGAAGTTGCTGCTTTTTCTTCACAAATGTGTGTTCCAACTAAGTAAACAAGCAGCACTTAGAGCCTGAATTTCTCTTACATAACACTGCACCTAAAAGTAAGATAAGTCATGGTCCAAGGCAATAAGATAATTAGGTTATGAGATTTTATATTGAATAAAATGTAGAATTCAGCTGCAGTGTTCAAGAGCATAATCCTGTATGAATATGATCTTTCCACATAGATGAATGAATCTCAATATTCTCAGTAAGTGATAGGTTAGAATCATCTGTAAACAAGAAAACAAGAATATAAGGTTAAAACTCACTTGTTTTATGTTTCAGGAATTTTTCCTTTGAACTCTGAGAGGAATTTCCCATTGAGGGATGTCAGTTAAAAATCAGGTTTCAGTTCAGTTCTTCAGCAGAAGAAACAGAGGAGAGGAAAAAAGTTGTATCAAAAATGAAGATCTAATTGACAGACTGTCTTTAATTGAAAAGTCAATATAATTAGGAAAATACAAGACTGGTCATGTGTGTTTTTAAGTAACACCTACTTCCAGAACCTCTCATTCTTGTGAAGTTGTAAAAAAATAAATAAATTGATAAAGTATGTAAAGTCAGGAATGCAGATATTTCTATGAAGAGTATAGCATAGATAAACCCAAAAGCTAAGGCAATGAAACTAGAACATGGTTTGTAAGAAGAAAATATTCAGAAAAAATAAAAATAAAATAAAACATAGAAACTGGTAGAAACTGAAACCTGAATCCTTCAGTTTTGCAAGCTTGCCAGATTTTCCATAATTATATAAACCTATTGTCAGTAATAGTAATGACAGGGCTACAAAAAGGCTGAAATTTTATTTGCTTAAACGTTTCTGAATTTGCACTGGCAAAGATGTTTTTTTAGTGTGTGATTCTTTTTTTCAAAACAAAACAAAACAAACAAACAAAACCACAGTTATCTAGATCTGCTTTTGCTCAGAACTTTGCCATTAGCAGTATGTCTCAGTAAGAACAAAGGAAGGAAGACAAAGGCCAGATAGATAAGGCCACTGATTTAGATCTGTTGCTATTCTGATACCACTTCTTCAGCTGCATACCTGGAGCAAAGAAACTCCTCCCCCAAAACCAAACCAAACCAAACCAAACCAAAACAAACAACACTAAACCAGTTTTAAATACCTTAATAGGGTTTCCAACTGCCTCAACATTGTTTCAATAATCTGCACAACCAAAGTAAGAATTTGTCCCCATGTCCACACTTGATTTTCAACTTGTCTATTTTTCTAAGTAAATAATCCCATGTATAAATAATGTGAATGTACTCATTAACCAAGGAATGCATCCGAGTTCCTTTTAAAAATTATGTCTAGATTCTCTTTTTCAGTTTCACTATCAGCAAATGGACACTATAGAAATGGTTTGACTTCTCTGTGCTTTAGTTTTCCCATTTATACTCATGGAGATAATGGTGGATTTTTGTGTATGTCTTTTGCATTTAGACACAAAATTCATCTTCCCAAATTAAGAGGCTAACTTCCATACACACTTGATGAAGCTGAGGTCCTACAGAGGCAACTGGAAAGAATAAGGACCTAAATGAATATCTTGTTAAGAGTAAATGGAAGAATGTCACTGATGACTGAATATTTCAGATGAACAGTTTATCACAGAGATTCTTTCTTCAGGCGGGTACTCTCAGAGCGAGATTTAGAAAATGAAGAGGCAGGGGGTATTCAGATGACAAAGGTTTGCTGGTTTGGAGTGCTTGTGACTCAAATACAATTACTACAGAACAAGAACTCCTGATCTTCACAGGATCTTTTACAGATGCTGTTATTATGTTCCTGTATGGGATGTCATTTTTCCTACAAAGTGCTCCAAGTTTATATATGAACAAGGACCTAAGCAAGCAGATGCTATGTTGAAATTAGACCTGTTTTGACCTCCAGAGGTCCCTTCCAATGTAAATTATTCTCACAGTGAGTCAGCTGTAAATTTCTCGTATGCCAGTTCTTAAAAATAAGATCAAAGAGGTAAAAGAGGATTTTATATACTGGTTCAGTTTTGGGCCCCTCACTACAAGAAGGACATCGAGGTGCTGGAGCATGTCCAGAGAAGAACAATAAAGCTGGTAAAGGGCCTGTAAAACAGATTTTAAAAGGAGCAGCTGAGGGAACTGATGTATATCCTAGAGAAAGGGTGGCTCAGGTGATACCTTATCACACTGTACAATTACATTAAAGGAGGTTGTAGAGCAGTGAGGATTGGGCTTTTCTCCCAAGCACCAAGTGATAAGGCATGGGAAAATGGCCTCAAGTTGCATCAGGGGAGATTTAGTTTGGATACTAGAAGAAATTTCTTTACTGAAAGGATTGTGTGGCATTAGAATAGGCTGCCCAAGGAAGTAGTTGATTCACCATCCATGGTTCTTCAAGAAACATGTAGATGTAGAACTTAGTAGCATGCTTTAGTGGTGGACTTCAGTACTAGGTTAAAGTGTTGCAGTATTCCTCAATCCCTCCTTACTCCTCCGGCTGTGTGTTTGTTGCAGGGGAAGGGTGAAGGTATCAGGAAGGGTTTTGCCACGTGAAAGCTGTGGTGGACTCTTCTCCTTGTGACTAAGCCTCTGTTCAAAAGCACTGGCTCTGACAGCAGGCAGTGCCATGACAGAAGACTACTTGTTTCCCACTGCAAACCACAGCACAGTTTGTTGTCTCTCTCAGATACTCACAAAGGGTTTGATGCAGCATCCCTGGAGTCTCTGCAGTCTTGCACTGCAGCAATAAGTAAGCATCTCACCATACCGTAAGCTCAGACTTTTGTACATATACCCATTGCTACTCATCCCGTACCTATCCTTTCATCACTTCTCAATGGAAGAGGAGAAAATACTCCTCCTCATAACCTCAGATAGGCCAAGTGATCTTGTGCCCTAACCACACAGGCTGAGAAAGGGGAAGCTGCTTCAGGTAGAAGAAGTGGTGTGGGGAGAGGGAGGGACATGTCATGGGAGTAACTGAGGAGCAGAGGTTCCTATTTCAGCATTACCTTGTGAAGAGAGTTGCATTACAGCTCATGGTATTCTATTTACAGATACAGATTGTTTAGGCTTACAAACACAACCATTAAAAGACATTCTTTAAAATATAGCTATAAAACACCCACTTTGCTACCGAGGTCCTCCTCTTTCTCCTGTTTCAGTTGTTCATCAATAAAACTGCTGCAACAAACTGAGGCGAAAAATAACACCCTTCTTATCTCTAATATTATGTGAAGGTTGGTTTTCTTGTTTGTGTTTGTGCTCTTGTCTGCCTGGATGCCTAGAACTAAAACAAAAATGTCTTGTTTGAGGAAAGGACCAGGCAGAAATGTGGGTGTGGAAATGCAGGAGGGAGCTGAGATAAGTAGATTCAAATCAATAAAGAGCATCTGCTCCCCATGGGCCAGACCAGTAACCAGAAGAGAAAAGGCTTTAAGAGAGAGGAGAGAAGCTGCCCAGACTTTGCTGCAGACAGAAGTGCAAGGTGAGAGCACATTGCTTCTCCCAAAACTATCTGAGCAACACACGAAGGTTTATGATGCCTTTTTAAAGACTTCAGCGGAAAAATTGTCACGTTTTTTGAGGATGCTCTGTAAACCAGAGTGAGGAATAGGCCCAAGCCTTTATTTTTCTAAACAGCATTTGTTCTCTTCTTAAGGTTATCTCTAAAGTCAGGCCCATTCCCAGATTAGGTTTTAAGCAGACACTGTGGAAGAGATCTGCCTGGGGAACAAGAATGAAAGGAGGGCTTGAAAATGCTCTGGAGCAATCACAGTATGGCTACAGAAACAGTCGGATGGTTTCTCTCCTTGTATGACTTGGTCTTACATGTTTTGTAGTTTGATGGTGTTTTGCTCTGGAGAAGGTCTGGGCAGGCAGAGGTAAGTGATTCTGACAGTTTAGTGTGTCCCCCTCTGTCTGGACCTGCTGACACTGTCCCAGTTGATACACAAGGGGTTGTGACACAGGACCTGGGTGGAAATGGTGAAGCTGAGCTCCTAAAGCCAACCACACATCACTGGACAGAAGCCTTGAGATCTCAGGGAGCAGCCAGCTCAGACAGCAGCCAAGGAAGCAGATGAAAAGGAAAGTGAACAGATTGCTTGGAAATTATCAGTAAATCCTTCTTTACTTCTATCATGCCGTAATTTAGCTAGTGTTTTTCTCTATTCTTTCCAATTCTTCCCACTTCTTTTTTCCTATTTTCCTTTCTTTATCTCATCCTCTTTGTTTTCCACAGTTTTCTCCATCTGCCATTTTCAAAGGTTTCCCTCAGCCTACCTGCTGTCCTGCTCTCCCTCCTCACTCCCATGCAGCAGCTCCATGCAAAGGGATTCCCTTTCCAAACTCTTTCCAACGCACTGCCTGTGAGCCCTTCTGAACTTGTTTCTGTCATACCTTCTTATTTTAGCCCATGTGACTTCTCCAAAACTTCTTCAGATTTATGACCTTTTGGACAATCCAACAGCAGGAGAGCTCCCATCCCACATCCAAGCCCTTGGCAGCATTCCCACCAGCACATCATTTCCCCAGTGATTAGGGCTGTTGCCCAGTCAGACAGAACTGGTAGACTCAGCTGCTGGAAACCTGAGTTGAAAAGATAATCATGCTTACATTTTCCTGACTCCTAAATGTGAAATTTGCTTAAGGTACTTTCTGAGATGAATGTGTCAGTAAATGCTGTCCCTGTTTTTCATAAATACATAGAAACACACTAACTATAATTTTCTAATAAAATCACATTTACTCCAACAGTGATCCAAATAACAGCAACTTTGGGCATGGCCCAACTCCTCCTGGCAGCCTGTGTACTGAAGTAAGGTGAACAAGTGTCTCACACACACTTGACCCAACCACAGGAGATGCTGGAGGCCTCCAGTGAACTGAAAGCTGGAAGTGGCCATTCTGTTCTAAACCAGGGACTTCCAGTGGGGAGTGCATGTTCTCTCACTGTGAAGTAACAAATGCCAAGCAAGGTATATATCAGCCAAACATTTGCTGGCAACAATTTATATTGAATCCTGTCACAGCAAACTTACACGTTCTCCATATCAAGTTCAGTATCTTTTCCTCACCGTGTATAGTAAAAATATTCTACAGTGAATGGTAGAGCTAAACAGTTTCCTGGAGAAGGTTGTTGTAAGCCAGGGTATTGGATGTAGCTATGGCATTTTTCAGAGTCTGCCAAAAGTAGGGCTGAGATCGAGGGTTAGTCGGCCATTCCAAGACAGAACTTCTGCACAGCCTTTTCCTCAGCCTAACATACCGGGACTTCTGCAATACCTTCTCAAGAAATATCAAGATAATCACATCAATCTTTTCATCTAGCAGGCGCTGGTGGGCCATGTAAAATGTTGTCTTGAAGCTGCCACTTTTAATATACTTGTTGGTTAGCACAAATATGGTCTTTTTGCTCAGTTGAATGCTCTGGGAAAGGTTGTCAAAGACTGGCTGTCCTGGAAGCCAGTCCCTTTCTTCCAGGCATAAATTGAACTTCCTGGGTTTTTGATCTTCCAGCTTTTCAACCAATTCTGTCATCACCCACTCGTTCACAGCTGGATCTGTATTGTCAAAGGCAATAAAAGCATCATAGCAAGCATCTGGTAAAGGTAAACGCCTATAGCCCTTCAACTTCGCAGTGCAGTAATGATAACTATACCACACATCCCAGAAATATAGGTGGTTCATAACAGCAAACACCATAAAACCTAGGACAGCTGAAGCTGATAAAGCATACATGATCAAATAGGAGGTGTCCAACTCGCAGGTATACAGATCCAAGAAAACCAAACTCCTTCCTTTATGTGCCCCTGGGCCAGCACACGTCACATCTGTGGCCAGAAGAGGAATAGTCACTTGAGTCTGGTTGATCCACCAAACAAACCACACTGCATCACAATTGCACTTGAAAGGATTGCCATGCAAAAGCAGCATCTTCAGGTTGTTAATGACATTTTCAGGGAAGCTAGATTTCTTAATTATTTGGATCTTGTTTGAACTGAGATCCAAGTATTTCAGTCCAATTGCACCTCTGAGAAAATATTTGGTTAGCCGTTGAATGCGATTGTTTCGGAGAATCAGTTCTTGGAGTGTGGAAGTGCAATTGGACAGTTCTCGGGGAACAGTAGTCAGAAGGTTGTTGCTGAGGTCCAAAGTTGTTAGTTTCTTCAGCAAGTAGAGTTTTCCCCACTTGAAAGTCTTCAACCGGTTATTGGTTAAGTTGAGTATCTTGAGTGCTGGAGGCATAGCTTCAAAAATACCATAAGGCAAAAAACTGAGTGAGTTAAAGGAAATATCCAGTTGTTCCAAGTTGGTCAGATTCTTGAAGAATGACAGGTATCTAGCATTTCCATCCATCCATAAAACATCTAAACGATTTCCTCTGAATTCTAAAATTTTAAGAGATTGGCTTTCCATCCCTGTGCTAATAGAGGTAGAAATCTCATTCTCATTCATCATCAACTTTTTCAGATAGGCCAAGTTTTTCATGAAATTAAGGACATGAGTAACACCTTCTGCCAGAAAATAATGTTTGTTGTTGCTTAGGTCTAGAATTTCTAAAAGTTTCAGCTCTTCGAAAGCAGTCGAGTATAGCAAGTCAATCCTGTTGTTAGAAAAATCCAGATATTTCAATCCAGACAGGTAGTGGAATTCACTTCCATTTAAAGTTTGACTTATTGCATTACCTGACAAGTTGAGGCATCTGAGGAAATCAAGATCCCGGAAGTCTGAGGGGCTAATAAAAAATATGTTGTTTCTGCTTAAATCCAGAGTTTTTCCATAATCCAGACAATCCCTATTAACTGAAGGTTGGTAGGAATTAGCCTCTTTGTCTTTGGACTTGCAACTTCGGCCATACTCATCATACCTGAAATAATGCATCTCTTGTAAAACTTGCCTGTTGCGTTGCTCTACTGAAATCCTGGGATTAGAGCAAATTCCATAAGAGTTGCTTTCACTTGAAGAAGGAGAAATTTTATTCACTGACAGATCTATGACTTTAAGAGCTTGGAATTTCTTGAACACTGTTAGGTCAGCAACTTTAATAAAATTAGTTCCAAGATCCAACACTGTTAGATTTCTAAGCTTGAGCAATGGAAATAGATTTTCTTTTTTCAGTTCTTTAAAGACATAACCCCTGATCCTCAGGATTTCCAGATTTGAGAGGGTAGAAAATGTCTTAGACAGGTTCAAGGACGGAGAATACATCTGCAGTTCAAAATTAAAGGACAGATCCAGCTCTACAAGTCTGGGGACAAACTTCAAAAACTGAGCATCTCCAATCTCCTTCATGAGGAAATTTTGGGAGAGGTCAAGCTCTTTGAGATTCCTGGTGTTTTTAAACCAGCTGCTGGGTATACTCTGAAGAGAGTTACTGTGAAGTCTCAAAATTCTTAATTTTTTCAAGGAATAAAAAGCCTTTAAATGTATCTTAAGTGCGTTATTGGGGCAGGGAATACAAGGATATGGGGCATTATAGCAACGTGGGCAGTTACCACTGAGATCAAGAATTTCTAGGTTGTGAAGGGCACTTAAATCGTATTCCTGAACCTCTTGAATTATGTTATTGTAAATATACAATTCCTTTAAAGTAGAGGACAAGTTGGGTGGAATATGAGTTAAGTTGTTAGACTTCAGGGACAGTACTGTCAAATTTTTCAGATCCAGAAAGGCTGTTTGTTCAATTTCAAATGAAACATTGCATGGGTTACGGTAGTAACAGTTCTGTCCCAGATACAATATTTCTATGTTTTTTAGTTCTGAGAAATTAGCTTTTTTGATAGAAAAGATACTGTTTGCTTCCAGACTTAGCAGACTTAAAGTAGTAGGAAGACCCCGGGGTATTTCCGACAACTGATTTGCATCCAAGTACAACGACTTCAATCTTGTCAGAGCAGCAAAACTGCCATTCTCAATTGTCGGTGTCCTGGTGCACACATGATCCTTGGGCCCCACTCTGACAGGCACGCAGTTGCATCTGAAGTCAATCTCCACGAGCCTTTCAAGATAAGCAAAAGATGTTGGATAGATATGGGGGATATGATTAATAGTCAGGGTCAGGTTTGTAGCATTTGCAGGGATCCCTCTGGGGACTTCTGTGAGGCGACGATCGCTGCAGTCCACTCTCACTGTACCTTCAGAGGCTTCTACATCGCAGGGTAAACTTTTAGGAAACCAAGCTCCTGACAGCAACAATGGAAATAAGAAGAGCAATACAAACGGCAGTGCATTTGATGTCTCTGCATGAGGTACCTAAAAATAAGGAAATAGGAAGGTATTAATTGAGTGCAATGGGAACATATGTCATAGGACATCAGATCAACCATGTACTGGGTTAAATATTCAGTTCACCTGAGATCCTGTCTTACAGTGGCCAGAAGTGGATGTGCAGGAAGGATTCTAAGTCTAGGGGAAGGCTTATATTGGTATTTCCCCAAATGCTTTCTTTCCTCTCTTATCACTAAACATAGTAGTGATAGGATAAATATCACTTTCTAAGTAATGAATCTTAAAAAGTTAAAAAATCTGCTAAAGATTACAAGACGGGTGATTAAAGTCTGTGAATTTTTTTTAAGGGTAAACAGTGTTAGATATCCAGCAAATTGAAATTGTTTAATATGCATAAATAAGCTAGGATTTAGAAGCAGACAAAAACATAAAGAAAATCTATAGACAATTAAGATCTAGTATAAATTTTCAAAAACGTACTGACTAACAGCTGCATGTATAATTCACATTTCACATAAGCATTCTTCCTCTATTATGTGTCAGAATAAATGCATGGTTGACCAAAAACAGTCAATGACTATGCCTCAACTGTGGCCAACTGCGTCCTGGGCTGCATCAAAAGAGGTGTGGCGAGCAGGTCAAAGGAGGGGATTGTCCCCCTCTACTCTGCCCTCGTGAGGTCCCATCTGGAATGCTGCATCCAGGTCTGGGGTCCCCAGCACAAGAAGGATGTGGACCTGTTAGAACTAGTCCAGAGGAGGGCCACAAAGGTGATCAGAGGGCTAGAGCACCTCTCCTATGAAGAAAGGCTGTGACATCTGGGCATGTTCAGCCTGAAGAAGAGAAAGCTCCAGGGAGACCTCATTGCAATCTTTCAGTACTTAAAGGGGTCTTATAAAAAGGATGGAGAAGGACTCTTTACTCAGATAGGTAATGACAGAACAAGGGGGAATGGTCTTAAACTAAAAGAGGATAAATTCAGGTTAGAGATTAGGAGGAAAATCTTCACTCAGAGGGTGGTGAGGCACTGGAACAGGTTGCCCAGAGAAGCTGTGGATGACCAACCTGTCCCCTATTTCAGTGGCACTGGAGTTATCTGATCTGCAAGGTCCCTTCCAAGCTGAGCCATTCTATGCTTCTACGATTCTATGATTCAATATACTTTAATACCAGCTTGCATTTTCACTGTCCAATAAAGACAGAGGGCCAAGAGGGCACTGTATCAGTGGTAGGGCTGAAAGTGCAGATCAAACAGATTTAAAATGGAACATGTATCTTAAAAGAATTACAATAATTCAATATTCAGAGCCAAAGTCCCATAAACATTTGTCGAGCCTTGAAAAAAACACACTCTCTCAAGTCTTTGCGATCTTGACTACTTTACAGAGTAGTGTGTATGGCGGGAAGAGCAATGGGATTTTAATACTTCATAACATACTAGTTACTTCTTCAGCAGCTCTCAGTGATAAAGATGCCCTGGCCCTGACACCAGTGACAGCCAGCCAGCCAGGCGTGCTGCCAGCCTTGGCTTGCCTAGCACAGGCAGAGCGGCCTTGACCATTTTGCTGCATTGCATAGCTTCATAACTGCTTCTGTCTGGTGCAGGCCAAGAGGTTTCAAGATGACCAAAATGACCATAAATCAAAATAATTCATTTCTACCTGAAGAACTCAGTTTTGAAGGACTGCAGATAGATACATGGTACTCAATGCTCTTTAGAAAAACAGAATTAGTTACTCATAGAATAATACTGACTAAATGTAGATAACCAGGTAAGCAGCTGAAAATCATGTGATTAGGTAAAGTGTTCAAGATACCTGGAAATGTTTTGGCTCTTTATCTGGCTAGCACTAACATATTAAGACCTTCTCATTATATAGACAGTATGTGAAAACACTGCTAAGCATTTCCTTAGACATGCTTTGTAGATGACACATTAACTGGGAATTCATGTTTTATGCTCTGTTTACTTACGCCACTATATGCCTTCAGTATGCAAGTATAACTTAGTGTTTCTGTATTATCTCAGATAACAATGCTAAATCTCCTGGTTCATCTCTGTATCTGGAGGAGCACTCTAGTGATTAGCAGGGCAGCCAGTGGAAGAGAAGCTAGATCAAGTCTCTCACAGCACTGCAATTCTAGATTCAACAACTGAGTGGAGTCACTTTGGGGATTCAGTCAGCTTTTGAATATAAAGCTTCAGTATAGAAGGAAAAATGTTAAAATAGAGTGCAGATCTTCCACTATGTTGGCATATGAAAATCATATCTGTTTCCTGGTAGTGCATTACACCACAGCCCTTCCTCTACCATTACTTCCCTTCCCATTCCCACAAAGAGACACAGAGCTTTCTTCCCTTCAGAAGGTCCAAAGAAAGGGAAGATTTGGTTAAATGTGCAATGTGTCAATGGGTGCTTGCAGCCCAGAAAGCCAGCAGTATCTTGGGCTACACCAAAAGAAGTGTGGCCAGCAGATCAAGGGAGCTGATTCTCCCCCTCTTCTTTACTCCCGTGAGACCCCATGTGGAGTCCTGCATTCAGCTCTGGGGCCCCCAGCACAAGAAGGACATGGAATTATTAGAATGAGTCCAGAGGAGGGCCACAAAGATGATCAGAGGGCTGAAGCACCTCTCCTACAAAGACAGTATGAGAGAGCTGAGGTTGTTCAGTCTGGAGAAGAGAAGCTTCCAGGGAGACCTTATAGTGGCCTTCCAGTCCCTAAAGGGGGCCCATGGGAAAGCTGAGGAGGGACTCTGTGTCAGGGAGTGTGGTGATAGCACAAGGGGTAACGGCTTTAAACTGAAAGAAGGTAGGTTTAGATTAGATATAAGGAAGAAATTCTTCTCTGTGAGGGTGGTGAGGCCCTGGAACAGGTTGCCCAGAGAAGCTGTGGATGCCCCATCCCTGGAGGCGTTTAAGGCCAGGCTGGATGAGGCTTTGAACAACCTGATCTGGTGGGCGGTGTCCCTGCCCATGGCAGGGAGGGTAGAATTAGATGGTCTTTAAGATCTCTTCCAAACCAAAGCATTCTGTGATTCTATGAACTATGAAATATCCAGATTGATAGCCATGACTATAAATTACTCAGGAAAAGCTGATCTTGACTAACCAGACTATGGCCATGAATTCCAAAGCGATGAGCCATTTCATTATTTTCAACATCTGTGAATCATTTTTTTAATAAAAATTACTTTAATTTGCTTTACAGTAATTCACTTTGGAAACTCACACAAAGTGGAGACATGGATACGATCATTCACCATTGCTTCAGTACAGTCTAACCAATCAACATTAGAGGAATAATAACTTTTCTGATTTCCTGATGTAGACAAGCACTTGGATGAAAAAGATGAATAAGAATAATCAGAGTAAGTGGGGAGCTAATTTGGAGAAGATAAAATACATTCATTTCCCTACACTATCCTGCTTTTTATTTATTTATTTATTTTAAGTATTCTCTTTTTATCCATTAATATGGGCAGAAAAGTGGGAGGTAGAAGAAAGGGTACTACCATTGACATTCATTACATGGAAAACAGAAGGTCTGTCTTTGAATGAAAAGAGACACTGCAGAAGAAAAATATGGATACATTATTGTAAGTATTCTGCCTCCCTTCTTTTCCAAGGACCATACCATATTATTCATGTAAATGACTTTTTACTAGACTAGAAAAAATTCTAAGTGAGAGTGCATTTTATTTTATTTATTGGTGCTGTTCATTCATGTCCATGCCATGACACGTTCTAGTCACCAGGCTTTGGAAAAAGAATGGGCTTGCCAATCACTGGAACCTGTGTCTAATGGTAACCTTAAAATAAGGAAGGAAAACCTCTGCTGCTAACTGGGGGCAAACCACAGGTTTGCTGCTCTTGAGGAAAAATTATTCAGAATCAAGCTTTAAAGATTGCTAACCCAACTTAAAACCCTCTATCCAAGCAATAGATCAGGACTTAGGCAACATGAGATTGCTGCCTAGATCATCACAAACTTTCTATGTGAACCTGTATTCAGACGCTGCACTTGGGGATCAAATTTTATGCACTTACGTGGGTTCCTCAATGCAGTGCCATCAACCTGGGCTGCACTGACATCCGGGGGCACGTAGGAGAGGGGGGGCCTGTCCTCAGGCACTGCTCAGCTCTCCAAACATGGAGGAAGCTCTGCCTGGCTGCCTAGCAGAGACAAGGAACTGCACTGCTAGGTGCCTGGAAGCAGGTGCGATGAATCTGGGCCCTTAAAGTCTTCATGAATATGCTTGAAAGTTCCTTCAGGTGTCAAAAAAAATGCTGACCAAGACTTGTAAAATGCTCAGATTTTCAACTACTTGTTGCTCTATTTTAGGGAATCCTGGTGTCTTTGCACAGCAAGCCTAGGTCTCACTTTCTTTGTGTTTCATTTCTGTGTATACTTCGGGCTCCCATACCCTTTTAATGTATTAGCTATTTTAACTGCAAACTGTTACATTCTGGTGCTGTGTCTAACTGTTCATATGCAAAACACTTTGTTATAGAACCAGAACAAATAAAGAAAAAACCCTGCTGAAATTAGAAGAAATAGGCAATGACTTGTGCAAAGTCCTTGTAATGAGAAACTAGTTTAAAAGTACAGATAGAGTATGTATGTGAGCTGTCCTTTTCTCTGTGAAGGAGAGAGAAATTTCTCTACATTTGTGTTTATAAAAAGTTCAAAAGTACTTATATTCTGATATTAACTGAGCACATGTGCAAATCTGTAACTGAATTCCATCTGAACTGTAGTATTCTTCAAATATTCAGAAACAACATGGCTGGGTGTCTCTCAATGAAGTGCTTCGGTAGCTGCTGCATATGAATTTTAAAAGGTGAAAGATTGAAAGGCTAGAGAGAAAAGAACACCACAGAAGTTATAACTATTAGAAAATACATTATTATAATACTCCTGCAAACATATCAGTGCAAATAAATGCCAGATTTCCTTTCCTGTAATTATAAATTGCAGCTTATAGCCACAACAGCATATATAGACATTAGAATGCAAAACATACTCTTGAAAACCTTTCTCAACAGTTCCAATTACAGAGTTATAACAACAACTTTAAAATGAAAGTTTCACATACCATTTTTCTGTGTGCTTCCACAGCTGAAAGATTCGTCGTTGGAGAAAACTGTAAATCAGAGCAGAAGAAAACAGCATGAAGGTATCCCCACTGGTTCAGGTCAGGTAGAGAGGAGAGTGTAGCATGAAAGTATCCCCACTGGTTCAGGTCAGGTAGAGAGGAGAGTGTAGCATGACATAACTCACTCAAGACAACAGCAGTAATACCACTTTATCTGTTTTCTCTTCAGCTGAACGGCAACTTGAGAAATAATTAAACATGAAACAACTGCTGCAGCCCACTTCCTCAAATATCTGTCTTTAAAATTAAAACAGTAGTAGCTCAGTTAGTCCTCCACCCCCATTAAAAGAACTGAGTACTATTTTTTGCCTTTTAAACAAATTCTCACATTACTCATAAATCCACGTGCTGTTGTGACAAAAGATTTTTTTTTTTTTTTTCTTTCTTTTGGTCTCTTATGCCATAATTTGCTCTCTTCCCTGCCACTTTGGAACATGCTTCTCATTTTAAACTGTGTGTTTCACCTATCTACAGTCTCATAGCTTAAGAAACTATAATAAGACCTACTCTAAGTTGAACAGTCAAGCCATGGAGAATCCTGAAAGAGGGCTATTGCAAAATATTCAGAATGAGAAAGTGAGGTTAATCAGACAGGAATGTGTTATGCAAGGGTAGAATTCACTTGAGACAACAAAGATTTATAGAAGCTCAAGTTCCTTCTTTTTTTTTTTTTTTTTTCATTTTTAGTGCAACCTGTATGACCACAGAAAGACATTAACAATATTTTAGATTTGGAGGTTTAATAATTTTTATTATTATTGTGGAGTCTCCTTCCCTGGAGATATTCAAAAACCACTCGGATGCCATCCTGTGCAATGTGCTCTAGGTGACCCTGCTTGGCAGGGGGGTTGGACTAGATGATCTTTACAGGTCCCTTCCAACCTCAGCCATTCTGTGATTCTGTGATTATTTGGGGTTCCTTTCTACTGCTAATAGCCTGTTACTAAGAATCTTTTGACTGACTAATACAAACAGACAAATTTCTTAATAGATATTTTTTCCATTAAGAATTCAGCTTCAGTGAATGGGATTTAGGGGGAAGGAAAACAGAGGGGAAAAAAAAAAAAGAGTGGCAAGGACATGGAAAACAGCATATAAAGAGGTAGAAAGTGCTGTGAGTTTCATATTTAGAAGTTGCTATGCTTAACAGTACAGGATAACTTGATGGTTAGGATATTTATTAGTGTTAATTTATTCACTTCTTTCTTCCATACATATTTTTCTTTACATTTTGAATATCCTTTCATAATTTCTCTGACTGTTGTGGAGCTGACCTCATTTTGAAAGACTGGAACCTGAAGAAAGAACAGAGACGTAATTTGCAATCATGCTTTAAAATCCCCTGCTTTTAGTGTCTGACTCTTATAAACAAAAACAAGAATGCACACAGAAGAAAACAGTGTCATTACCATTTCAATCAAGTAGTAGAAAAGGGCTCATTAATTCATGATAGGTTCGGGACTGTGTTTCTCGTATTTTGTACTTGATTACTAAAATATTGTAATAATAATAATAAAATGATTAGCTTGCTATTGACAGGTAACTGGATTTTTTCTTTTCATGCAAGGTGCACTGAGGTTTTCATTTAGGGTTATTATAAATAATATAAGTGTCTCACTAAAATCCTGCTGACTTCTACAAGACCATTCAATGCTTTTCTGGGAGGAGGAAAACATTCATTGCAATACCATACATTAGCTATTCCTCCTAGAATACTTCACAGATTGTATGTCATCAGAGCAGAAAGTTATCTTTAGCTCATCTATAGCTATTCATTTTATTATAAAACAAATGTGCTTGCTTAATTGTGTAATAGTACCTAAAAGAATGACAGCACACAAGCTGGATTGTGAAAGCTGATTTTTTCAAATCTCCCTGGCAGTCTATAGCTACAAACTTCAGTAACTTTAATAGCTTTACCATCACTTTGCTTTTTTTCTTTTGGACTAAGGCTGATTTTATTTTATTTTTTATACTAGGAAGTGATTGTCACTCAACCAAGAGCATCAAGAGTATGAGAGTTTCAATTCCGCGCAGAGTGAAACTGCAACTTTGGCTGAACACTAACAGAATCACAAAGCACTTTTTTTTTTTTCTTAATCTAAGAAATGTGGGTAGCAAATTATAGTAATATTTCCCTTCAAAAGCAGGGGGTCAAAAGCAGGGGAGCTCAGCAGCCTCAAACTTCAGAGCTATAATTTGATTTTTGGAGGCTCAGGGAGTCACTGACTTACCGTTTTAAAAGTTCAGTTTTCCCTTAGACATTGCGCAAAATTTCTCTTGCCCGCTGTGAAACACAAAGTAACCGAAAGCAGCAAAGTACTTCCTACTGCGCAATGTGTCAGGAAAGGACATGCTGGTAACAACACGGGTACTTCGCTGGCTCTCTGAATGGAGAATATCATTTAAAATAGAGCAAGATTCTTTAAACTTCTTAATCTTTCAACTACAGGCTTGGGTTTCAGTTAGATTAAAATCAGACTGGTGAAGATTGAACTTCTATAATTCTTTTTTTTTTCTTTAAATTAGAACTTACAGCATCTGATTGCAGTTTATCAAAATAACGATTCTATTGTGTTTGATTTAAAGCTAGGAAGTTTAGTTAAAGTCTTGAAGTCTTATGATAATGTTTTCTCTCTAAAGAGGCAACCCTTGTACCAATAATTATGATAGCACCACAAGTATCCATTAATAAACGTTCAGAGTGTAGTGTTGCACAATTTACCAAGGAAATTATCACATAAGTTGCTCCAATTTTGAAATATGTAAGCTAACTGTTTAAACCAATGCAGACAGATGTACGAAGAGAACCACAGACAGAAATGGACACAGAAAAAGACATAATTGAGGAAATGGTAACAAAATCATTTGCAGAAGCCTTAAGGGATGTACAAATGTAAAAATCCCTGCTGAGAGCATTTGCAGAACTGTGTTTGTAGGCATTAAAAGCAATCAAAACAGTAAACAGAAGACAACAGCAGAGAAGACTGGCCTACATCAAAGGCAGAGGATGGCAAGTGGTTTCCCTCTCAGCTTTCTGGTGAGAGAGGACAGCTTCACAGATCTACACAAAGAGCTTACCCAACAGTCCTGAGAGCTAAGATATGACTGAGGGAGCTGCTACCATCACAGAAATAGATTTTCTCATTTCCAAAAACAGATTGTGCCAGGCTACCACAGTGTCAAGACTGACCGTTTTGTGTTTACAAATCATTTTGCATTTGCTGAAAGCAAAGGTGCCTTGTGTTCTTGTTATTGAGAATGGCTTACCAACAAGGTAGGTAGTAGTCGTCTAAAGATGCCTGACATAGGACAGAGTTAACTTCTATGTTCTGTACTGCCACTGGGCCTCTCCCATTTCTCCCATCCTAAGGGGTTAATAGGCCAGGCAGAGGGGGCACCATTGCTTACCTCTGGAGAGAGGGAGGAGAAGTGCTAAGGCAGTAGTGCTGGATAAGCACAAATGCAGGAAGTTCCACCAAATCACAAAACTGGTATGTTCAGGGCAGTTTGGGCATTTATGGCTTGTATAGCCTCAAATTGTATTTCTTGTTGATGAAATGACTAGTCTGCAGGACCACACTGATTTGAAAAGTTTCATACAGATAATTCTTCTATGGTTTTTCACATTTTTCTCAAGCAAGAGCACTGAGGGAGCACTAAAACAACCTTTGGAGAACATACTGGAACTCAGACACTGTTGAATCCAACCAAATCACACAGCAAAATAACAGCTCTGCATAAAATAAAGGCAAGCAAACAACAGTAAGGATGCTCACATTAAACACGCAGATATTAAAATTTATGGGCTTTTAGAGATGATGTAACATGATATTGCTCATTTATTGTCTGATACTGCCTTTTAAAAATTGTGCATGACACTTATTGGGAGAGGACCACTGCTCAACAGAGGTTATTTTGGACCTACCTAACCTCATGCACTGCAACTGAAGCAGACTGATCTCCTTTTTCCTTCCATGTATATTTTTATGCATGCATAACAACTATATATGAACAAATACGTGCATTATAGAGCTTATATATCGTATACATGTGTATATGGTTGCACACCATACCTGTGTTGTTCTACAACATCCTTTAATAAGTTTCTGCCAGAGTAGCTTTTTCTGTCAATAATACTTTTCAATTGATTGTTTGATGTTATGTCATCCTAATTTAGCCCAAGGGTACTTCAAACATCAGCAACCTCCAAGCGGGTTGTCCAGGATGACTCTCTGGGCCCCCACAGTGCCTTAACCAGCACGATGCTGAAGGCCTTCCCCTTGTAGCCATGCAGGTGCTCCTGCACAGCCCTGTGTCCTTCCTCCCTGCCTGCTCTGGCAGCATCTCCCCTAGCCCTCACACCAGTGGTCACGGGGCCCTGTCCCTGCAACCTGAACCACAAAAGCATTTGTATGGCCAGGGGCCTCTGAGCTGAAGGCCAGCAACATGTGCCTCACTCCCTCATCTCCCTGAAAGTGACTTAAAACATGAACAGTTGATGCACATCACACCTGTGAATTCTTCTAAGAAGCACAGATTTATGTATATACACGTGCATATACACTTCTAACTCAACCTCCCATGCTAGTATTTGCTCTCTGCAATGCCTTTTATCTTTCTCCTCTTTTACCTTTTCTTGCAAGTACAATGCAACACAGAGAAGAGTGAGAAGATCGTCCAAACCACATCTCACCTGTTTGGCCGGGACAGAGTTAACTTTCTTCCTAGCAGCCTGTACAGTGCTGTGTTTTGGATTTGTGACCAACACAGTGTTGATAGCAGTGATTTGGCTATTGCCGAGCAGCACTCGCATGGCATCAAGGATTACTCTGTTTCCCACTCTACCTCTTATGGATTATGCTGAGGGTGGGCAAGATGCCAGGAGGGGAGACCGCAAAGACAGCTGACCCCCTCTCACACAAGAGGGATACTCCTTACCACTTGACATTGTGCTCAGCAATAAAACAGGATGGGGAGGGGGGTGATCCTCCAAAGTAGCCATTGCTCAGTGTGGCTGGGCACCAGTCTGCCTGCAGAAGGTGGTGAGAGATTGCTTCTGCACCAGTTTCCCCCTCCATCTATTCTATTTCTTATTAAACTGTTATTATCTCAACTCACATTTTTTTCCTTGCTGCTGCCCTTCCAAGCCTTTTTCCTAATGCTAGTGTTGATGGGGGCTAAGCTGCCAGACAACATCAACCCACCATGCAACACATGACAGGGCAGAGCATCAGGATTTGTAATGGACTGATTGACTAACAGAAATATTTTTATCAAGAAAAACAAAAAGTTGTACTTCCAGTAGGGTGGTAGCATAGGATTACTCAAAACAAGGTTTGCAGACAGATATGAGATAAAACCTTTAGTTTCTGCTATGCAATAATTTTTCCCCTTTGTTTTGAAAATAATTCTGCTGAAAGAACATTTTCTCACTCTGTTAACCAATCTTCAGACTAAAGTCCTAGAAAGGGCCAGGAAATATTAAAAGCATTAAAGAGCATAAATAAACAAACACCACACAAATTTTCTGCATCTCTTGTTTCTGTGCCTTTTGTCAAAATGGATGGGATACTTCACAGAGCTGTTGGAATGCACCTGTAACTTCACGATCATTTCAAGTGTGCAAAACGTGGTAGACATAGCAAGTTTATTTCTCTATTCTCCTTCTGCTTTTTCTCCCATTTAATCTTGTTAAATACAGTGGATTGGTTTTGCTTACAACAATCTGAGAAATAAGAATTTCAGCTGTTCATAAAGTGTTAACTCATTCTCAACAAAGTTTAAACATTGTGTCATGATCAGACTGTATAAAGAAGGAGAAAGATGATCTTATTATAAAGATGTGTATCAGTCTGGTGTGATTAACAGTTCATTCTTATGGCCAAGACAGCTGTAGCATGATTTATCAGCAAGGTTTGCATGAGTATCAACACATTCTTCCCTACTTGACCTGCGCAGGACACAGTATTCAAAACAAAACAAACAAAAAACACAACAACAAAGTGTAACAAAAGAATAAAAACCACAAGCTATCTCTTAGCACAAGTAGTTTTCAAGTTGTATTTACAATACTTGTGCACATTAAGGGAAGACAATTCAGTGTTTTGCTTGTAATGAGGATTAATTTATAAAACAACTGAGTTAATTTCATATATTAAATGTACTTTATACCTTATGCAGAGTAAGATAATGTCTAAACTTTGGTATAATTCTGTGGCCACAAATTTTTACTTAACATTTTAACTGCACAGTATTTAACCTATTGTCTTGAAAATATTAATCTTACATTTAAAAATTGTTTTTCAAATAAGATAATAATGTAAATTATTTTACATTGCGTTATAAAGTATTCTGAAAAAAATAAATTGTAATGAAGAAATCCTCTGAGAACTGACAGTTGAACTGAATTCTCACCACAATATCTTTAATGCTCATTTTTGTATTTATCATTGAAAGCAGTACACATTTTGCTCATATTTAATATAGGATAAAGAAACCCACAGAAGAAATTGAATCTACTTTGTCTTTATACTTTTTTCAGTAATTTGCTTTCTCAGAGAAACCAAAAGGAACACCATCTGTCTTAAGATTGTCTTAAATGAAAAAAATCCACTTCATAGTACAACATTGAATAACTGTACATTTATCCTAGAATAACCAAGGTAGGAAGAAATAAGGCTGTTTTATGCAGTTCCACTGTAAAGAAGCATTGTCTCAAGCACAGCAAATGGTTTTGTAATTAACAACTGAAATTTCAGGTAGAAAACTGAGTTCTCCCATGACCTAGGTGCAGGAACAATATCTTAATACACACAAACTATTCCATTCTAGCAGGAAGACTGAAAACACTCCACAGAAAAAATGGAAGACCTAGAAGTACAATGTCAGATTTTCTTTTTCCTCCACAGAATCCATCACTGGCTGCATTACCAGTACTTAACCATAAGCTTTCCCAGCATTCAAGAGCCAAAACTGTTCTCTTAATGATTTTAATTCTCTAATATTAAAGTATTCAAGACTGGTTAATTGTCATAGTTCATTGACTGCACAGAAAACTACAGTGGTACTTCATAACAGCAAGCTGAAGCTCTATTGACTGTGCAGCTGAAAATACATTTCTGTATCAAGTAAATGTGGGTAGAAACCAACTTTTATGAATAAGTGTGTTTAAATTTGCTGTTTGGACTATGCATAATGAAGCTTTGCAATATTAACAGGAAAACTGCTATGAAATGACATGCAACTATTGAAAAAAATGGAATTCTAAACAAACGGATCATGGTTAAAGACTGGTCATTATTGAAAGACATGAAATGAATCATCCCAACAATATTGAAACTTTAATCTTACAACTGAAGACTGTAACTGCACAAAATTGACATTAACCAAATGATTGAGACTGAGAGCTTTACATAAGAAAACAGCAGTCAAATATATTTTTTGGAAATTTTGGAAATATTTTTTCATACATGAAGTGCATGAAACAGTTAATACTATGATGTGTCAACAGTTCCCTAAAATTAACATGACAATCAAACTCTGTTAGGGCTTGCAAAATAATATTCATGGTAGTTAAACATAACAGAACAAAAAACAACAGCTGTTTAACTGAAAGATGAATAGATGCAAGATGCCCAACTCTGCACCACTTAACACAGAAAATCTTATATGCACAAATTTCATTGAGACCTATGAACAGACATTCAGTAGTTCTGTAAAGAAAAACAGATCTGAAGCAGCATCTTAAAAAGTGTCAATGAGCACATAAAAGAGAACTTACGAAACACAGAAGATGGACAAACTCTCAAGGAGATTCATTAAAAGTTTCTGCAAGATGGAGATTTATTGTCCATTTACAAAGAATAAATGATAATTACAAAACAAATATCATAATTAAACATAAAAGCTCTGGAATTTTACAAATATACTCATTTCTTGTGGTTGAAATGCATTGTTAAAAACAATAGTGCTAGTTGACAGGACCTCTACAAAGGTGCAGCGTAACTTCCTGCAATTACAAGGGGACATGACTGAACAGGTAAGACACAGATTCACCGTTGTGTGTTCTTCGAATTGCCTCAGCCAGGATCATGGAAATATCAATAAACTGAAAGAAAAAAAATAATCAAGGAGGTAATTTTTAAAGGATGCCAACAAAAACAAATTATGCAGTTTAGAAACACACAACCTGTATGCAAACATTCAATTTACCATTCTGCTCTTACCTCTTCTAGGAAGTAAAATAACATCAAAGCATTAGGTAATTAACCTGGGTATGAGAATAGGACTAATATAAAGAACAAACTCAAAAATTAAGAAAACACTGATTTCTGCACAGGCATACTGATGAAGATTTGACAACAGGCCCTGAAAAGAAACTGTTTCAGCCATCAGATGGCAGTGTCCACCTCACACAAATACAGTTTAATGGAAGTACACCTTTTGAATGCTTGCCTAGTTTCAGTAAGTACAAAATATATTGAATAAAAAAAAGTTTTAACATTAAAAAAGCACTATTTTATACTTTTCTCTTCTCTGCACTAAGGAAAAAGACACATGCCTTTACAGAACAATCTCACAGAAGTTGCTGAGATAAGTCAGTTTTGCTTTTTCAGTTTGCTTTTGAAAGCAAATATATATATATGTTATTGTTATCTTGGCCATTTTCATTAGTGTATTTCATTAGTGTATTTTCAAACAAAATGAAGAAGCTTAAAGTTTCTATGGCATCCACAATAACCTAGAGTTCCTACATGCAAATACTGATTGATTAATAATGATAAAAAAGACAGTTTTACATTTGCTACTCTTTCAGTCAGGCAAACTCAATATGTTGCAGTACCAAATATTTTTATACTCTATTATGCTACCTGAATCCCCTTAAAATGGCTCTTCAGCATGATTTAGCAGATGTTCTACAAACGATAAAGCTACACAAAGTATCTGAGAATATTGTTTTCATCTCAAGGCACAAATTCTAGCATCAGAGAATAGTGGAAAAAAAAACCAACAGATTTTAAACAAATCACAAAAACACCACAGTACCTGAATTTTTGGGCAGTGTTTCATCTTCTCTTCTTGGGGGATTGTATTAGTTACCACAACAGCCTCAAATGCTGCATTATTAATCCGAGAAATAGCAGGGCCAGAAAAGATGCCATGAGTAAGAATAGCATAAACTTTGGTGGCTCCAGCAGATACCAATCTGTAGAATAGAAATGAAAAAGTATGCTGTGATGCACGTTTAAATAGATGGTTATAGATGATGACAGGTACAAATCTCTGTAAAATACATTTTATACACATATTCCTTCCGAAAGCTACAGGAAGATACAGCTAACTACAAAATAATTTAGGGAACTTGATTTTTTTTAGGTTGTATGACTTCTAAGTCTCACCAAAAATAACTGCTAGTTAACTTAAATAATAAAATTCTTATCAGTAGCAGTGATACTAAACAAAAATGCTGCACTTTTGATCACATCAGCAGAAAAAATGTTGGAAATCAGCTGTATATTCTACCTCAATCAGGCAGAAATTAAGTAGATTAGATAGCAGTGTTCACAATTCTGTTGTGCCTCCATTATTGTAAACCTTTACTTTCATTTGCAATTCAAACAATTCTATCTGGACAAAGCTACTGAGGAAGAAAAATATTTAATGATTAAAAGCCTAGCTTACAGCAAGGTTGCGGGATGAAATGCTGCTGATCTAAACACACAGTGAAATGATGCAGCACAGGAGAGAAAACCTGTACCAATCAAAGAACTAAAACAACTTGTGCATGAGTCAGAATATCTTAATTTGGCTTTGATTGGCCTCTTTGCCTCCAGACACTCACAGCTATACAGGACTGCAAATGCAGCTAGGACAGATGGAGGACCTCAGCAGTTGATATGTTATCAGATCATAGCATGAAAAGAGTAAGATGGTAAAAAAAAAAAAGACAAGAACACAGAAACATCATCTCATTTTGAACAATTCACCAGCATCAAAGGATGCTGATCATTCTACAGGGATGATGCACTACAACAAAGTGAGTGTGTACTAAGAAGGTAACTTAAGCAAGTTCATGTGCTATATCTGAAAATAAATTTCTTAGTTCATCTGCTGGATATGCATCTAGGTTGCTGAGATGCAAAGAGGCCTGAAGTATTTTGGTGAACAAGTCTGAGTAATCACAAAGCGCATCTCACCTAGATTTGTCAAATAATGAAAAGCACTACTTCATGACAAGAACATGATATAAGGCCATATCACACAATCAAAAGCATCTTTCTAGTGAACGGTGCAGATATATTGAAGGTTTCTCATAGTTTTAGAATTTCCTCTACAAAAATCTATTATAGGTAAATAAGGAAGCACTACTTTTATAACAAAATAAATAAAGGCTTCCTTTTTGATAAGGCTCAACTGTCAAAAATAATTGGCTAGGAAATTCATGATTTTGATCTGTGAAGTGGGCAGCCTACAAGCATGCTTTTAGGTCTGATGAAGATTAGTGTGGGGATAGCAAACAACTGTACAACATCTATTTGCAAAATTCCATCAACTTTTCATCAAAGTGAAAAAGACACAGAATACTACATGAATGTTTTCCATGAGTTTTTGACATCCTGATCATCTAGAAGCAAACAGCAAGCCTGCAACTAAAGACTGTAATCTTGTGGGATGATCTTCACTTCAAACCGCTAACAGCAACATCTAGCTCACTTAAGCTTCACCCTGTTACTTTAGCATAACATGAAAGACACAGTCAGGAAGTACCACATGGACCTATTTTGGATGTAAGACTATTCTTTACATTCACAGTGCATATAAGTATATGGGACAGGAATATAAATTCAAAATGCTCTTAACTGGGACTCTTATAGATGCTTTATAAAGGATTACATCCAAGAGTAGCAACACTACAGTAAATGTTCAGCAGCAACAATTTAAAACATTCCCATGTTTTCTTTCTCAGCAGCTCCTTCCCTCTTCCAATGTGCACTATGTATACTCATATGGGGGTGGGTTTTGTTATAAACCATATCAAAACACAAGATCTTTGGATCAAAGATTAAAAACCTCAAACCTCTGATCACAGCCTCCCAAACCAAAGCTGGCAGCGTGCGTTGGGATATGAGCAGAAACGCAGGAGCACTTCAGTCTAGCATTGCCCACCTGTTAATGCCTAACATTTGTTCTTAGTGTTAATTTCAGTCCACTTTTCCAATTTACCAAGAGAGATTTGAAACTAGAATTCCTGTCATACATTTTGAGTTGTAAAGTTACAGCAATAGGAAAAAATAATCATTTCATAACTAAGCAAATTTAAAAAAAAAGAAAAAAAGGTTACAGACGGTACCAAAGTTCAGTGTAGACAATAATGCCAAAATTTTTCTGTAGCAAAAAAGAACTTACTAGTACCCTGGGATGTACCAGCACAAAGCCAGCCTGAAAATGTTAAAGTAATCCTTCCTACTTAGCATTGCCAGGGACTGATTTTAGATAGTAGGTCTACTTTCACATGATACACTTCAAGAATTGGACTCTTAAGAATTGAAAAGAATGTCTCAGGGCATCAGCAACAGAGCAGAGGTCTAGAAAACATGTGGAAAGACTGAAGAAATGGGAGTTATTTAGTTGAAAACAATCTTCAACTACCTTCTAGACAAAAGATGAAAAAAACTATTCTCATCTCCCATGATGAAAAAGATAAGCAGTTTTATATTGAATATGTACATTAAAGATTAATATTAAACCTGCACTGAACACTGGGAGAAAATACTTTCTAATATTAAAGCTAGTAAAGACTCCATGATGAGTTTTTAAGTAAAGAATGATTTTCTGACATTTCTCTCTCAGTACTGAAAAAAAATAAAAAATTAATAGATGGCCCAAGTCCCTGGCTGAAGGGATATATGACATTTCCTTTATTCTGTCCTTTTTCTAAATCCAGATTATATATTTCTGTAAATCTTATCTCAATTCCATGTTCTAAGGAAGGCAACAGCTTGTTCACAGGATGGTAAGTCAAGAATCAGTGACCTCACTCCACAGAGGTCAGGTGGAGTTTTAGGTATGCAACATCTCTGTCCATCTGCCGTTCTGCAGGTTACAGCACAATGAGGCATCAGGCCAGTTCACCACAATACTTACTTATCTGCTGCGTGACATATTGTGCCACATGTGTCAGCCATATCATCAACAAGAATTGCTACTCTGTCTTTCACATCACCAACCAAGACCATTCTGTCCACTTCATTTGCCTTCTTTCTTTCCTTGTGAATGAGAGCAAATTCCACATTCAGCCTGTCAGCAATTGAGGTAACCCTAGGTGACAGGAAGAAATACAACACATTTAGAAAACTATTTTAAAAGAAAGAAAAGCTAAATACATAAGGATGGCTATGAAAACATAGTTTGCAAGTTCCCTTGCTTTTAAGTTAATGTGGCACAAACTTTAAATAATGAGACAGGTTAGAAATGACCTTAATTCATTGTTAATAAGTACAACCAGAGCATCTTAAGCTATACACCAGAAAAATATTTTCTAAGTTGGTTTTGGTTGTCTGGCATTAAACATCTGTCTTTGACATTTCAGCTATTCACAAGTTTTTATTAAGCTCTGACAATACATACCCTAAGGTGGCCCTAATTCTAAGCACTTTAGTGTCCTAACTGAAAATACCATTCCTGGAATGTGAAACAAAACCAATGGGAAAACAAAGTTAATAGTGATTAATAATTTTTAGCAGTACTTGACTAGTAATCAAGTAGTTTACTTCATCAGCAATTCTCTTAGCAATACATTGGCTTAACAAAGATCTTTCAAAATTGTTCAGGGTGACCTCTGGTGGTCAAATATCCTATAACAAACAATTTGTTACAGACCTCTGACTGTTTTATTCAGATTTTTTAATATAGCAGAGCTGGTAGGTATAAAAACACAGAGAAGAAAAAAAAACAGGAATAAACCATACTATGTTTTACTATGCTGGCACAGGCTTGTAGTCCATCTTTTGTAGACTATTTTTAGAATGCTGTTAACAAGGTTATTAACATGCACATTTAATAGATAATAGAGTTTTGTTTCTTTAGCACTTAAACATGAATAAATTGTTGAAAAGCAGTAACAAACAACTGAATGATAAACAAAAAGCCACATGGTTTGGTAATTTTTTTGTGAACAACACAGTAATTTCATAGCACATCTTACTACCTCAGAGGTGTTGAGATATCAATAGAATCTGCATGCCCTACTGCAGTCACAAAATTTAATAAACTGGAAAAACTGCAAGTAAATAGTAAGAAATAAAAAAGAAAGATGCTTTAAAGGAATGCATGAACATATTTCTTTAATACTTCCAGATTTAAATTTTAAGACAAACTTTCTTCACATTCTAATCAGTTTTCACTAACTCAAGCGTTATTTTGAAGGTCTGCATGTTTTGAATAGGAAAGTCAAACCATCACCTTTACATTTTACTAAAAGAAGTGAAGGAGAATCTGAATTTATTGAGAGCAACATCTTCCCCTACTTCAGCAGCAACTGAAGTTGGTTGCATTACAACAGAAAGATATCGAAAGTAAACTCTTCATCATCAACTCGAAAATATACAAATATTTTCTAGGGGGAAAAAATGCTGTCTTCAAAGACTGTATTTTGTAATAAATAAAAATACACATTTTTTTATACATATGAATTATATTTTTGTGACAATATTCAGATGGCAACAAAGAAATTTAATTGACTGAGTCATCTGTATGTTAGAATGTTTTCTATAGTTTACATTCTTCACATCTTTAACTTGAGTAATCCAAAGAGGAGTATCTCCCTAGTTCTACTTAGTCTTATTTCCCTATTAATTATTAGAACATGAACATTCACAACAGATCGAAGGACTTCAAGCAAAATCATATCATGGTAGTCTTTCACTGTTTTCTCTAAATTACTTTCCAAGCATTGAAATCACTTTGGGCTTACAGGATTCTTATTTGTCTTTGTTCCCATTCAGCTTCTAGCAGCAGCATGACCAATAATTTGAAAATAAGCATTTTGCCTCAACAGCACGTTTTACCACCTTACAGGTGGCATGCTTCTGAGCTTTTGCATTAGTTTTTACTCAATAGATAACAGATAAAAGTCTTGCTAAAAGATAGCCTTATAAGCTGTAAATGAAGAAACGCTCTGATGAACTAACTTTTCTATTTTCATCTTTTGCTACCCAAAACACAAGTTCATTCCTTTTTTTTTTTTTTTTAACAATATTCACAGTACGCAACTTGGGGTCAGTAGGTTTACAGCCTGAATGCAATAACATAAAGAAAAAAGAAAAGTGACTTAATGTGACTTAAGCAAACTCTTACCTAAATGCCAGCAGGTACAGTGGGGATAGGCCATATGCTTAACAGAGAAGGGAAACTAAGGCAATTCCAGAATGAAGCAGGAATAGGTGCATTAACTGGACTAAAGAAGCAAGCAGCAGGAAAACTCTCTTCCCTCCCACAGAGGGACTCAGGTAATGAGGCCATATCCAGGGAGAGAGAAAAAGATTTTCTTTAGAGCACAGAAAGCTCCTGGATGTTTTCAAGCATGAACAACATTGGAAGAACTAGTTATTCTGTTTTTACAATGCAGCTGAATTCACCCATGATGCACGGTGTGTATTGCACAGGTCACACAGCAAAAAAGATGACAAGACCATCTAGTTCATTAATCACAAACTACGTGGAATGCTAATAGTATTAGTCTTGTATAGTACCTTTTTGCACCACCTGCATCAGGTGAAACTATGATACAGTTTTTCCACTCCAAAATGTTTTCTTTAATCCACTGCAGCACTGCAGGTTCTGCATACAAGTTATCTACTGGAATGTCAAAGAAACCCTAGTTCAAAAGAGAAAAACATTTTCGTGAATACACATTTATGCCTTACCTGGGATGAAGATAAAGAGAAAGAATCAATCCTTTGCCTTTCATGTATGGTAGGGCTTTAGCTAGCATTTTACACTGGCCTAATTCTGCCCTCTGAAATTTCTACCCAGTTCAGTGGAAGTTACACAAATATTAAGGTTTCTAAAAATCTCACCTAAGAGCAGCAAAATGAAGTACAATTGTTCTCAAATTATAGTAAATCAAAAAAGAAGACCACCTTTAGGCACCTATATAAACTCATGCATGTGAAAAGCTCTCAAAAAAGAAATCAGTGAGGAATATTTAACTTTCATAAATTTCAACTGCTTGACATGAACAGCAGTATTTCAATATGTGGAAGATTCAAGTTAGCAGTACTTGAGCAGCAGAAAAAAAGGAACACTTCTTTTTGTGCAGCTTTTAACATCAAATCCCTGTTGGACCATAAATGAAACTGCTTTTTATTTGCATGACAGCCATCTAACCTAATTGAAGTTCTTATTAAACAGAATGCCAGAAGGGGGGAAAAAAGGTATCTTGAAAAGTTTTACATGTAAGAATGACAAACAATGTCTGCTCTGCATCTGAGACAACAGAATTGTGATTTACTGGTTCAGCAGTAAAGTCAGCTATGGGTTTCCAGCCTCCATCTCCACTTCTCTTAAGCGAATATTGTCCCCTTTGCTGAATCAACAAAACTCTATATAGGGAACTACGATAATAAGATCAATGCAAGATTAAGAGAGCTTCTCCCAGAACAGTACATTCTATGTTCTGGGAGCTTTTATACTAGACTTGGAAAGTTCCACTGAAGAGACTGTTGTATGGGCATCCACACTACCTGCAAAATTACTCCATGAGATCTGGTCTCTTGCAAAAGGCAGATTTAATTAGAAACAGATACTGAGATGATCAAAACTTCCTCTGAACCCTGAGAACTGCACTTCTGAACAAAGCAAAAACAATGAGAAAAAAAACAGAAGTAATATTAGCCTTTCCTCTTAATTCAGTAGAGCCCCTAGACACATTTGGAAAGAAATTATGGTTACCTGGATCTGAGAAGCATGCAGGTCCATGGTGATGATGTGGTCAGCCCCTGCAACTGACAGCATGTTGGCAACAAGTTTTGCAGAGATTGGAGCACGACTCTGAGAAATAAAGAAAAATTTTTAAGAAGATACAGGAAATCAGGTAATTAGCAACTTTATTTTCCTTTAGCATAGTTAGAATCTAGGTACGAAGAGCTCCAAACCCAGACAAACTAGCTTGTCAGTAGCTAATCTAGCCACTAGGGCTTTGAAAATCAGCAAAAATTTTAGGAGCTCTAAATCAGTTTGCACAGTCTGCCTAATAATGCCTTGTATTAATTTGACCAACAAACAGATAAAATTGGGGACATAATTTTCCGGCTCCTCTATTTCAAACTTCAACTAGCTTTGCCATAGCACAGAAACAGGCAGACAATCCCCAATTCTCTAAGTCACTGTCCATATGTCAACATTCAACTCTTAGGCAACTATTGTGTTTAAAAAAATAATATATATATATATATCTATTTAGATCACCAAATATGAAGAATGAAAGCACAGGGAACACAACTTTGAAAATAAAACAAAAAAATTGCTTTACAACAAAGTTAATATCAATGATTTCTTCATGATACAGTAAATTCTGTAACAGATCCATGTAGGCAGAACCAGAAGGCCCCAGTCTTTTTTTTTTTTTTTTTTTTTTTGCTAATTTGGGCTTAATTATTGGATGCAATTAGGAATCTAAAACTACCAAAGGGGTGGGGTAATGAAGGAAAAAAAAGGCAGGTGAGGGGAGGGCGGGTGAAAAGAGCAAAAAAAATCTAATCAGTAAAGTTAATGCTAATGTTAAGAGCTTTTTTAAGTTGACAAGGATGCAGAACAAACAGTAACAAAGAAAATATGGAAAATCATGACTGGAAGATACTTTTTTTTTTTGTCAACTCTAAAGTTCTTTCAGACTTTTTAGCTCTGAAAAAAAGCTATATTGACATAAAGAACTCTGACAGGAATGGAAATATTAAGCAAAACCTCCTGTTTTCTTTGTACCAATCTTTAAACGTGGGTAGTAGCTAGCACTAACTTTGTTAGAATGAAAACAGAAATGTAATTCAGAGGTGTCACCTGTCAGGCTGTTTTTTGCTGGCAAGGTATTCTCTCCTGCTACACTTCTTTAACAAAGAAATCAGACTCATTTAGCCTCAAGGGGCTAGTATTTTCCTCAAAACTTCTATTAATTTAGGTGGAAACTCAACACTTGCCTGTTTTAACCTGTGGATTGACAATACACTTCCAGAAACAAAACCAAGACATGACATTATTTCTTATGCCTTGGGTAAGTTTGTCATCACCATTACTAAAATACTTCATTTAGAAAACCACTTTACTCTATTGTGTTGTACAAAAACATTGTCCCCACTTAGTTAGTCGAAGATACACATAGCAGATAGTACTTCCCTCAATCCCTGCAATTAAGATGCATATAGCTTCCATAAGAGTTTGCAATCACTAGAGCTTTAAAGAGGATGACTTTCCACTTACTGAGGACTATGCTTCTCCTCATTTAAGTTCAGTTCTGTAAGGATTCTGTTAGGACCACATTAACCAAAACTTTTTTGTTATTTTTTTACCATTAATAGCAAAGTTTTGGTTCATGCCATTTGAGTTCTTGATCACTTCAGCTCAAATTTACATTTCTAAGCTGGGCTTCACAATATTCTCAAATCTCAGGCAACATCTATTACAACAAAGGTTTAGTTTCTAACTCTTTTAACTCTACCACCATGTTATCTTATCAGCTCCTAGTTTGGTGCTACAGCTGAGCTGGACTAACATACAATGTTGAAAACAGAAGTTTGCTCCCCTGCTTGTCCCATCCCTTCTTCAATTCCCTCATGCCGCTCACTGGTGTTTGTCTGAACCCACGGCAGCCAGATGAGGAAGCTAAAATCAAAGAGAAGGGGAGAGACGTTTGCTAGCCAGGACCACCCCTTCTGGTAGAAAAGAGTAACCAGTGCAGCCTAGCTGTTCAAGGCAAATTACATTCTTCCCAGAACATGGTTTGCCATTTCCATCCCAACTAGCATACTGAATTTCTCTTATTTTGTCCATTTCTGTTCAACAAGAATACCAGTTAGCTTCTCTCGTGTATCAATACCACTAGTATCGCCATCAAAAAACAAAACAACAAAAATTCCTGCATCAAGTACTAATGTATACGTTACCAGTTGGTACTTCTTTCAGCTGCTGGCCTTGCAGGCTGACTTCCCAGAAGGAAGAACTTGAAGGTTTTACCACTAGGAAACTTGTTTTAGTAGGCAAGCACATCACAGACTGCCTACGTGTTGGTGGACAGAGTCTTGGAGGGAAAGATAGCCAGACACCAATACCTGTTTCTCAAGAATGGGCTAACAGGAGATTAAGGCAAATGAAGTTTGCGGCTATCTGACAGTTTCCTCTACATAAAATTGTGCATTAAAAGAAAAAGCACACATCGTATGACATGTTTGGAAGGATTTAAGGTTTGATTGCTTACCAAGAAAATATAAGTTTTGTGCTACAAACTGATGCTTATTTTGAAAACCAAAATAAGTGTGTTCATGAGAACCTCAGATAACCTGGCCTCATTATTCAGAAACTTGGATGACAAAGGTAGATGAGAACTGAACATCTTCTTTATATCTTGGAGAGTTTATGATGCTTGCTTCAGATGGGAGAGGTAAGGACACAAAAAGATTCACTATATTCATTGTTCCATTCTTTGATACAGTTTGAGATTAGTTTCAGAATTATTAGTGTGAAACACAACATTAAGTTATGTACAGAAAATAAATTGTAAAAAAATCACAGAATTTTTAGTTCCTAAGCAAATTCCCCGCTCACTTATAGCAACAGTTATATGAATGATTTCTTCCTTTATGATGTGTTACAAAGTTATTTGCAATTTTGCAAATTACCAGGGACAGAGGAGGAATCCACAAAGCTAATAAAAACAACCTCACAAGAATAACTATGCAGAGGAAAGTAAAAGGAGTCCATTAAGATTAATGTTCTATTGTCTTTAAGCATCTTATTACATTGTCTTGCTCAAAATGCATCACATGCATACTAAACAAAAACAAACAAACAAAAAAAAAATCCAAGAAACCCCCAAGATTTATAACTGGAACTTTCACTTCCAAGAAAGCCAGTTGTGAAGTGTATGGATACTGCACATTCACTAATTTATTACCTAAATTTGTCGTTTTTAAAATGGGATAGGTTTTGAAGCTTCAGAAGTCAACAGCCATTATCTTAAATGTCCAGACAAATTTTAACTAGAAGCTAGGAGTCTTCTATTAGCAAATTATTCTAGAGCGTTACTGTCATGGCCCAGGCGAAACACAACTGAAATCGAGAAGTGAAACTGAAAATGTTCCCAGTTATATATAATGTAACCCAGTAAGTTTCACCCTTTAAGGCCATGTTAATGGAAATGCATAGCGTTAGATTAAAAAAAAAAAAAAAAAGATACCTACCCAACGCTCCACGGCCCCCTTCTACAAATCAAAAAAACAAAGTTACATGAGCTGTAGAACACCAAACTCACCTATACTTCTAACATCTCAAAGGCATCTCTGCAGCATCCTACAGATGTATCTTGCCCATGGCTTTGAAGGTTAGCATAATTAGAGGATGCCTAAAGGCAACCACAGCCAAAACACAGATACACCTGGGCTAATTTTAAATTACCTAGCTTGTGTATCAGAAGTGTTCTAGTTTATGGCAATACTTGATCATGTTTAAATCAATTTATCAATGTTTCTGTGATTCTGGGCAAGCTTTTTTTCCTTTTCTCCACCTCCCCTGTTCACTCTCACCCTTTTTTTTTTTTTAAACCTCTGTTTCTTTGTCTGTATATGGAAGAAAACTTGCACAGATCTCTACATTGCCTTGCTGGAATTTTTGCTGATAGCTTTGGCTATCTCATTTAAAGCTAGTCCAGGTTTTATGCTAAAATTTCCAAAGTAGATTACATAAGCCTTGCTCAGAATATGGTGTTTTACCACAGGGGCCCTTTCTTTACTTAAATTAAAAAAAAAAAAAAAAAGAAATCAAGGATATTTTCAGTGTTCTCAGTGATCATAACTGCAACAGATGCATGAAGAACACAGTGGTATTTCAAACAGCAAGGACTCATTCCATTTAGTCCTTTACGGATTAAAGTCAACAACTTAAATCACAAGCCAGCATCCAGATAGTGACAATTATAAGGCTTCACTTCATAGTCAAGCAAGCTACAGCAGTATCTTGGGTCAGAGAGAAGAAAATCTGCTTATAACCATAGTAAGAAAATGACTGGCACCAGTCAACCAACACTTCAGGCAGCACACAAAACTTGTGCACTCAACGTGGGTCAAAGACCAAGTGATGTGATGCAATCCACCAGTGAGAGGAAGGATCACCCGGTCAATAAGCTGCCCAATGTCGACAGCTATATTATAGCTTACTGTGCAACATGGAGGTTAACTACCAAGGTTAATTTCCAAAGATGACAAACATTTTCTCAATTGCAAAACAGAGGTTTAAAAAAAAAAGAGAGGAAAGAAATAAAATTGCAGGAGAACTCACTAATGCCCAGGGAACTGTCTGGAATAATGCCCAAAACCTCTATTAGTGCCCTACTTTCCTCTGCTACGTATCTTCAGATGGCATTTCAAAAAGACATGTTCCTAAGCAGCATACTGAGCCACTACACTGTAGGGTTTAAGTGTCTCTTGAAAGCCTGCCACATGGATTTCGGGTACCCCAACAAGAAATTACCTAGATGCATGGAAAACCTGGGACATGCTCATCCCTTTCCCACAGCAAAAATTTATATGATGGTCCAGCAGAACCATCCAATATGAATTTGGAAACAGAAACATACCAAAATGCTTTCCTTCCCTTTCAGCCAAGTCTTCTTTCTTTCCCTTCCTAGCTCTTTTGATTAAAAATAAAAATAAAATAAAATAAATCAGCTCTCCTAGTCAAGTGAGAGCATTAATAAGTACAGAAACACAGCAAAATGAAGTTCCAAAAGATGTATATGAAGAACAGGGAGATATTATCTAACTTTCAAATTCATTTTTTCAAAGCACAACATTAGTATGGTAGAGAGCCTACAGTTAAAGAACAAATTAAACAAGGTCTTCAGTTAAAGAAAGTAATTTTCTTCCATTTTATTTTCTTCTTAAAATTTTGTGTTTCCATCACAGGCTGAGAATTACATATTTTGTAATACATGCAATCAATATTTATTTAACTGGTGCATTGTTTGTCAGTCCTGTTACATTTTATATAGATGAATGAAAATAGCACCACAAAGATTTCAAGATTTTGCTAAACACCCGAAGTGAAAAGGAAGAAGCAGACCATTTATAGGAAGCATCAGAGAGGGGAAATTTTCCAGAAAAGACAAGCATTGCAGTCCAATTTTAAAAGCTAAATTCACATTTATTCTTGTTAGTTCCTTTCAAGTTAGTTTTGATGAAAATAGCATTTATATAACATTAGGTTTTCTTGTATATATAGTGGAAAGAAACAAAAAAACCTACCTTTTAAAAAAAAATCAAACTCACTAGTCAGACTTTGTCATTGTCTTATCAGCTTTTGTTGAACTGGTATACTATTCATCAGTTACTGCATACCAAATTCAGGGGCAGACGCTAAAATCAGGAAAGTGTTTTGGGATTTCTATACAATTTTTGGTCTGCATAATTTAATATTCCAAGTTATTCCACATATATAAACTTTTTTTTTTTTTTTAAGATCTGTTTCACTGCATACAATAGTGTTTTCATTCATCACTCTTACAAATTGCAGATCTAATCAGTTCCTTTCATTTGGCTACACACAGGGTAAAACCCACCTGCACAATGGTTATAGCACTTCAAATTTAGGATTTAATTCTATGCAATTGCACTAATTAAAATGTTTAGAACGGCATACTCTCTTCATATACAGATAATAAAAAGGCTAGAAAAAGCAGGAAAAACAGTCCCATAAGGTGAGGGTTGCTAGCAGAATACTCTGCAAAATACCACACACATAGGATGTACTTAAATTTTCAAACTGAAAACAAATCAATTATCAAAGCATAAGCAAAAAGTCATGTATTGTCTCAATTCATTCACTTGTAGGTGATATAATTTAACATTTTAGCATAAAAATAGGGGGAAACAAATCTTACAAATCTCTTCAATGTTTATGAAAATATGCTTCATCCCAAATAGTTTCAAGGGAAAAAGCTGAGAAAAGACTTCAGAAATTACACAGTTCTTACCTACCTTGTCTTTCTTATCTTGCCTGGCATATGGAAAACACGGAATTACTGCAGTCACTCTGGAGGATGATGCAATCTTGCAAGCATTGATCATGATGAGCAGTTCCATTAAGTTGTCATTTATTTCTCCACAGCCACTCTGGATAATATACACATCTTCTCCTCTCACACTTTCACCAATCTCTACACTGAAAGAGCAGGAGATGGCCACTTAATCACTAGAATTACAGGAAGAACATTATTAAAGAACAAACAAAATACTTTTGTTTTAACAAACATTCACGGGTTTATAAAAAATAAAAATTAAATGGGTAAACAAAGTTTTGGACAACTGTACCCTTGATACAGTCTATTTCAATACAAGCCACTCTAAAATTTGCTTCAACCTAAATAGAGCCTTTGTAAGGTCAGCATAAACCACCATGTAATTATGGCTGTAGCACAGATGCAGCACATTATTAATATTGCTTTTTTTTTTGGTTTAGTTTGTAGATTGTGTCCTTGTGTGTAGATTGTGTCCATCTTCTAAGGAGATGGTCATTTAAAGAATAAACTAGATAAGTACAGAAAGAGAACCAACTTTATAGTATTTTTTATTAAATACTACCTGCATCAAAATACTTCTGTTAAAAGTGCCATTATTTTCTATGATAATTAAAACATTAATAAATTCAAGAAAATACTGCATTTTAGAAGACAAAGGTATCACCACCACCTCCATGCCCCCCCCCCAAAAAAAAAAAAACAAACAAAAAAACCACAGAATTTTGGTTAAAATTTACACCATGATATCTAAGCAATGTAGTTTAAAAAAAAAAAAAAGATAACGGACCTGTTCATCAACAGCTTCCCATGACTCAAAATTTGTCATGTTGTGCCAGTTGCTCTATTTGTTCTAACTGAGCTTACGTACTTACGATGGCATCTAAGTTATTCTAATCTTCCACAGATTTCAAGGCAAATTTTGGCACTGATCACTATTCATACCACAGAACTCAAGAGTTAAATACAGCTTGAAAACAAACAGGAAAACGCAAACAGAGCAGTTGAATATTGATTCTCTGTCAATTCTAGACCCATTCCAGAGAAATCTGCTGTTGAACCATTCTCAGTTTTCACAACTGCCACTCCAAAACTTACTCAGAAAAGCAGCAGACTTTTTTTTTTCCTGGATCCATGCAAAATATACAGAAAATATACAAAAGCAATCTTCCTACATAAGGCAATCAGACCTTTACAACCCATGCTGTATTAAATTAGTCTAAATGATTAAAGGCTAAAGTATCTTGGACCCTTATTTAAAAGGTTTCCTCTTTACCCAAGACACAAATAAGCAAAAAGATCTAACTAGAAACCATCCAAATGGCTCAGATGTGGGTAAAATATTTTCTGATGGGTCCTTCAACAGTGAGGCTTGTTCTAGTCAAGCGTAGTCCAAACAGCTTTAGTTTATCAGCTTCCATGGTGCTATGCAAGACTGATTAGCTTTTTGTAGCTGCAGAACACAGAAAGGAATTTACTGCTTAAAAACATCTTAATGACATGCAAACATTTGATTTACTACCATCATGATAGTTGAGTGCTGTCTGACTAGTTACATTCTGAAAACTGCCACAAAATACCTGTCAGAGAAAGAATGCTTGTCCCTTTGAAGGTGTGCAAACTAGAACAAAATTAAATTACAGAGAACAGAATGCGCTGATTTAACAAGCAGCCATTATTTTGTTTCTCCCTCATTGAGCAATGTGCAGTTCCATGCTGAGCACTGAACAACTGAATCTTGTGGAAGATATATATGTGATCATGCAATTAAAGAAAATACTGTAAACCAGATGCACAAGGCAATAGACAAGCAAACTTCCTTCACACCAGTGTGACCCAAGTGCTTCATTTCGCAACCTTACTAACTCTAAATTTAATTTCTGGCCCATCACTTTCTCCTGGCTACTTGAGCCTGCCCTATTATTCATGCCCATACATGAGCCTGCCCTTTCGGTTGCATTCTGACTCCTCCTTGTCTTAGTAGTAGCTCTCTCTTTGTTTAATCCATTTCCCCCTCCAGTTATTATTTGGCTTCCTTTTCTCTCGTCCTAATGTTCAGTCTCAGCCTCACTACCCTAACACATCTCTTTCACCTCCCTGCTTTTCCATGACCAGATTAATTCTCCCCCTCTTCTACTCAGTTTTTATTCAAATCAACGTACTTCCATTTTTACATTACCTATATACCATCAGAAAGACCACCAAGATCACAGAAGAGAGAATGAGTGTCTCCATGCTTTCAGCTGCCCTATTCCATTCCCAGAACAAGTTACAGAAAGATCCTTTCTTCATTTTTCTCCTTAATTAAGTAAGTTTTTGACTGGTTCCGTAAGTTCCTGCTGGTTTTTAACTACCATCAGGACTTCTTATTGCCAAATAAGAAATAGGTAGATCTAAAACAGAACATCTAGTAAACAGCAGGACCTCTATGGGGACGGAGGTAGTCAGGGACACTGTCATCTTCTGATAGCTCATTGGTAATCCAGCAAATCTTTTTGAGTCTTTCATCAAGGCGGAGCGACACAATTTTGTGGTTATCCAACTGTTAATTCCCTGTCCAATTATTAGTCAAAGCAATAGGGCTATTTGAAGAAAAGGGTTTAAAAATAAGTCTGTCAAATTCTAAATATTTTTCAAACTTGTTTTTTGGTTAACTCCAAGTAAAGCATCAACCCATTAGGTTACATATGCAGCCTTACTCACCATTGTTGATTCATGGTTATTATCATGAGGACTCTAAAAAATGATAAACGCTTGACTCAGCACTTGCACAAAACTGCTTAATGGCAAGTGCTGTCATACCAAACCTTTGGAATAAGTCCAAAGATGACCACCAGCATATGCAAAAGCTCTATGGCAGCTCTTTCAACCCAAGACTGTGAAGTTACATTTCTGTTCTTGACATTAGCATAGGAATCATTACAAAGGAGAAGAAAGTAGAAAGAGACAAAGAAAGTACTGCCAATTTTCACTGGAGAATATTATTGCAGTGACAAAGTAGGGCAGTGGAAGATTTTAGTACTTGGCAAAAAAAAAAAAGAAACCAGTGATTTTACAGACACATTATGTAGTAGGAACAAGATTTGCTGAATGACAAAAAATAGGATTTTAATGTTCATCATATACACAAAGAACACTGAATTATAACACTCTGGATTGTTTTGCTCCTTTAAAACAGTCATTTCTAAGCACCCCACTAAGAAATAACAAGTTTCAGAATGTCAGGGAATATACTTTGAGATAAATACCGATCTGGTTGATAGAGCAGACCTGAAGTAGTGCTGCTTCCAGTGCCATTAACCACTATCTTTTCTATGCCCTTGGGCCAGCAATAACTTTTTCATCCTGTAAACAACTTAGAAGACAAAACTGCTGCTAATTCCTCTCCTGGTGCACTTCAGAATTTTTTGTTTATGCTTCTCAGGCCAGACTGGCTTACTTACTCAGCACACAGAAATGTGAACATATATCCATGTAGAAATATATTTTCTCATGGACACAGGACGTATTTGCAAACTAAAATAAATCACGTTTAAATTAATACTTGTATAGCACTTGGTAGTAACCTAATTAAAGGGGCCAGAGAATAACAATGTAATTATTGCACAAATCTTCTCCCAATCAGCTAGAGATGACTGCACCACAGATTAGTATCTCTCACTTTCTACCTTCTCTAAGTTGGATATTGTGTAGACTTATCCAACCAGACCAGACACACTGCTGCTTATCTGTACTTTTAAACACATTCAGATGTAAACAGGCAAACAATAAGATGCTATACAGTACCAAATATCTGAAGTACTGCATCTCAAATATCTATTAAAGAACACTAAGCTAGCAACAGGCAAACTACTTCATGCCAGTTATCATATTAACATCACTAATAAATTCCATTTAGGCTATCTATACCATGACCTAATTAACAGTCAATAAACTTGGGGCTGTTGTTTAAACAATTTTCGATAGTGAGGACATAGAGGAAGGACACAAGAACAAGCTATTGCCTCAAGATTACAAGCTTTGTTTGTTTTATGCAATTAAATCAAATTCAGCTATTTGGTAACAGTTTAAACAAACTTCTCATTCAAGAAGAGTCAACAGAACCTGTACATTAAAAGCCCTGAAAACACCTAATTGCATTTTAAAGAAAAAATTATACAAATTAATAGCCCACAAAATTAATTAACTTTTTGACCCAGTTGCTTGGAATCCACAAGCACAAGCTGCTAGCCAGAGAGGATGCACGTAAGACAGGACGTAACGGAAAACAAGTTTAAGTGTTGATATCTGCTTTCACCTTGCACAGACTGATTCCAGAGTCCAATTTACTAGGTAGAAACTTAGACTAATTACCGTAAGTCAAGGATAAACCTCAAGAACCATTTAGATTACAAACACATTTAAATGGCTGAAACATTCATAAAGCAAAATTCAAAACTCAGGTAACAGGAGGCTGAGCTCCTTATGATACTAAATTTATGGTACACTCCCAACAGAACTAATAGCAATAGGAAATTTAAATTTGTATATCCTAACTCAGAAAAAAAGCTGCAGGGAAGCATGGAAATAAGCATGCAAAGCCATACTAAAATGGCAAATAATTCAAGACGATGGCTAGGATCCAGTTCAAGCTTAACTTAGAAAAAAAGCTGCAGGGAAGCATGGAAATAAGCATGCAAAGCCATACTAAAATGGCAAATAATTCAAGTTGATGGCTAGGATCCAGTTCAAGTCACGCAACTGAAGGGCGCCATGTACCTTACAAAAAATTATAACAGATAAAATTCTAGCAATACTTATAGGAAGTAATATTTGTCAAGGACTTTAGGTGCTGATAAAGTAGCTCTGTACTTTAGGCATCTTTAATACACATAGAAGCCGCCAAAATTTAAGGTCTAGAGTCCTCATACAGAGTGCAAAGAGAATCGATAACTCAGAAGCGATCCAAAAATTGCACACGCTGAATTTGCAAATCATCAAAAAGCAGCCAATGGAAAGTACTAAGCAGAGGGGTGTGTTTGAACTCTTACCTTTGGGAACAAATTTGCAGAGTAAAGTCTTTAACGCAAGACCTCCAACTTACTGGGCAAATATTTTAACTGCCATGATGTTATATAAAAAAGTGGGTACTGGGATTTAAAAAATAAATTTCCTCCACCTAAACCTCAGCTCCTGAAGGGATGTGAAAGATGCTTGATCTATTACTAGAACTCAGCTGAGCTTAGCAGGGTATGCTATAAAGCACAGCCAAGAGAAGAACTTGAATCCTTTAGGTGCTAAGAGCAACTACAGGACTCTGTACAGCTCCCCAGGGGTGAGCTCAGTTGGGCCAGTTTTGGTACAGGCTGCAGTGAGATTTTTCTCCCCCACAGCATACCAGACAAGATCTCATGGAAAATCCTAAATGCTGAAATCCCCTTTGAAATTACCATTTAAAAATCAAGTTATTTAATCTGCAGATAATGTGAAATTTCACTTGGGGCAGGGGATGGGGATTCCCAGCCTCTTCTCATTTTTGCAGTTTTAGCGCTCACCCCCATCCCCTGTGCTACACCCAATAATTTAAAAACCAGAACTCCAAAGCAAACAAACAAAAAAATCTGTGGCATTTTTATTACAAGTTTACTTGTATCCTAGATCTCCTGGAACCCATGCTCTCTCCTCAAGTCTAGGCTTTCTCACTTTGACAGCTCCAAGACCAGTCCCCAGCCAGATTTTCATTTTCAACTGCTCCTTTCCTAACGTTAGGCACAGGCAAGGCAATTTACTTATTTATTTTGAATGTCATGTGTTTGGCATCTATAAGAAGAACACAATATACAGCAAGGTCAATGAAGTGGAAGCCTCAAACCAGAAGCTCTGAAGCATTTTTAGGCCTTTTGTGATTTGGCACTGTTAGCAATACAATCAGTGGCCATATTCAGTATATCTTGAGTTCTGTACATAAACACAGAATGTTTCTGGAAACATTTCTTATCCTTTTCATCCACGTTAGTGAAAGCAACTTCTCCAGGCTCACCATGTTCGCTACAGTGGGAGCGGCCAGCAGCGAGGGAACCAGCCAGCTCAGCCACCCCAGGCTGAGCATGACAACCCCAGTTGTGAATTACTTGCTAAGTGTTTGGGCCATATGAAGAGAGAATTCACATCCCACAATGCCCCAAACCCTACCAACTTCAGTTGATTTAACAGCAGTTTATCACCTGAGTTTGCTTACACCATGACTAGGGGTAATAACCTTCATCGGCGAGGGTCATGCAGCTCATGGCCTCTGCAGCAGCAGAAGCCAAAGGAACAAGGGTACAGGAAAAGTACCAAGGTCATGTCTTAGATGAGACAACTGCAGAAGAGTTGGAGGACACCAAAGAGGAGGATGGAGGAAAACACTGTAGTCCAGCATTGAAAATAGATCTCAGTCGTTTGAATTGGGCATCTTCGATATGTAGCACTGATATAAAAATTTCTAGATGTGCTTTTTTTTTTTTTAAATCAATTATTTACTTTATAGAACAAACTTTGTTCATCATACCATTTTGTATGAAATAAAGGCTCATCCTTATAAAAATTAACTGAGGAGGCATCAGCTATTTTCTCCTAACTTCCAAGATTAAAACTGCAAACAAATCTTCGCAAGTAAATATCAACAACAGAGTTTTATTTATTAATTTTTTGCCTGCCATACAGCAGGCAATGTCTCTGTGCAGCCAACATTTTCCTCTGCAAAATCTGAACTGTATACACTTAAGCAGATGATTCAAAAACATCCCAGACAGTAGCCAAAAGAAGCTGTAGATAGGCAGTCTCCAAATTCACTCTTACCAGACAGGATTTCAATTCCCCTCTCCTGAGCCTGTCAAAAAGACTTACAGGACTCACTTCAGTCAGTAAGTCTGACTAAAAGAAGTTAGGAAGCTCATGGGAATGGGTGGAAACGGTTACTTCTTTCCTAGGAGAGATGGGTGTGAGAAGATGCCATCTCTGAATCCAGTTTCCCCATTTTGAGAATAACAAGCATTTCAAGTACAGAATTAAACTAGTCTTTAGAAAGGCAAACATACCACATATTGTAAGAAAATATATTTTTTAGAAGTGATGTACATGCACTGATGATTTTTCCTCATCAGTTGATTCACTAAAAATACCTGCACTGTGAGTTAATTATGTATCAATTATCATCAAGTGCCATCTCAGCATATTTGGAGAAAGCTTTGTGAAAAAATCAGTGTGGGTGTGCATGCATGTGTGTGTGCTTCTATTACACATCTGTCAAACACCATGTCATACTGCTGAAGCTGCAACAGCCATGCCTGCTTAAGGACCTCCATTCCTGCCCTCTTCCTCCGGCCTTCCAAACAGTGCTGACAACAGTTGATTGTGTGGACCTAAAGATAAACTGACTGAGCTCCCACTGCAGCCCTAACACTTTACTGGTAAAGTGAGGGAAGGTGGCGTCACCCAAGTCCCTACCAAGACACTGTGGCCAGCACATGTACTTTACGCACAGGCTTTGAACACTAAACAGAGTTATCTTCCAGGACCAGACGTTGAGGAGCTGTCTTTCTGCTTTAGTTAAGGTTGGCTGCTTTGATGGTCAGCTGAAGGAAGGCATTCACTGGTGGCACTGGTGTGTGTGCAAGCGGTCCTGGTGCCAGCTACTGGATTCAGGCCGGCGGTGTGGGCCTGCAGGCTGTAGTACCAGCCACCAGATCGAGTGGGTGAGGGTCCTGGTGTCAGTAGTTTGGGGAGACAGAACATAAGGAAAAAATTATTCACTGAAAGGGCTGTGAAGTATCGCCCAGGGCAGTAGTTGAGTCACCATCCCTGGAGGTCTTCAAAAAAATGTGTAGGTGTGGTGCTTAGTGACATGGAGTAATGGTGGGCCTGGCCATGCTAGGTTGAAGGGTGGACTAGATGATCTTAGAGGTCTTTTCCATCCTGAATGATTCTAGGATTCTATTTCCATATTGTTTAGATGGAAGAAAGAAAGAAATTGATGGGGGGGGGGGGGGGGGGGGTCTGTCAATTTCAGCAGCAGTTTACCCCACTTCCTCTAGCACAGACATGAGATTTTTCAGTTACAAACTTGCTAGAATGCTGAATGCCTAAATCACATGAGAACTGAGATATTGCCAGATACCCTAGCCTCATGATAAATTACAAAGAGGAGCATATCCAATTTTAAATTTTCTGGAGTTGAAAACCTACATTTCATTTTCTTGTTAGTAGTGGTCCTGCTCCCTGGCTAACCTCAGGGTATAGATACAGTTCTTCAAGAAACCACTTACACCTGCTAAGGATTGGGATTGAAACCAAAAGCCCATTTGAATTGAAATATAAAGCAAATTATTTAATAACTCTTCCCTTCCACTCTATTCTGCAAACCAAATAAATGCAGTTTTCGACTAAAGTGCTTCCAGTTAGGCCATTTGACAAATATTTAAGCCCATGGCTGCATGTTTGTCCATATACATGCAATTTACACTTACTTTTAAGAGACTGTAACAAATAAGAAAACTCAGTTTTAAACAAAAGATGAATCTTCTCTGCAAGTTGCTAACTTAACAGATCTGACAAAGCAAGAGTTTGTTGACCCTCAGGACCCAGCTTATCTGTTTGCACAGGGATATGTCCAAGCGCCGCTGGCAGGTTTAAGGTTCTCTGAGTATCCTAACTATTAGGTACGGATATTCTGCAATACTGCAGTGTATTTCATAATGCCAGTGAACTTATCCATAAATCTTGAAATGCAACTTCTGCATAATTATTTTTATATAGGAAGAAACATTTTTGCTTATATACACATGAAGAAATTTTGCTATAAAGACAGACAAAAAAAACAAACAACAGCCACATGAGAACGACCACTACAGCATAAATATCTTATCAACTTTAGCTATAGTTTGGTTTTAAATATACTGTTCATGAATTCTCTCATTAGTGTTGCTGAATTTTTTAAGAATATCAGTCTACAAAACTGGAAGGATGACATCCTGAAATAAGTTGCTAAGGATATTAAAAGATTACTCAAAACTTATTATATAGTGGCTACAACTGTAGTTGCTGAAGGGGAAACAGCTTCATTTCAGAATCTCAGAAGTATGAAGTTGTACAAAAAATAAACACTTAGATCCTTAAGTGTGAAAACGTTTTTTTTAAGTTCTTGGAAAAAAAGGCAAAACATGTCAGCCCAGCAATGTTGCAACAGAAGCAACCAGAAATAATTACTAGATTAGATACTTCCCTCATATCTATACCACACTACATCCCAACTTGCCTAGGAAAAATAAACTGCCGTTACTAGATTAGCCAAACCACTGACAATCTGCAGCCACCACTATCTACTTACTTAATGGCAGGGGGCAATAATGCTCACCAAGAAAAATAAGTGGAATGATAGACTAGAGATTATTCCATCCTGAAGCTGGGAATTTAATTAGCTGCATCAAATTAGATGTGCAAACTTTGCAGGTAAGTTTCTACCTCAGATGAAATCTAAATCCAAGAATCTCTGCTTAAAACACAGCAAACAGCAGAACTAGAGATGAGTGTCTCTGGAGAGCAAGCAAAAAAAAAAAAATTAAGACAAGTTAGCAAGAAAATCATGCAACCAAACGCACATTAAGTTTTATCATGCAGAAAAGAGATCAAAGTGCAATAAAGTGATTATGGGGTTGGAAAAACTTGAGATTTAAGCCTTCATTTAATCAGGAATGAACAGAAGAGAGTAAGAGTGTGCAAACATTAGGTGGAATGAACAGCAATGGCAGAGGGTTTAAAATGCTGTCTGTGCATGTAAATAGAACAAGAGCAATTAAATTGAGAATACAAAACACACAGACTGAACGTAAGAAAAAGCTTTGTGAGTGCAACTTTAGACTATAACATGTTAATCTTCCAAAGAAAGCAATGAAAATGTGCTTGTTTGGGAGATTCAGAACAAGAACAGGAAAATAAAATAAATAATCTCAGAGACTAGACAGCTACTTACAGTTGGGAACCTGTGTTTCAAAATCAGGTAACAGCCTAGTCTCAGATGCAGAATCGCAGAATCACAGAGGTTGGAAAGGACCTCAGGGCTCACCTGCTCCAACCCTTTCCCAAGCAAGGACACCCAGGGCAGACTGCCCAGGCCAAGGCAGCTTTTGAAGACCTCCAAGGAGGAGACCCCACAGCCTCTCTGGGCAGCCTGTGCCAGTGCTCCATCACCCACACAGCACAGAAGTGCTGCCTGGTGCTAAGATGGAGCCTCCTGTGGGCCAGTTTGTGCCTAGTGCCTCTTGTCCTGGCACTGGGCACCACTGAGCAGAGCCTCTATCTGTCTTCTTTGCACCCTCCCTTCAGGTATTTATAGACATGGATGAGACCCCCCTGAGCTTCCTCTTCTCCAGGCTCAGCAATCCCAGCTCTCTCAGCCTCTCTTCATAGGAGAGGTGCTCCAGGCCCTTCATCATCTTTGCAGCCCTCTGTTGGGCTCCCTCCAGTTATGTCCAGGTCTCTCCTGTACCAGGGAGCCCAGAACTGGACACAGTACTCCAGGTGCAGCCTCACCATTGCTGAGTAGAGGGGGAGGATCACCTCTCTTGACATACTGGTGGTATTTTGCCTAATGCAACCAAGCATACCGTTTGCCTTCCTATGGGGGCAAGGGCACGTTGCAGGCTCATGTATAACTTGGTGCCCACTGGGACCCTCTGGTGTGCCCACCACTCCCCGCAGTACGCACCTAAAGAGCTGTTTCAGCCTTACCACCTCCTGGCATAAACACACACCTGTCACCTTAAATTAAAAAACTTCATTAAAAACAAAGAGAGCAGGTAGGTAGGTCAGAAAGCCAAGATGACAAACCAGCACAGAAAGGCAACACCAGGAGGAAAAAAAAAATAATAATAATAATTGGCAAACACTGAGGACATCATACAGGACATTTTGCCTTTTTTTCTACCTGTCCAGCTGGAAGCCTGACCTGCCCATGCTTTTGGAAGCAGCCAGGAGGCAACCCCACCAGGACCCGGGGACAGGGACAGGGGTCTCCGTACCTGGGGGGGGAGGCAGAGGGGGGGGGAAAACACGTCCCGCAATGCCGCACGCACCTGGTCTCCTGGTTGCTGAACTTCTTGGTGACCACCTTGCCCAGCTCCAGCCCCAGGCGGTCGGCCACCCGCTGGGACAGGTCGTGGTGGGAGCTGCCGCTGAACAGCACGATGTTGGGCATGGCTGGGGGGCGATGGGGGGTGAGAGAGAGCGCGGTGGCCCCGCTCGGGGGCAAATAAGCGGCGGCACCGGACCGCCCCCCCCGCCCGCAGCCGGGAGGGGACGGGGAGGGGCGAGGGGCGGCCGTGGGTTTGTCTCGCTCCGGGCTTACAAATAGGCCCTACCTGGGGGCTGCCGCCGGGGAACTGAAGGTAGAAAGGCTTCGGCTACAGTAGTTGTAGGTCGTGGTTAAAGGTAATTAAATTGCAGGGGATAAGTGGCTTAAGAAGCACGTCGGTTTTCCTGCCCGAAGCACAGCTTTGATTTGAGGAGCAGAATCATGAACGTGTGCTTAATGAGGCTCTGTTGGTGGGATTATTCCTGGTCATATAAATCCCACTGTTGCTTAGTTTGTTTCCACAGGCAGTTTTAGAGCTGGTCAGAAAGTCACAACAAATTAATTTTTCAGGTGATTACTGGATTTTCAACAGAAGGGAGTTTCTGGAAAGAAAAACTTCTTTCTTTCCTTTTTTTTTTTTTTCCCCAGTAAGGAACTTTCTCCATCAAAAAAAAAAAATCAATCCCAAAAGAACAAACACAAGTATATGTTCCAAAGAGAACGTTTTAACCAGCAGCTCAGTAACAATTTGAGGTAGGGAGCTATGAGTTAATAGTTTGGGCTCCTTGTATTGCCATTCTCCATGGTCTAAGCCATCCAGCCAGATATTTCCACAAATCTTGGACTCCTTGCTACATATTGCATCACAGCAGAGGCAATATAAACTGGGGACACAGCTTGTGGACAAGAGTGAGAACAAGAAGTATTGTGACTTACCACAAGATAACTTCAGAATCTATTTCAGTATTCAATACATTGTCTAAACCTCCACATATGAGGTCTGCATATATGGTCCCCTCACTCCTTTGCCATCCTTTGTGTTTTCTCCTTACACAATTAAAAAGAAATGGATTTAACTGTCAGCACTGTAGGTCACGATAGAATTTGAAAATCAGGCCAATTTCTTCTGGTTCATACATCATCTTCAAAAACTACTTTTGTAGCTACATTTTGTTCCCAGTTACTTGAAGCTCTGACTTTTGTCAGCTGTTTGACTTCATTTTGACTTTTACTATTGATTATTCAAAGACCTTTCACTTCTGTGGCAGGAGATCTCAGCTTTCATTAATGACACAGGTTTCTAGGGTGTGCAAAAGAAAACTTGCTGTTATGACCTCAGGATCATTGGGACTGAAAGCACTGCCGGACAGAAAAGGGTAATTTAACTTCAAAATAATGTAATAAGGAAAACCACACTTAATCAAAGGAAAACCACACTTAATTATAGACTCAGAACACTAGAACTTTTGAAATGGTCTTCAGAAGACAAGAAAAAAACTTGGGCTGCTGAGACTTTTGTGTGCATATGTATATATATATATTTATTTATTTGGCACCACTGAACACAACAATGAGTTAGGTTACTTGGGGAATGTATTTACCCACTTTCTTTTTTTTTTCCCAAGATATCTAACTGAAACTCTTGTCTTCACATGCAATTCAGTGTTTGCTGACTTAACTAAAAATGCAGACTTTTTTTTTTTCTTGGTCGGCAAAAAACTACTAGGATTTCTGTGCAAAATAGCTAATTAATGTTTATTCCATAGCTACAATATAGAAATTGCAGTCACTAAAACTAGCTGTGGAGACTGCCTTACAAAAGAAATTGTGTTGATTATTATGCAAAGTACACTTATGTTTTCTTTGGTTGTGATACGCTAAAATAGCAGACCAGAATTCAAAAGATGATGCTATCACCTATGAAGCTGAGTGTGTGCTTTGCACTGTTCTAGAGCAAATAAATAAATAAATAAAGTAATAAAGTAATAAATAAAAAAAAACACCACTATTTCCCCTCTTTCTCTTTTTTAAATACATGGGATGGTATGGTAACTCCCCCCTTAACAGCAGAAAGTAAAAAATTTCAACGGGAAATTGCTTCCTTTTGTTACCATAGTGTGGGAGGAAATAGCCTTGTCTATTGTAGGACATAATAAATTAGCAAAGAACAAGAAAATGGTAACTGTTTCCTTGGGGCTCCGTGTTAGGAAGTATTGGTCAGTTTAGCCAGAGCGAAGACTTGCAGGTACAGCAATTACTGGTTGGCTCAACCTGGGAAAGTGTATGTAATTCTGCTTCAGCAACAGATAGCCCATTCAACTAAGGTACAAGAGCAAAGAAAAAATACGAAAATTTAAAATATCAGAAGCAGAGATTGGACTACCATGAGGCTGATTTGCAGAAAACTGGAAAGTTTTCACCCATCTTGGTTTCACTGAGAGTATATGGTGTTGCAAATCTTACGCTATAGCTCACACTGATTTTCCTTTTGGTATTAAAAACCGTTGCACTCTTTTAAAAAAATGGATATCAAAATAACCCAGGGTTTTTGCACTTTTTTGTATCACAATGACTTCTGACTACTCTTTTCTTCCAAATTACAACATATCTTTACTGGGGGAATGTTGGTTGGGAGAAAAAAAAAAAAAAAAGGCAAAAGACAACAGCCTTTTAAAAGAACAGATCAAAGATCAAATCCATGTTGGTTCTCCAGAAATATGATCGGAATATCAAGCTGTTCCATTCCTTCTTTTCATAGTCATCATCTGTAAAAGACTGTTGGCCAATTTTTGCCCTCAGTTACAGCATCTAACTGTCAAAAGTTAGCAAATCATGTCTCTGGCTTCAAAAGTGTTAGTCATGAAAATCCAAGATTTAAAATAAACAGTTAAAGGCTATTTTATTTGTCATGTGTATTTTTAACTGTTCATGTACATTGGGGTCATGATTTAAAGATTTTCTCAGAATCTCCTTTGGAAAAAAAAAAAAAAAGTTATTTGCCTGTAATCACTTGACTCCAAGTGCTTTGGCTTGAAGTATAGACAGCAAATATTGGAGGCCTTGATACAGAATAGCAGCAGCTGACATGATTACAGTCACATCTGTCCAAACACGTTATCTCTGTATTTTGTGACCTGTGATTCTGTTGTCTTCAAATGCTGATCTGGTTCTTCCAAAGCTTTTGTATCCTGCAAGCATAAAAACATAAGAGGTTGTTAAATGCATACTACCGCTGAGAAAGTGTAAGCTTTTGTCATAGGACTCCTGTTCATACCACCCAATATCTTAGCATATTTTTCATGATCTTGGCCATTTACTGCTCCCCAAATGGACTGGATGTTCCCAGCTTCCACCTATCTTCAGTCATCTCTCTTCCTTGTACTCCCACCTGTCTTCCAAATCCCCATTGCTTCCCCACTTTGCTCTATGACCACTTGTTTCTCTGATTGTTTCTAATGTTACCTCTGGATATTTTCTGAATACTGAATATTTCAGCTGCTGCTTCTCTTTCAGGTCCACAGCTTTGTGATATACTATTCAGCTGCTAGTGAAATCTCTTTGATCATTTAGTTCCACTTCCCTTTGTCAGCAGATAAAGCTCCTACTGCTTCACCTACTTTTATGCTATAAAAAAAGCTTATTGTCCTTTTTAGGCTTATTCTGAATGAAGATGCTGAGGGAAACATCTTCATAAATTTCTCCTAATTCACATCACAACAGTCCTATCTTAGCTATAACCATCATCTAACAAGTAGCACCTAAAATGCATGATCAACGGGGAGATAGGAAATAATTTTCAAACTGCAAGGTATATCAACTTAAATATTCACTGTATGCTTTGTACATCGGGACACTTCCACATCAGTGACCTTGATTGTTTTTAACCTCCATACGTACCTTGGTAGTGATGTTCTATCTTCTTCAACAGATGTTCTCTTAAACTGCCTTTAGCTGAGCAACAGGAAATATCTTTTGGTGCTGAGAAAATCTGAAAACTTGCCACTGTCTAAGCTTTGATGGTTATGTTTCAACTACAGTAAGCAATCATTTCATTATTCTTGTACTTATGACATGCTATCACACTCGTGTATATTTCACGTCATAACGATGCAGTTTCCTCAAACAGCTTACAAACTGGCTTTCTGGATTCTCATGTCTAAAAAGGTACTATCTGGGATATGTGGTTTGTCCTGAGAACAAATTGTCTGCCACATAACGGCAGTGAAAATGATCTGCTGAAAGTATTTTTGTAGGTCTGTAGGTATTGCTATGGAGGAGAGTCAGAATAGGCGAATTCATTAGATCCTTTTAAAGTCTTGTTTTCTGTAATGCTACTATCATTCTAGGTTTTGTCACTGCCAGGATTTTCTTATGGATTTCACAGTAATGTAATTCCTGATCACTTAGAATTTTTCCATATTAAGACATCATAGAGTCATGACTTTGTGTTCTTATTTCAATGCTTCTTTTGGACTATAAGTATTATCATTTATGACCATTATGGAAGTGTTTTGAAGATGAGGTAAGTTAAAACACCTTTTCTCATTTGCATTTTTTTCTGACATAGTGATTTTTTTCCCCTGACTGATCATTGAAATGACTTCCCCTGGGGAACCATCAGAGAGTTCTCAGAGAGAAGAAAAAATTCTATAAGCTTAAGATATGTCATGTATTAAATTCATGTTGTCCAGCCATTTCTGTCATGCATTTGCTTCCTTCTCAAGATGATATCTCAGATCCTTAAGTTTTTCTTGCACCTTAACCCTGTTAGGAAACTCCCAGTTGAAGTGAGTCATCTACTAGGTAGGAAGCCATCAGATTCCCTTTTTTTTGTTCTGATGGTCCTTCAATTTGGATTTCAATCATGAAACATTTCAATTTCTGCACAAAGATTTAGTTCGTACAAGTAGGTCATTTCTCAACTTTCTCCAGGAAAATAAATATATGTTGTTTTCATTCTTTTCCTCTTTTAAACCATTTTTTTCAAGTGTTCATAGAAGTTCCAGTTCCTAACTTAGTTAGTACCTCTAACTTTAATTCCTTTTCACTGTTTTGTTATTGTTGTTGTTTGTTTTCTTTTCTGCCATGATATTACTCACTTGAGCTTCAAAGGAACATTAGTCATTCATAATCATCCTTGAACACTTCATCTCACCTCTAGTACCAGGGCTTTTACTTTTGATTCGCCCAGTTAATCAAGAGCTAGTCTTCAGCATATTCTGCGTTACTACTTGCATGAGTACATAAAGGCAAAACAGCACACTAATCATGAAATTAAATATTTCTTTGTAAGTTTGTATATAAACAAGATTGCCATTTCTTCACAGAACACAAACTCTAGGGACGACACTATTGGAGAAAGAAATGTATCAGCATGCATGAAACTAAGGTCAAAAGGAGAGAGCAGATAAATATATATCATCCACTCAAGATACAAGAGGCAAAAGACCAAAGGTGTATAGAAAACTGTCTTATACCCCTTTAAAACTTTTGGAGAAAAATAGCCTAGTTCAAGATAAAAGATCAAAGATTTCGGTTTCTTTTGCATGACAAAAGCTTGTGCATTTTGCTTCAGGCTAATTAGAGAGTTTTAGCTCATCTTTTATGCATCTTGCTTATATGTCTGGGCAGCCATAGGACTCAGGCATAGCCTGCAAGGCTGTCTGCTTATTCTCAACTCTAATCTTCTGTTAAATCAACACATCACCATTCTGTGTCTCGATTCTGTCAAATCACATTTTCCAAAAGAAACCCATTCTGCATGGACATTTTTGACTGGGAAAAGATAAGAAGGGGGAAGAAAAGAAATCATGATCTGAGACTGCACCCTTTTCTACATCATACTTTCACAACCACAGGCATTTGTTTTTGGCTCTAGTCAGAATGTCTAGAATGTCAGATATCTGTGTAAGATTTGGTCTGACCACATTTAGCTTTCTCACCTTGTTTTGGTATGTTCCTATGTTCTAACATTGAGAACACCAAAATCCAGGGATTCAAGTCAAAATAAAGAAAAGATTCCCTGGAAGGAGACAGTCCCAAGTCTGTTTTGAAAGTCTCAGGGTAGGTCGCTGCAATGTCGGTGATGCTTGTTCTACTAACATAATTGTAGTTCCACTTAAAGGGGAAAAATCATATATTCAGATTACATAGACTCTCCATCAGCATTGGGTAAAACTCACTAAGTGAAGCTTTTAGGAGCTGTCCTGTTGTTTCTTTGGCTGTGGCAGATATGCAGTGAGACCCAAAAACACTTCTTTGCTTCCACATATGAGTGAATGTTCCATGTCAGGACAAGATCTGCATGTGCACTGTTAATTATCAGCTACCACTTGAAAATAAAAAGAGTAAAAATAAATAAATAAATAAAAAATAAATAAATAAAACATAGGAAAAGAAGGAGATATGAAATAAACTCCAAAACAAATCAGAACTGCAAAACACATCCGTATATTGGAGAAATATAGATTTGAAGGGTAGACAACTCAGTGGATAAGGAAATGGCTGGGTGGCCACAACCAAAGAGTTCTGGTCAGTGGCTCGATGCCCAGGTGGAGGCTGGTGACAAGTTGTTTCCCTCAGGGGTCCATCTTGGGACCAGTGCTGTTTAATATTTTTATCAATGTTTAATATTTTTATCAAATCAAGACAGTAGGATTGAATGCACCCTCAGCAAGTTTGCAGATGACCCCAAGCTGAGTGGTGTGGTTGGTAGAACAGAAGGAAGGGATGCCATCCAGAGGGACCTGGACTTGAGAAGTTGGCCCATGTGAACTTAATAAGGTTCAACAAGTCTAAGTGCAAGGTGCTGTACCTGGGTCAGGGCAGTCCCAAGCATGAATACAGACTGGGAGAAGAAGAACTTGGGAGCAGCCCTGCAGAGAAGGACTTGGGGGTCCTGATGGACGAGAAGCTTCACACAGGCCAGCAGTGTGCACTTGCAGCCCAGAAGGCCAACTGCGTCGTGGGCTGCATCACCAGAGGAGTGGCCAGCAGGTCGAGGGAGGGGATTGTCCCCCTCTACTCTGACCTTGTGAGGCTCCAACTGGAGTGCTGTGTCCAGGTCTGGGGCCCCCAGCACAAGAAGGGTGTGGGGCTGTTAGAGTGGGTCTAGAGGAGGGCTATAAAGATGATCAAGGGGCTGGAGCACCTCTCCTGAGAAGAAAGGTTGAGAGAGCTGGGGGTATTCAGCCTGGAGAGGAGAAGGCTCCGGGGTGACATCATTGCTGCTTTTCAATACTTAAAGGGAGGTTATAAAAAGATGGAGAACAACTTTTTACATGGGCAGGCAGTGATAGGACAAGAATGAAAGGTCTTAAACTAAAAGAGGGGAGATTTGGATTAGACATTAGAAAGAAATTCTTCACTCAGAGGGTGGTGAGGCCCTGGCACAAGTTGCCCAGAGAAGCTGTGGATGCCCCATCCCTGGAGGTGTTCAAGGCCAGGTTGGATGGGGCTTTGGGCAACCTGGTCTTGTGGGAGGTGTCCCTGCCCATGGCCGAGGGTTGGAACTGGATGGTCTTTAAGGCCCCTTCCAGCTCAAACCATTCTGTGATTCTATGATAAGAGCCCATGTACTGCTAAGTCAAAACTCCTTCCCTGCTATTTCCCTTCCCTGATCCCAAGTGTAACTGTTATAAATGCTGCTATTTGTTTAAGAAATGGGAATAGAGTGTTCATATAACACCAGATAAAAATATATATATATAAAAAGATATATAAAAAAATTAATAAAGAAGAGCATAAATAAAAATAAGATTTTTTTTTCCTGAATCTGAATATCCCTACAAGTCACAGACAAAAATAATAGAGATATAGCAAATTAAAATTAAGCAATTTTCTTTGATTAAAAAAAAATAATAATTTAAAAACCCACAACCTTCTGTGGAAGCTTCTTTTGATCTTTTTGTGGTATTTGAAAAATGGAACAAAATACTTCTTATTTTCCTGCCTATTCTTTCCAAATAATAAGTATTTAGGCTTATTATTCAAATTCTAACTAAACATTTGACATAGACTGGAAAGAATATTTTTCCATGAGTATTTTGAAGCATTCCAAATCAACATCACCATAGCATTATTATTTGAAACAGTAGTAAAAGTTGTGTGTTTTATTGAAGAAGGATGTAAAGAATATTTTCTTCATGAGATAAAGACAAGTATGCAAATAAAGTTTCACTAACAGTGGCACAACAAGTACCAAGAAACAGAAGGTACATGAAACATTACAGGTATGCAGATCAGGTTAGGGTACCCCTAACTCACTTCACCTTCATAAGTCACTCCACCTTCCAAATGTCTCTTTGTGTTGCCTACCATCATATACAAATCAAACCAAATGAAGGCTAAATCACAAACATTTGATTCTTTTTGATTATTCCAGGTTTCATTAGTCAATGATGATTTCATTAGTTATGTTCAGGATTGGACACCGTGGGTTTTACTGTATTCTTACTCTAAGGAGAAATTACAGTGGTTTGTGTTTATTGGCTTCATTCTTACTAAAAATAAAGTATCTCATCTCCCATGATCAGGTGCAGACTTAGAAGTTGGGAGGAAGCAGAGTGAAAGAGATTAATACCTGTTCACAGCACTGACTGCTGTGGTGCATGTGTTCCCCAGTTATGTAAATTTAGTAGGCACTGCCATGGGCCTGCTGAGACTGCCAGTTGGACTGCTAATCTCCTTAGTGAAAGGGTCATTGACTTGTAAAGATGAAACATACGTAAAGAACATTTCTATTTTAAGTAGACCTACTTAAGTCTTGAATGTTATAATTGCTCTGAGACACGGATTGTCTAAAAAAATTGAATACATGATCAAAAAAGAATTTTTAAAACACCCATAAAAATACAGCATTATTTCCACACAGCTTGGCAATTGTACAACTGGGTACAGTTACTTCACACTAAAGGTTTCGTCCAAGATTAGAAGGAACTATAATCTTTCAAGTAAATATATGAAAGTTTGATCTTGCAAAAGCTAGGAGCATTGCATAGGTCAAACAGGTCCAAGAAACATTTCTACATTCAGTGAGGTTCTGCAAAGACTTTTGATACTTTACTATGCTAAAAAAATCTAGAGCCCTTACCAAAATAAAATACATTATATATAATGTATAATATATATGCTATAATATATATATTATACATAACAATATATAATATATACAATATATTTATACATTTACAAACCCGCTTCAAACCATCCATATATTAATGTTCAGTCTATTATGAGATTAAGTAGAGAGAAATAAATATTGAAGAAGTGCAACATGACTGTGCTTATTTCTTTCTGAAATTATTTTAAAACAAGTTTCTGAAAATAAAATAAATTTCTGAAATTAATTTAAAACAAATATGTGAATGTAAATAAATAGTTTACATTCAGATCCATGGTAACAGACCCTAAAAGTACTACAGGGGTTCATTTTCTGATCTTGTCTTGTATTCTGGCTTGAAATTACTCATGAAATTTTGCTCTAATATTCTTTGAAGCGTATCAGTGAATAAAATCACTCATATACAAAATGATAATGCAACAGTTGAGGAACTTTATGATTTGGATGAAGGTTAAATCTGTATTTGTGCATAGATAGACTTCTTGCCTTGTGTTGAAGGTCCATTTTCATCAAATCATTCTTGAGCATTCATGTATTATTTATATTGAAAGAGGGCTGTCTTTTCAAATCTTTAAAATCCTTAAATCTTTAAAAAAATCTTTAAATCCTCTATTTTTTTCCTTCTGCAAGTTCTATCAGCTTTTTTCCTATTTCTTTTTCTTCTTGAGGGGACCTTTTCACTATGGAAGAGAAAAAATAAAGAATACATATGTGGTTGAAAAGAAAAGAATGAAAAACCTGAAGCCATTTCTTGCCAGTAACAGAGATCTGAGTCCCTCAAGAAGTGAAAGAGGGACAGACCCGTGCCTTGTCCCTTTATCTATCTTGTTCCCATATTTCTCTTGAGTAGCTATGTTGGAACCTCCACAGATCTCCATAAACTCTGGCATGATGACCGTGTCCCGATTCACAGCAAAGCTTTTGCCAGTGGATACTCAATACTCAGGAACTGGCAAGGTCTCTGAGTAGGAAAGGTGAAGTTAAATTATTTCCACAAGCAAATATTCTGTATCAGGAAAGGTGAAGTTAAATTATTTCTATGAGCAAATATACTGTATCAGTAGCCTTGGCAATCTAGTGGCAACAACATAGCATTTGGCTTTGTTACAAAAGCCAAAAGGACATTTGCTGTTTGAAATGTTTAATTGTATAAACATTCCTGAGAGCAGAGAAGCTGGGTTCCAGATCTGACGAACAAGTTAAAAAATATATATATATAAATGTATCCCTTCTTGAGTTCTTTTCCTATGCTAAAACTGACAGCTGTTATAGCACATATAACCTAAATCCTCACCTCCAGCTAGCACAGCCCTCTGTTTTCCCTGCTGTTAGGCTGGTACTGATGAATCTTTTATGCCAGGGGACTAAGAAAGAAGGAAGGGGTCACAAGAGTGAGGGAGCAGCTACAAACAGGGCTAGGGGCGGGGAGGGGAAGAGGTTTTATGTGATTTTGTCCCCTTTACTTATCGATAGGCCTTCTGAAGCATCTCTGCAACATTCTGACATCCCACTGCTCCTCACCTAAATCTTGTTTTCTGTCCAATCCCCAATGCATTAACTCCTCAAACTTCCTAAGTCCTGACCAGCTTTTCTAGGCTTCAGAGCATCCACCGGCATTTATCAGCCTTCCCCTTATGATTCCTTTTAGCACTCCAACCCCTTTCTGCCAGCTCTCCCAAAACTGCATGTCACCTACCTGCTGTGAAAGAAACTGTGAGCCAGCTCTTAATCTGACTCACTATATGGTGGAATAAGGCCCATACTCAGTATTGTGCCATACAATCTGTCTGTGCCAAAGTCTAAGAGAGATCTTTATTTGGTGATAAAGTTCAGTTGCATCTGCTTAACCTGACATGTCTCTCTGTAGAACTCAGTTCACACATTATTACAGTGTTTTAGATGTGTTAAATCTGAAAGTACCATTTTTAATATCTTACTTCCTTCTCCCAGTGAAAAGTCAGCAAAATCTCTATTTAAAACCGTATAGAATGGATAATTTCAACTATTTAAACCATTAAACATTTAAAAAATGCTGCTCATATAACTTCTGAGTTGTGGTGGAGTCTCAGTCCTCCCTTATATCAGATATCAGTATCATAATCATCAGAAGATTTTAGGTTCCTTCCAGCGTTGTGTCTTGGAACCCGTTTTGGTCAATGGTTAACACTGGTTAACCAAATCCTCTTAGCTATGGGTAGGAAGAGATAAACTTCATTATGCCTGTCCATGATTTGACTGGTGACCAAGTCATAGCCAGCATTACCCTTAAGAAGAATACAGACAGACACCAAGGCTGCTGTGGTTAAGAGGTCCTTTTGCCTGGGATAGGCATAGATGTGCCCTGTTGACTTAGAAGAAGAAATGCAAGACAGTGGTAACACTGCTAAGGCTCCCATCAAGAATGTATACTGCCTGTGAAGCTCTAGAAGAGATGAGCTGCAGTCCTGAGTCCTCCACCACAAAAATCTGCCAAGTGTTAATCGGGAGGAGGAGGGATTTTTCAAGCTGTCATCAGAAGCCTAGAAAAGACAGCACCTGATGATACATGGAGTCTTCGAATCTCTTGGAGAAGCAAATATACAGGATGCAGAACAACCTTCTACACCAGAGAATTAAACACATCCAAGATTTTTTTTTCTGTACATCAAGGCAAAGTAGCGTGTCATTAAATAAATCTCTTAGCTTCAGTCAGCCTCTGCATGACAGGTACCTACTGGTAATGAGCCCCAGAATAATGGTCTGTCGAACTGCACCCAAGAAGTTTCTGGGGAAAGCACTAGCTGGCAGGGCACCAAGACACATTCTCACAGCTTGTTAGCTTAACGAGTCAGGCTCTAAAGGTCAGCACTGCTCTCAGGCAACCTGAAATCTCCTCGTACAGGGACAGGTAGTCCAGTAAGTATTGAGGGCAATGATTTCTATGCTGCTCTGCCCTTTCCCTTCTCTCCCTCCTTAAAAAAGACAACACCCAAAGCCAAGCCAACCAACAAAAGCAAACCAACAACCAAAAAAATAAACTAGAAGAAGCTAGTGGTGACATGGCTATTTTCAATTTGATTTTCACCAGAAAATGACTGAAAATATAAAGGTGGGAACCAAGGTTAGTGAAAGTGAAAGAGAAAATTTTATTATTGTAAGGAGAATAAGGAGTCAAACAGAACAAAAATAAAGCAAATTCTGACAAACTCATTGATCTGGCACAGCAAATAGAGTCTTCTGGAAACTTCATTTAAGTGTCAGAAGACTGCCAGGAAGGTAATAGTAACTGAAAAGGACTATAAATGGTGAACAGAAAAGCTCTCTGATGCAAGACAGAAAGCAAAGTCGCTGTGACTATACCAAGAGTTTTTCAACAGCATGAAAATTAAAGAGAAATCATGCAAAGCATATAGACATCTGTCCATAAATATGACAGAATTGATATAAAAGATTAACACATAAGGATAAAGTCAGAAGGGTTAAGGGACATAGCAGGGGTCAAAAAAGAAGAAAAAAAAAAAAAGCCCATTCATTTACTAGGAAAGGAGGAGAACTCTCTTGGAGTTAATTCATATTTTGGCAAATTGATTTACTTCTGAAAGTGCCTATACTGACTCTCAAAAGCAAGGGCTAAAATTAGGCATCTCTGTTTGGTGTCAGGACTCTGAGAGACAGTTTATTTTCCATGGTTAATAGGGATTGCTTTACACATAATGAGCAGAGAAGAGGGTAGACAGCTACAGTAGTGGATTCAAATAGTCACATGCAAACATTCCTAGAAAGTAAAATTCTTTTGACACAGTCTTCTGCAGTATCCTTAGAGCCAAAATACTGAGTTGTGGACTACAGAAGTCGATGATAAGGTGGGTGGAAAATTGGCTTGCTCATTAGGTTCACAGGGTTGTGGTCAGCTGTACAAAGTTCAGCTGGCAGCTGGTTACCAACTACATGCTGGAGGGATTGCTACTAGGGCTAACACTGTTTAATTTCATAATTAACAACCTAAACAGTAACATAGAGGTGCACACTCAGGAAGTTAATGAACAGTGGCAAACTGGGGAGAGTGGTCAATAAGCTGGAGGACAGGCTTGCTGTTCCGAGGTACCTCAACTGGATGTAGAAATGGGCCAACAGCAACCTCATGACATTCCACAAAGCAAATGGCAAGCCCTGCTCCCAGAGAGCAGAAAGTCCAGGCACCAGTACATGCCAGCTATGGTGCAGCTGTGCAGATGAAGACCTGAGACTCCTGTTGGACAAGTTGAATATGAGCCAGGAAAGCACCCTTGTGGCAAAGGCAGCCAATGGCACCCTTGGGCTGCATTGGCAGGAGTGTGGCCAGCAGGTCGAGATGTTTCCCTTCCCCACTGCTCAGCATTACTCAACCCACCCAGGGTGTTGTGCTGAGCTTCAAGCTCTGTAGTAGAAGACACCAACTCTCTGGAGTGCATCCAGCAGAGAGCCACCAGGATTGTTAGAGGGACATGATGCAATGGGAGAGGCTGGAAGAATTGTGCCGATTCAGCCTGAAGACAGAGAGATACTACCTCCTATCAGAAAGCTACAGGTAGAGATATTAGAGGGAGTCCCTTTTTGAAGCTGCACAATGACAGGATGAGAGGCAAATAATACAAGCTGGAAATTGGGAAATTCTCATCGAAGACAGGAAAACCTACTTCACCTTGGGGTGGTCAGGCACCAGTGCAGGCTGCCCAGAAAGGCAGAAAAATCTTCGTCTTTGAAAGTATGAAAAATTCAACAAGACCCTGAGCAACCCATCCAGAGTGTTGTTGGACCAGCAAGATTGGATCTTGATTGGATCTACTTTTAAATAGAGGCTGGACTAGATGAACCCTAGATATCCCTTATAACTTACATGATTCTATAATTATGAAGTGTTGATTGCTTTTGAAGGTGATCAAGAGTTGGGTCTGCTAGATATCTGAGAGGAACCATCCTTTTCCTTTGTCAGAAACTGTTTCCTCTCATAACTTAATCTGCTTGCACTAGAAACTTATTTCCCCCCTTCTGCCCCCCCCCCCTTTTTTTTTTTCTGCTTCAAATTGAAAGTAGAGTTCACATCAAATCACAATGTAAGAATATTCTTTCCAGGTGGCAAAACTTGCATAATTCTATGTCCTAAGTGCTCCCTACCTGTTAAAACATAATGACAACACAGGTTAAGCCATGGAAAGCACAACATGTGCAAGAGGCAAAATCACTTCTTCCAGCAGTCTGAAAGTTAGATATCCTCATTGCCACCACTTAAAATGATTTTTGGTCTAAAAGCATGTAGAAGAGTTTCTCTGCTTAAGCAGAGAGAAACTTTTTGTCACTATTTTACACTTCATTAGGAATCTTTTACCCATTTCCAATAGTTCTGATCATCTGTACAGCACTGAAGGGTCTCTGTGTAAGGACTTAGAATTGGTCCATTAATTTAGATTTTCCATTAGTTATAGATTAATGTTCTGCACATAAGTACTTTGTCAGTGACAGGTGCTTTAGAATTACTTAAATAATGAATACCTCTTAACAGTGAACTATAGTACTCCCAAGGCTACACTGAGGACTGGAAGGAGAACTTAATATTTCTCTGAACCCTACAGTTTTTCCCAGGATAAAAACAAATAATCAAATAAATGCAGACACACCTCTCCAGCAAAAAGAAGACACTTAGTAAGTGCAAAACAAACCTGCTGCTAAGCCTCATGTTTGCTGGATGTACAAAAATGTTGAATGTCAGCCAGTGCTGAAAATCTACAGTAAGTCTACTGAGGAAAGGTCTGCTTTTCATTCCTATAGACCTGAGTATAATTCCTTGGGTATCAAAAGACTTAGTTTCCTGCCATCAGGTCTCACATAGTTCCAAAAACTAGTTTCAGTTTGTCATTCTTTGTCCTGTTTTTAATGACTGGAAGAAAAATGAACTTTACCTGGTTTTCTTTATTGTAAGGTGACTTTAGATGTTTTTGCCCTACTATTATTACTGTTTGGATTAAACATCCTTGTAAAAGGGAGAAGCTAGCCTTTACTTGTAATTTAAGAGAAAACACATTGTATGTTATTCCATCGAGAAAAACAAAACAAAGGAAGTAATGGATTGGAATTATTCCAAGCACAACTGAGTAATGGCAAAGACAGGATTTAGTTGCCTCAGGAAGACAGGGGCAATCTAATAGCCAATCTAAAGACTTTGTGTATGTATTTATGTTCTTAACTTTCACAGCATATGTGCCTTTTCCTCCATTTATATCACTTTCCCTCCATAGTAGCCGGGTGCTTTATGCTCTGATTTGGATCTGATTGCAGCTGCATGCATTTTCCATTCCAGTACCACTCCAAAAGAAGAGACAGAGAAGATGAAGGGGAGCATACATGTAAATTCACCAAAGCATTGCACAATATTTTTTCATTGAATACATAAATTGCAACCTGATGTAACACTTTGGTTGAATATCCATTTTTCACAGTTTCAGAGCTAAATTCTTTACTGCAATATCTATGGGACAGGGCTACTGTTTTCCTCTTATTCATGGTACATAAGTTGTACATTATGGACATTATCTGTTAATGACAGTGTTAGTACCTTTCAGTTAAATATGAAGACATTAAATTATAAAGCCATATTAGCTTGCCAACATTTAACTATGAACATTAAAATTAAAATTATGTAGTTTCATGACAAAACTTTTAAGACCCATTAATACATCAAAACAAACAAAACCAAAAACAAACAAAAAAAAAACCACTAGACTATAGGCACTTTTTAGCAACACTAGAATATGACAGAGATAGCTTGACCTGAATTTCATGCTTTTCTTCTCGAGGAACTATGGAATTTCATTAAAAAAAATTATGTGGTCTAGCTAAGCTCTTTAAATCACCCCTCTCCCTAGGAAGAAAATCAAATTCAACAGTTCTACAAATGGACATCGCAAGAACAATTATATTATTAGGGATAGTGCACTGTGTACTCATGAGAAGGAAACACCTGTTTTCTTTCAGTGTTTCAGCTGAGGCTGGTACTTGCCTTGCCTTTCTGTAGAAGGTCCCTGCTTTTTGTAGCTACTGAATGAGGAGTGGAAGATCACTGCCACCACATAGTTTATAAATCTGCCTTCTTTTCCTTCAGGTTCTGCCCTTCTAAAGTGTGGTAGTCTTTAGGACAGTCCTTCAGTATCCTTAGGACACTTAAGACGATTTGTTGTTCCAAAAGTTACTTTATTTTCCCTGATATCCTTAAAAGCAGGGGAAGGTGACGCATTCCCTCCCTTCCCTCTCTTGTGTAACCCTGCTAACTCTGCCTCCAGTCTCCACTGGGCAAAAAGGTATACAGGGATATTGCCACTTGTCCCACTTACATAGATAAGAACTATACAGAGACTAGCAATGAACTGTGAGGCGTGGCAGAGGGCCTACCAAGAAGGTAATTCAACTTTCATTTCTACTTTTACCCTTTGCATAAACGTTCTGGTATTATCAAATGAGCACTCATAAAACCTTCAATAGCCTCTGGAATACATAGCAATAAAATATTAATGCTTTTTGTTAGCTTGCAGTAGGCCCAAAGCTTGTACCTGGATGTAGCCTCAGATTAAGATATAAAAATATCAAAACAATTTTACTGTTGGGGGTAGCTTAATTTTGTTTGTTTGGAGCACAGAGAAGTTCTTCAGTGGTTTTCCAAAAGCAATTTCAGACACTGTATTGCTTTTTTGTTTTGTTTTGTTATTATTTTATGCAAATATTTAAACTTGAATTTTTATATATATATAATTATGCTGTAGTCAGGTTAGAATGGCACAGTTAATTTTTATCTCATTGTCATTCTTTCATGTCTTGGCACGGCAGTTGGTTTTACTGTATAAGAACCAGTATTTAGGATTCAGATGATAAAACTCTGGATGATCTCCAATAGGATCCATTTAGGCCCATATCAAGCCTGCTGGCTTGTTAAATCTTCAAAGATCATTTTAGATTCAAGCAGTACTCAGTTCACATCATGTCTGATAGAAGGAAAAGGTAATATAAAAGTAATTCTGTTACCCATGAAAAATAGAGACTGAGGAAAGAAAGAAAAACAAAGGAAAAGAGACTCTTAAAATACACAAAGAGAAAAACAGAACAAAAAATGTAAAGAGAAACCTCCATTCCTAGGTTTCAAGAAAAAGGTTCTCTCTAATTCTCTACAGTAACTTGCAGACCAATTGCTCAGAACACAGCATAGCAGAAAACCCTACAATATTAAGTCCTTTAAACTTGCTTGCTCTGTATATCTTATCCAGTCACCCAGAGTCAGTAGGTCAAAATGCCTGTATCTGAGAGCCTAAAAGAATAAATTACAGCAACATTCGTCAGTAAACTTGTTTATTGTAGCAAGCTAAAAATTGGCCACGTTGTGGCTCAATTTTCAAGATAAGTAGGAAAAAAAAAAAAAAAGGTGGGAGAATTTCACCTGTAACCCATGACTTTTTATGGTCTCAGAGAGAAACAGATACAGGATGCAAAGTGTTCTTCTCTGGAGCCCATATCTCTCCTTGGAAACATAGTGCTGATAAAAGTCTAGTTTGAGTCTTTCACAAGTTACGACACATTTATTAATTTCAGATCCAACAAATTGCAACTGGGTTCTGAAAACTAAATTAGGTTCTTTCCAACTCTTTAATACTCTTTCTGAAGACTTCATGTGGGCCTTTATCTACACCTATAACATTTTCAAATAGCCCGACCAAAGGAGATGCTCTGCTTTGATCTCTCTCACAATCCTGATAAAGTGAGAGGAGAACACAAGGATTCCAGAGTGTTGTTTGTTTAGAATATTTTGCCCAAAGTATATATCCAATGGGATAGGAGGGGGTGAATTACATGCACATTCATTTTGTAAACCGAGTTATTACATGTGCATGGAGCTGATGTAACATCCCATCCACTGTGCTAGAGACTCCTGTCCCAGCATGCTGCGTAAAAGAACAGCTGCCACAGGAAAACTGTGGGAGACATATCATGCTTAGAGCTGAAGTGGCGAATGTGGGTCTAAAATCATCCAAAGCAAGAGAAATGATGAATCTGAATCTCACCTCGATGGCTCCAACCACTGGACTACAAAATATGAAGACAAGTCTGCATTCCTCTCAGTCAGTGGTGCTTAGTGTCTCCAAACTTGAATACTTAGAAGAGTTATTTGGAGAATTTGACTCTTATTCACAAATCGTTTTGAGATAGTGCAGACGATGAATTTACTACTTTTTGCAAATATTATCTGAGCAAATATTACCTGAGTATACATACTGATGCATGCCTCTGCTTGTTTTTACTGTTAGAGTGAAGAAAGCATGTACACTCCTTTGAATTTCAAAATTAGAAAACAAACCTTCACCCCTCCCATTTAAGCAGAGAAAGGTACCCTTTCTGATTCTTTCTATTCCTTCAAAGGAAGGAAAAAAAAAAAAAGTATGAGGGAGTGGGTGGAAAGATGTTGTCTGTCTTGTTCTTTCTGGTTTTTAAATGTAATTTTACTTCATAATTACATACACACAAACCAAAACCCAACCAAATAAAAAATAAAACAAACAAAGAAAACAGCCTCAGAATCTCAGGAAAGGATATGTGCTTTCAAAGATCAGAATTCAACAATTTTCACAAAATAGTACATTTTAACAGCAGAAAAAAATCATCGTAATATACAGTACTAAAAGACATAACAGTAAAGGACATGGATTTTCCCCTAAAACTCCTTTCTTGGCCAGGTGTGGTGCCACCTACTGAATTGTGAGCACTTCCCAGACTCAGACTCAGAGCAATACTATATCTAAGGACATGCATGCTAAGACAGTTTTGCTCTATAAATTCCTATCTGAGATGCTCTGCTGATGTATTAGATGATCACCAACAATTTTTATATCTGTACAGATTTTACAGTAGATTGAGAACTTTAATGCATGAATCACACAACACAATTTCAATCTAATTTCCCTCTAGGTGTTTCAGGCAGTAATTCTTATTGACCTTTAATTTTTTTTTAACAGTTAAATTAACAGCATTAATAAAATGTTACTGTTATTAATGTTGCCCCATAATTCTGCAGACAATAGCTAGCAATTCACCAACATTATGAGTTTCTGTGATCTGATCCAGTCTTACAGACTTAATGCATGCAATTAAATTATTTTATGCAGAGTAAACATTTGCAGTGCTTTTCTGCTTTCTTGTGCCCCAACCTAAGCAAATAAACTGACTGCCAGCACCAGTCTCATGCTTCTCATGTGAAACCTATTGTGAAGTTTCAAAGCTCAGTACTGTAAGAGAGAACCTGATGTACTTCTAAATAAATTCACAGACTAATTTGCTTAATAGTTTTGAACAATTACGGTTATGGCCCCAGTCATTTGTCTAAAAAAGCATTCCGTGGGAAATTAAATGCTAGTAGAAGAAAATCATTTCTGAATGACATTCTTCCCTTTTTCTTTTCCACTGCTTAAAATGTCTCCCCAGAATAAAGTATTTTTCCTACATCCATTTTTCACAACACAAACAATTTTTCTGTCTTGGATTTTGAAAGCAATTTTCAGGAAAGAAAAAGACATCACTTATATGTGATAATTCTGTAATAAAAGGTTGACTTTCTAGGATGAGGCAATGAATAATCCAGCACAACTGATTATGGAGAGGTTGCAGAAGATTTTTATTTAGCATTGCTTTCCTTCACATGTATCTCAACAGGAGTTGCCTAATCCCTGATGAGACAACAATTTCAAAGAGTATGCACCAACTGAAAAATTCTTTAAAGGGATTCTTAAAAGCCTTGATTGCCTATCAATCCTTAAATCCTTAAAAGACTTCTAATTGAATGTTTAAATGAATTATTCAAGATCATACCATGTCAGCAGCAAATTGAGGAATAGACACTAACAGTATATGAGGGTTTTGTTTCTTATCCCAGTATCTGAGATAACAAGCTCCTGACACATGCACACAGTCTCTCTCTCTCCCCTTGTACATCACTGCACAGTATTTAAGTAATTAGCATTTGACGCGGTTGGATAAAGCTGGAGGACAGGTTGTGAAAGAACCAGTTTCAAGACTACCTCTAGGTTTTGAGAGATGCACGTTTATAGTTTGAAATCTGCTGAAATCCAATTTTTACCCAGAATATTTTGAACAAATTTCATTAACTTCTTCCAAGGTTGATGGCAGTAGAAGAAACAATACTCACTGTTAACAAAATAGTAGCACTTGCTCAGAATTCTCAATCAAAAAGGATTACCTTTGGTAATTTGAAATTTGTCACATAAATAATTATTATTGCCACACAATGCACCAGAGAATAATGCATTTTTCTAACCCAGTTATTCAATTAAAATTGGAATTTCAAATTAGTTTAGGAAAATCACATACCAGGATTCCCAGCAGCTCTTCAAACTTCATATGTGACACAGTACTTTCACTGTCTGAGACATGCTTAAAAACAGATGAAGGTAAAAGGTGAAGCCCTGCACTTCTGCAATCAATAGCACAATTCTGGGAGAGCCTGGGCTCTATCCCTCTACTTTTGTTGTTGTAAAATACACACCCTGCTCTCGGTAGTGCTGATGAGACAGCAGTAACATGCCTGCATCTACAGCAAACGGATGTACAGGTCAATTTTTTTCTTGTTGAGTACTTCCAAGAGAAAGTTGGTTCTTACACATGGATCAGCTACCAGGAGGACCTCATGAGAGTAATGAGGAACCTGAAGCCTTGTGCTAATGATCCCTGTCCTAAATTTCTTACACTCAGGTGCAATAAACAATACAAGTTCTCTTATATTAAGATATGAACAAATTTGCTGAAATAGGCCTGTTCTGCCTAATCTTGCTAGCAATCAGAGGGTATGACATGATTAAGATCTTTCCTTCTTCCGGGTTAGTTGTTGGAGGGTTTGTTTGTTTTGTCTTGTTTTCCTTGTCAATTAAGTTGCCAGTTGACCTTCAGCTGTTAAAAAAATACACGTGGTAGCAAAAGTAATCACAACTAATGCCTTTGCTAGCCAGCTGGTTTCAACACTTGTATACAACCAGTCTCTAGACTGTCCTCATTCAGGGTGTCCCTCAAAATCAAGGGTCAAGGAAGCTGATGCAAAATGTGGCATCCCCCTAATCAGGTGACATTGGGTGACTGTCTTGGTGACACTGGAGCTACACAGCTTTTGTTGACTACCTGGGACTTCACAGACAACTTAGGATGTTGATCTTGAGCTAGGGATACATTCAGAGAATTTTTCTGACAGTCCGTGTTTCTCCTTTTGCAGTACCAGTCAGTATCGGCAGAATTGTTCAGCTTCTACATGATAAAAAGAGACTTTTCCTCTCTCTCTTGAATTCACTCACAAATGCCATTTAAAACATGATTACTACTGTTATTTTGAACTTTCAGGTTATATCCTGAGCATGATGTTTTCCTGTGCTTTTGGTTAAGAGGGATTTAATTAATTTCTTTGTGTTTCAGTTCTTTTCTTTCCTTGGGGATGAGAATATACCGTTGTTTTTTTCTCATTTGGGTTCCTGAATTTAATGCCCATCAGAGAGCATAGACTGGGGTGGGCCACACAAAGAATAAGGCTTTGAATAGCAACCCTGAAGAAGGAGCCAATGGAAATATTTTCTCCAACATTAGATACATTTAAAGGACCAAACTAAACAGAATAGCAAGGTTTCTCCACCTGCAAAATCTGGGCTTCCACAATCACCCTCCACTTAATTGAGACGATAGAGTTGAAGAGGAACACTGAGGGAAAGCAAATGTGGCAGAGCTGGGCTCGGAGGAGGCAAACAGCTGTGTTATAAAGCTGCTTATATGTTCACACCAAATGATGCTCAGTGAGCAAAATATTAACCAAGGGCGACAAGAAATGCTTCTGTGAGCACATTGGCAGTGAGTGAAGGGGGACAGTACTAGTCTACAAAGGGAGAAAGTTATTGGTAGGTAATAGCTGGAAAGCCAAAGAGTTCAAGAGTTCAGAAAGTTACTTCTCACAACTTTCGTTAAAAAAATACAAACTGTGATGAGATGTTCATCACAGCTAATGTCTAGCAATGGATGCCACTTCCAACTAAAACATGAAAAAATGGGCTGGAGCGTACTACATGTAGTGACTTTCCAATGAAATGGACCTTATGAATTTATGTAAGGATACTTCAAAGGATGAGCTGACATGGTGTTAGGAATACGAGAACTGAAATACAAGATCAGGGAATCATGCTGAGTTCTTGAAGTTGGGACTGCATCTAGCCTAAGTTTAAATCTGCATAACTATAGAATTTAACCTCAAATTTGTAATATAAACTGAACACAGGGATTAACACCTGTATAATGGCCTGTAACAACACAGAAATCTTGACATATGAATCTTGCTTTCTTTTTTTTTTTTTCAATGCTTTCTCTCCTTTTTATGTCATCTAGTAAAACTTCTTCTGTTAAATGTAATGTAAGAAAAATTTTACCCTGTTGCCTTAAATTTGAAAATTCTCCAAAACCTGGACTACAGCCATAGATTTTAAGATGTGCCCATTCAAATAAAGCTGGGCTATAAAGAAAAGAAGTTTCTGAAAATGAGAAGCAAAATGCACTTAGTGGTAGGATTCGTCTCATCAACATTTACACTTTTACAAATAAGACTTCTATAATGGCACTAGCCTCCCTGAGCTCCTACAGCTCCCCTTTAGATTCAGTGGAGGCAAAAAAGTCATTTCTAGGGCACAATTAATGTAGCTCTATTAGATATCTTCATTAGGATGAGAGGAATTATGCTGCAGAAATGCCCTGTCTTTCCTTTGACTATAAAGTTAAGGTGGAATGATCAGCATTTGATAAATTCCATTCCCCATCTTAATGCAAAAAATTGCAGTTGGAGTTTTCTGTAAAAATAAACCGATGCAACAACCAATTATCCTTGTCTCTAACTGTGCCAAAAGATGTGTCAATGAATTTAGAATGAGGCTTTCTGTTCCAGAAGGGGCGGAAAGGGTAAGGAGTAAAATGAACAAGCAGTGTCTAGTTCATCTCATATTTTCAAAGGTAAATTCAGATAAAATAATCTGTACCAAACTTTGTATTTTATTGTGGGATTCAGAGGTACATATTAAACATTTTCTTTCTACTTCATTTTCATTTAGACTGGTATGAAACAGATATTAAAATCTGTATCTGAACAGCTCTGACCCTTGAGAATGTTCAGATCTGCCTATCACTTTCATTATTTGCTCGCATAACGTTATTTCTAGGGTTTTCCTTAAGTGGTTTCTGTGCTTTCTCTCTTGGTTGTCCTAGCTCTTGGAAGAGAGATAAATATGACCCACAACAGTCTTCTGATTTGCTTGTTTAACCTGATAAGGGTCTAGAAAGATTCATTTACTTTTCGTACCTTTGCTAATAAGGAGACATTAGCAATCAGAAGGTATTTCCATTAAGCATTTGATTCACACCATATAGAAGTGTAGTGTTACATTTCTCTGACAGCATTGGCCTTGTTCTACAGGTCTTAATTAAGGACTGATTTAAATTTCATCCTTAATGAGTACATGGACAAAAAAAAAAATTAAGTCTCTCTGATTATCTGAGTTTATCTGAATCAAGCTTATCTGAGACTGAAAATAATTGAAAAGCTTAAGGTGACAGACTAAGAAGAGATGTAATCAAGCCACTAAATATACAAGGCTGCCAATATAGTTATCAGATATTGATCAAGTGTTTGCACAGAAGAAACAGAAGTGAATATTTATTTCAAAATTAATTACAATATATTCCAGAACAATCAGTTGTTTTCCCTCACTTCGTACATACTCAAGAGATCTCATTAAAGCAACAAAATACATCAACAAGTGCAGATATTGCTGCTTACACGATAACCTGTTTAAACTGGGGAAGCATCTATTTTTCCTGTGTACCTTTAGACAATGTAGAATAAGAAAAGACAATTGAAAGTGGCACCACAACTTAACTTAGATTTTTGACTCTTTTAAGAACATAATCTTCAATCTTTCAATTTTCTATCATCAGAGATTTTTTTTGACATAACTGAACCCAACATAATTTAAAAGTATCATTTTTCTTAGTTTCTGTGGCTTTTTATAAAGTCATGTAGTGACTTACGTATCAAGTCTGAACATATCAAAGTATTTCCCATTTATTTCCCAGTTTGAGTGAATTTTCCTTTTATAATAAAAGTCCTGCCAAAACTAAGCCTGTGATTTTTTCACCTGTAACTATATTTTGTGCTGAGTACTGTGACCTGAAAATATTCTTCTGCTGAGTTGATGGTGTTTTATCTTTGGAAATCTTTTGAGGTCAGAGAGTGATGTTGCAGCAATCCAATAGCATGTAAGAGAAAATAACAAAATAACTTGTATGGTTTCTCTTGCTGTGAAACTGGTAGGTCTAATATAGCATGGCAGCAGTGAATGCCAGATAGGAAATAGATATTTAATTAAAGAATCACCTTTTATTTTCACTTCCCATCGAATTATTTTTCTTTCTCTTCCATTTCTTTAGTCTAATGGACCTACACAATGTACAGAGACTAGAGAAGAGCACACCTTTGAAACCATAGTCTTGGACAAACTTATTTGCAACTTTATGTAAACACATGCACTTTGTCAATGTATATTAATTTTTACAGTAAAGAGTGTGGAGTATTTTAAGTTGGATACAAAATACATTTCCCGCATTTTTTTTTCTGTTGAACATTTTAAACTTTGTATTATCTTTTATTCTGTTTCCCTTTTAATTTCTCTTCTTTTCTCTAAATAAAACTGCACAAAAGTGAAAAAAAACCCTGTACTTAAACATTTGAATTCCCTCTGATTGCTTCTTTCACTTCTGGAAGACTTAAGGTCATAATAAAAACAATTCTAAACAACTGCACTGTTTCATTTGTTTGTTTGTTTTCCAATTGAAATCTAAAGGTGGTACACAGACCATAATGTTACCTGACCTAACAGACCAAAAAAAATTTTTGATTTAATGCCGTGACACATGCCTTATTCAAATGCATGACTGTAAAAGAGTTTTATTTTTCTTATGTAGTATTGTCACAACATCTCTTCCCAATTCCACCTGCTCTGATACTTAATTTATATAAGTGAACTAAAACTAAGAGCTTGGCTATGAAAATCAAATAGAAGACTCAATATTATTGAGGAATAACTCGATATCTCCTGAAGAGAGCATATAATGAGAAAACAACAACAACAAAAGTATTGCCTCTTCAAAGATACTTTTCACTGACTTGCTGGTCACACTGCTGTAGTACACCACAGATCCTGAAGTTCCCTAGACCCTTCAATCTGGACTCATCAGCTCTCCCTGCCTCTATCCATCCCCTAGCTTTAGTTCAGACTCTTCCATGACAAAAAATAAATGAGTTTTTATGTAATACGAGAGCCATTTCTGGTCACTTTCTTTCCCATCCTTCTTGGAAAATGGGCTATTCTACTTTGACAGGTCACACAGTTCAATATTGTAGAGAGATTCCAGTGGCATCCTCAAGTCAAAACCTCTCATCCTGTCTTTTAGTTTTGTCTACTTTTCCCCACCTCTAGCTTTGTCACTGTTTCATGTGCTTGAAAAAAGTCATCTTTGTATTCAATACTTCTGCTTTGCTAGGGCTGGCACATTCACTGAGTCTCCTAGTCTGTGCTAATTTTAAGAAAGAGAAGCAACAACAGCTGTCCTTGCTTCTTTTTTCCACCTCCTCTGGGAACTATGTCCTTGGGATTTCAGGCATCTTCTAATCCATCTCACCATTCCTCCCATAATTCTGCTTGCTTAACAGAGTTTTGACAGTTTGTACAAAGTCTAGTTCTTTGAGGACTACCTAAACTCTGCACCTTTGTTTTCCTTTGAAATATTGTTGGATGCTTGAGGACTAGAACTGAAGGCTCTTCACGTATGTCTGATGGATATTGGGTTTGTGAGGTTCATTGTTCTGTTTCTTTGACATTTGTGAAACAGAAATGTCCCCAGCTTAAAAATAATACCAGTTTTATTCTCATGAGAACTTTCATCTGTGGTTACGTGACTTTTTCATTTGACTTCACAGAGCTGTTTGGCAGGCGTGTTGTTAAAGACACAATGAATTTAAGATAATCACGACATCTGTTCTTTCTCCAAATGCCTATCCCTTATAATAGGATCTTTTCTACAATCTGATGGGATGTTCTGGAAGCTCAGCCCTTAAAGATCCAGTCTTTTTCCAAGAAAAAAAAAATAAAATCTTACAGATAAAACCTTCCAAGTAGAAAAAGAAAAATGATACAAAATATGAAAACAGGACAACCATGGACATTGGCTATAAGTATTAACCTGGTCGTTTAGTAAAACTGCTCATATACTCTGGGAACTGTTCTGCAAGGGTACCTGAAAGTGCTGGCTGGGCTCTAGGAAACAACAGAATCTTTGGGCTAAGCGCAGTAGATTATTTATTTATCTATTTATTTATTTATTTTTCTGTACAAAGGAGAGGAATAACCCCAGGCGCCATTACAGGACAGAGAACAACTGGCTGGAAGGCACCTTTGTAGATAAGGAGGTGCTGGTAGGCAACAACATGAACAGCACCCTGGGCTGCATTAGCAAGAGTGTGGCCAGCAGATCAAGGACATTGATTCTTTCCTCCTTTGGTCAGCAGCTGCGAGACCCAATCAAGAGGGCTGTGCCCAGTTTCAAACACCTCAATAGAGGAATCATAGAATCATAGAATATCCCAAGTTGGAAGGGACCCATAAGGATCATAAGTCCAACTCCTGGCACCGCACAAGTCTACCCAAAAGTTTAGACCATGTGACTAAGTGCACAGTCCAAACACTTCTTAAATTCAGACAGGCTTGGTGCAGTGACTACTTCACTGGGGAGCCTGTTCCAGTGTGCAACCACCCTCTCGGTGATGAACCTCTTCCTGATGTCCAGCCTAAATTTCCCCTGCCTCAGCTTAACACTGTTCCTGCAGAAAGACACAGATGGGCTGGAGATTCACCGAGATGGTTAGAGGAGTGGCACATGTGATGTAAGTGGGGGCGGCTGAGAGAACTGAGGGGGTTCACCTCAAAGAAAAGACTGAGAACTACCTGCTGGGAAGGTATAGAGATGATGGAGCCAAACTATTTTCAAAGGTGCACGATGGCAGGATGAGAGGCAAAGGATACAAGCTGGAGTATGTGGAATTCCCATCAGAGACAGGAAAACCTGCTTCACCTTGGGGTGGTCAGATGCTAGTGCAGGCTGCCCAAAAAAGGCTGGGAAATCTTCATCACTGGAGATACTCCAAACTCAGCTGGTCCCAGAGCAACTTCACCTTCCAGCCTGAATGATTTTGTGACTCTGCTTCTTGGATATTGCAGGAGTAGGGCCCTGTAAGGCCCCCTGTATTTCTCTCCTCCATCGGCTTTATGAGGTACAATAGCTGCTAGTCTGTAGCTCACATATTTCAAGTGACAACCTCATGTGACTGGAAAGAACCTCCTGTGACAGCCATTGCTTTTTATGAGTACTGCTTTCACCACAGGAATTCTGTGACTCATTTTATTTTTACAATAGAAAACTGTATCAATTCTTACCTTTTCTTATTTTTTCTGGCTTTTATAACACTGTAAATCTCCATCATTTTCAAAACAAGCTTAGAAAAGTATAGAAATGTTTTGGTCAGCTATATGTTAAACAACATTGCCAGTTTAGTGTTATAGACTAAACAGGGCTGAGAAACACAGATCTCACTTTTTGACTCTACAAAACTTTTTAGTAAGTGAAACTTTAACACTTCAATGCTTTACACGAAGTGAAATCACTTTAGACATACTTAATGTGTATTCCACAACTATTTTAAATCAGGGTTTTTTTCTCCCCTCCATTCCCCCTCCCCTTTTATTTTTTTATTTATTCATTTTTTAAAGAGGAAGATGAGGACAAAATTAGGAAAAATCAGATGTCCTTAAGGACTGGAAGTAACAGAAGAGGGATAAATGTGCAATGTCAACTGATAATGCTAACAATCTTAACTGCTGGCACTAATCAATGCCAGAATGATTAGGAGCTACTGATATGCTGATGCTGAAAAATGTAAATGAGATCATATTATGCGCACATGAGGTACTGTCAGTAGAGATAGATGACTATCAATGGCCTGATTAAGTAGACTCTAATGAATCTCCTATATCAAAACAGTAAAAGAGATTGCTGAATTTAGCTAAAGAAAAACAGAGGGAACCTGCTTCTATGCAAAGTGGAAAAATGCCTTCAGAGGCTGGCAGAGAGCCATTTAAAGGCTGCTGTTACAACAAAGATGAGTATTATTTTAATCTGGAAATTAAAATATAATTTCTATGTGTGGAAGGCATGAGGTTGCAGAACAGCTATTCAGGAGGAATAGGTACAAAACCAGTGCAAATATCAATGCTGCATGTAAATGATTTTTTTTTAAACCCTAGAAAATCACACACACACACAAAAAAAAGAATAATAATATGGAAAAAAAATCTGGATGGGTCTTTAAGCAAACACTGGAAATTTTTCCTAACTCAAAAGTTAAGAAATTTCAAAATTAAACTTGTCTGCCTCTTCAAAATTTATATTGCCCTCACTCATATACATGCTTTTGACAGAACTCTTGTTCAATGCACAGGCACTGGGATGTCAGCAGTGTATGTAAAAGGACATGCAGAAATAAAAGATAGATGAAGAAGGTACGAACCAGGTACAACTCTACAAAATGGGATTCCAATCCTGTCTGTCAAAGAAATTCAACGTTTCTATTTCCAGGATAGCATTCAAATATAGCTGAATGTTTCTATTTCCAGGATAGCTTTCAGCATTCTCTATATCTTTCCCCTTGAAGTACATTAGAAGTTCAAAAAAACATCTGTTTTTTCCCCGACTTTCCAGAGTCAGCACTGACTAGTCCTCACTTTTCACTTACTGAAAGCAGCAAACAGGGACATCTAAACAGGCATGTGGTGACCATACTTTTAAATTAAAGAAACAATTAACCACAAGCAAAGGACTGGGCCCTAAAAAATGAATGATGTTGAAATGATGTCTATTTTCCAGTGCTTATTCATGTTTCTTCAAAATTTGAAAAGAATACATGGATTTTTTTCAAGTCATTTATATTCTGATCTTCATACATGAACCACCATTATGTCCTAATTATGTACTTAAAGGAGAGCATGCAAACAACTTAAAAAAATTCCAATGTATTTTATTTTAGGTTTGCAACCTCTGTCTTTTTTTGTTTGCAAGAGTATAATTCAAAAGGACATAGTCACTCTCAACTGCCAGCCAGAATTGAATTTGTGCTAGGTCAAGAAGTGTTTGCAGAAGCAAGTTTATACAATAGTTCATGTATCATAATGCTCCAGATGGAGCAAGTTTGATAGGGTCTGGTCCTAGAAATAATGTCTCAGGTAGGAAGAATTTGATAACTTTAAAATATCTTTAACATTTCTAGATAAATTATTAATAAGGAAGCAAACAAACTAATGTTTGCACTTCAGGCTGCTCCTACAATATTTTGTGCTTTTATTCTGCAGTACCAAAGAAGGGACATAAGTTAATTAACAACTGTTTTACTAGAGTCCCACTGACATCACTGATGATGCACATTCAAAGTAAAGAATGAATGTGTCTGGGTTGCTTTTGATGTAGTTCTTTTCTGAAGTGCTGGCAGAATGTTTTAAAACCATCAAAATGCACTTTGCTCTCTGTCAACAAATTCAGGGTTTTAAAAAATTTAACCTTCAGGTAAATACCATGCTTGGCCATTTTGAACTGAAAAAGAGATTTAACAGAAGCTGTGAATATGCAAAGTGAGTAGTTTCATGGAAAGTGATGTGCATCCTGAAGAATAAATGTAAACAAACAGCTGTTACAAACCCATAAAATGGCCCACGTAAAACTGGGAGAATCATTTGTACAAAACCTGAGCATTTGAATCAGAATGTAAGAATTATGTGAAGGTTTAGCAAACCTCTGCGAAATTATCAACACACATTCTAAGAAAAAAGATGGCATTTGCCTGAGAAAATGGAAATAGCCTTTTAACTTCTCATTTAAAACCATGATATTATTCATGAAATAATGTTTCACATTCTCCAACTGCATTTTTTCTACTAGTTTTTTTTTATTATTACTGATATATTATTATTATTTTACTAATATTGGCCTGAATTTACTTAATTCAGACTCTAGAAAGATAAGAAAAGATGTGGTTGGGAATCCTGCCCACGCTGTTTTGCAAAATACAATTAATGTGATTTCCAGACAAATACTAATGAGGATTCAGGAATACCTATTGCTAAACTGTAAACAATTATGAAGTGCTATTAATGATTCCCTTTAAGTTTGGTGTTAAATAAAATGTTGAGATTCAAACATTCCCTTTGAGGCTACCAAAGCTCTTTATCTCCAGAGCTGATGGCAGGCGGTGTATAGGGAGGCAATGTATTGTATGTGTTCAAGTTGCTCTGGCAAACAGTGCTGGGACTCACTGAGAGAGACGAAGGAGGAAGGGACATTCCAACTTGAATGAGCATAGGCATGATGGAGACAAAATAAAATCAATACTATCAAAGTTACTTAATTGTGCTGTCCCCTGCTGGCTTGGTTATCTTTTTCAGAAGGGCTAATGTGATCCCATGACATAAGAGCAGGGAGGGAAAATGACCAGAAAATAATGCTTGATGTTAAAAAGGAAAAAAATTAAAAAACTTCATAGACCTTCAGAATCAATAAATTTCAATGTCCTCACAGTTTTCCAACTGAGTTTTTTTTTTTTTTTTTCTCATTTGCTAGCATTATGAATATACAACTTTAAACATCTACAAGTCAAGCATGAATTTTTCAGCAGGTTATCTCTGTTTCCCTTAATAATTCATCAGAGAGAAATGGGCATTTCCAAGATGTGAATCCATTTAACTGTTTTTGATGTCTACTTTCAAGTGATGTGACTAGCATCTAGTAGTGCCTAATTCCCTCTAGTTTGTAGGGAGCCTAGCACGACTAGCTCACATTTGAACATCTCTGATGGAAATATTTCCTGTTTAAATGAGTTTTATTTTTTTTTTCTCTTTCACTAATCATATTCCACTAATTATCCAGTAAAATAAATGTGCAAGATTCAAGAACCTCAAATGCATTTGAGCAAGTGATATTCAGCCTTAGCAACTCAAAGAAAACCTTTTGTATTACTAGGAGTTCTGGAACCGTTGCTTACTATTCAGGGCTAAATTGAGCTGTAACTTTGTTTTTAAGCACCTATGAAGGAATTCATATTTTGCCCAGTCTTAAATCAGCAGAATGAGCACAGGATTACTCAGCATGAAAAATGTGGGAAGTGACCACAAAAGTTTCTGTAGTGGCAGTAACTTTGACAAAACTTTTCTATAAATTTTCAGTATATCAAAATTTTGTAGGCAAAACATTGATTAGGAAACGCAAGCATGAATAAGGCAAACAATTAGCCAAGAAAAAAGCCTGAAAAGCTGGGATATATGGCCTCAAATAACACAGCAGCCACAGCAGCCTCAAATAACAGCCTCAAACAGGTACAGGAAGTAACCACACATTTCTTCATTTGAATGCATTTCTTCTGGAGAAGCAACGTGCCTATTGCCTTTGTTGACTTGGAGATGAGAGGCATCATCAATTCAGAGACAACCAGGTGTCAGAAAAAAAAGTGAAGAGTAGACAACCTTGAAAAATACTAATAGATGTGAATCAAAATTCAAAAGAATACATTGTGAAGACAAATGGCAGAAAATTCCCTCCCCCCCCCCCCCCCCCCCCCCGCGCCAATATTAATCACTGAGACCAAGCTGGTTGTCTAGGTTTGCTGTACTGTCAACAGAAAGAGAAGAAAAACCAGAGAGGAGGTGATTTATCCCAGCCGTCTTTGAATTCTTTGAATGCACATCTAGAGGTGCCTCTTTCTCTTCCTGCATTGATTGTAGAGAGTGTTTAGGAGATTTATATCTGATACTCAGCATTTAGACAACTAAAGTCAAGCAAGATGACTTCTACCCTGAGGAGTAACAGCAAAAAGGTCCACCATAACTTTAGTTTTAATTGACTGAGGAGAAAGAACTGAGCATACCAGTAATTTACAGAATGACTCTAAGCCACCAATAGACTTCAGGCGTGACAGGTAAATGAGGTCTTGTGATGTGTAAGACAAATTTTCTATAGCTAGAGTATTAATAATGCCCCTATATAAAGATGGGTAAGATCCTATCTAGAATTTGATGTGCAAGCATCAGTAAGAGAACTAATTAAATCAGAAATACAGTGTTTGAACTAGTCTTTTATTCTAGGCTTTAGTTAGCAATTAAAAACAAGTCCCTCAACCTTACATCAGTGATGTTCTGGAAAACCCTTTTACCAAGACAGTATAGAAAAAAAAAAACAAGTGGTTTTAAGATGGTGCCTGTTTGCATTGAAAACAGACAAGTAGACTCAGTGAGAAGAAGGCACCTTTCAATCCAAAGGTCCTATGGACATAACTAATATAAATGATGTAAATTACTATGCAAAGAAAAAGACACCCGACATATTCATGTTTAACTTGCCAACTACAAATAAAGACATTCAGGATGAATAATGCAATTTTAAATGAGATTCTTCTTCCACAAACTTTGCAAAGCAAAACATTTTGCCGTTTTCCTGAATTTCAAAAAAAAAAAAAAAAAAAGGAAAATGTAGCTAAAAATTAGCAAAGAAAATTTTAAAAAACAGTATAGACCACAGTATCTTCAGATGTTGCTTAAATAAGTTGTCAAACTTATCTTGCTTAAATAACTCAGTCAAACAAAGTTAAATTTCTTTTAATAACTTTTACTCATAATACTACAATTGTTATAGGATCTTCCAAACCTATACTGACTATAGTGATGCATTGTTTTACATATGACTAGCCTTTGAATCAGTTTTCTTTTCATCAGTATAAAATTTGCCTTGCTTACATGGGTCTTTCTTACATCAAAAGAGGAATGAAAAAAACATTCAAAACTATTCCTTTTTTTTTTTTAATCAATAGAATTGGAAGGACAAATTCTGTCAGGAGGAAGAATGATAGCATTGCAAATGACTTTATGAAACATGAAAAATGGTTTGATTTGCAGTCTTACCTTCATGTCACTAGAGGTATTGTGAGGGCTGAGCAGACTGCATCTGGAGATGTTTCTGCTTCCCAAGGATGCTCATGATGAGTTTTGCTGGAGGTCCTTGAACTTTTCCACTAGGTGCAACTTCATCCTTCTGGAGTCTATGCTGGAAGGAATCTCCACAGAAGCATCTCCAAGGTGCAGATTTAAATTTTTCTTTAGGCACTGTATTTTACCTGAAGTCCAATCACTATACTAATGAGGCAACTAAGAGACATGCCCTTGTTTGTTCTGCTGAATACTTACCCTTCTCCGCTCATCAAAGAATGTCTTGCTCTCATAATCCTTCCATATATTTAAAGTAGATTTTAATATTCTGTTTAAATGATTTAAAGAGAAGATTCTCTAGTAAGCATTTTTTTTTTTTGAAGGCAGGAACCACTTTTAAAAGCAAAAACCTGTGAAAGATCTTTTATGAGAAGCATACCCAATACACCTCTTTTTAATACATGTTTTTAAAGTGCAAAAAAGTGAAAAATAAAAGGATTGGGAGGGGATAAAATAGGAAATAATAAAGTCTAGCAAGAAAAAAACAAACAAACAAAACCACACACACAAAAAAAGTGTAAACCAAGAAGAATTAAATGTAATTATCTACAGTGTGTGACAGAAAATTGAAATCACAGCTGTAAAAAGCCAAAAGTTAGTATGAGAAATAGCTTGCCTTTCAGCGTCTAAGACAAGTGGTGTCCCATGTAGGTAAGTATGCTTCAGAGACATTAAATCTTTTGAACTGGAAAAACTTACAAGATACATCTGCCTGCCCCAGGCAGTGATGGTTCAGCATTATTAAGAAGAATGTCAGTGGTGTGATTGGCTGTTCTATATTTGCGGCTATAAATGTATTTGCTTGCAGAAGTGACCTGTAGCAGAAGCCCTAAAATAACTATTCAATGGGGCTAGTAAGCTTTAAAGCTTTGCAATGAAACAAGCTGACTTTGGACTAGAACAAAGAGGAATACAAGCAGTTTTCTGATTTCATTGCAGAAAAAAGTTGAAAATAAGCTGGAGAAGTAAGCCTGGCCTTAAAACTAGAAAAAGGTTGATTTTGGGGCTGTTCTTTGTGCAGGCTATCAGCTCTTTGGGCCATCCATGAAGATTCAAGAGGTATCAGAAACTGTAGATGTGACAACAGGATGATCAGTCTCAGCACAACGACAAACTAGGAGAGTCTTCAGGCATCCATGACCTCTATACGGCCAACTCAGGGATAGGCAAAGCCCTCCATTGAGTCTGTGATCATTTCACCAGAGAGAGAAGAATCAAAGTGAAACTGTATCCTTTGGCACCTCTTTCAGCAAAAATGGTCCCAACCACCTGGAAAACTGGATTTCCATGAGGTGGTACTAAGAGCACGTCCTTCCACTGACACTGGAAAAATTCCTATTTTACATTAAGAAACTTAGTGCTTCTGCCGAAACCAAAGCCTGGAGCACTGGCTGAAGGATTCGAGTTGTCAGCATTAACATCTAAATACACCAGTCACAAACCCATCCTACATAAAAACTTAGACACACAAAAAAGAAGCATGCTTTAAAGGCTAAAGCTATTGATGACATTTACTGTCACCCCATGCTGACATTTTAATGGCATATGCAGTACAGAAGACTCACACAATGCACTGCCAAAAAGGATTTACAAAACATCTTTTCTCTCTGAAGATCAACTTGAAAAACATCACACTAAAAATGACTCTGTAACCTCAGACTGTGTCGCCTGTATCAAATCATGATATAGCATGTTTTTATATTTATCTGTTCTCCACAAATTCTGTATTAGAGGCAACTAACTTTTTTTTTCTTTTTTTTTCCCACTCTTTGCTTATAGTAAGAAATGGTAATAATATTGTTTATTATCATAAGCTTAATTCCATCTTTGTTGACAGATTGCTGTCCCATTATCCGTCAACTCACAGGCATAATAAAGAATAGAATTTGGACTTCAAGAAAGAAATGCAACTTACCAGTAATTAGCCTTCTCTAAGACTCATTGTCTATAAATAAATATGTTCTGAGGGTACACCTACACCTTATCACTCCAGACTGCAGAGCTTTTTCCTTTTGCAGTAACCATGGAGGATGCATTCACACTATTGTCATCACCTTTGGCACAACGGTATTAAAAACAAAGCATGCCATAAACAATTTTAGTCCCTTCTCAGCCACAGCGACACAGTCTAAAACACTGAAGGAATTCCTGCTAATAGAGTTCAGGATGTCTACTCTTTCCTTTTTTTCGCTGTCAAATTAATATCCATACATTTGTTCACACAATGCAACTTTACACAATTACCTGCCATAAATAAGCTAGCAGAGGATCTTGCAAACAGCACTTCTAGATTGACTCTACAAAGTGCTGTGGCAGCTTTTGAGACAGTTCATCAGAGATAGCATAGTGCCTGGGGAAACGATAGATATACAACAGTTTAGTAACTCAACAGCCTCACAGGAATCATATAATCCCAGTTGGAAGTATCAATTCTAGAAGTTTTACAGCAAATACTGCAACATCCAAACATCCATTTAGATAACTGTTGAATCTGTCAGAGATACACACAGTCCGTAAGATTTCTGAGAAAGTCTGGACCTGAAAATATAAAAAGAGCTCTTTTGCTATTAAAAATACAAATTAATGCACACTTCTTAGAAGCAAAAAGGAACAGAAGGAAAGCATAAATATGTCAAAGTGACGTTAGGACACTATCTTCAGCAGAAATGATGGCCGCATCTTAAGAGATGGTCTGTCTTTGAAGAATAAGGTCAAAGAACCAGCAACCAGAGGGGTATGAATTTATTTTATTTTACTAAGAGAGAAGATGACAACAAAGAAAGCTGTCTTTATGGATAGGGAGAATCCATGATAACAAGGAACACCACATTTAAATTCCTGTTATTCACTGGCCTGGCAGAGGGAAACATCTTGATAATCTCAGAGCACAAGACTGAGCTGGATATTAAATTGATCTGCATACAGTGCAGATGAACTGAAAATCTACAATAGCAATGTAAAGCTTCCAGTCCTTTGGCCAGTCCCTGTTTGAGCCCATTTCCCAAATGGACTGCCAAACCTATAGGGTTAATAGCATCCAATGCTACTTCTTGGAAAGGTGAAGAAAATTTGAGGGTCACTCCTCAGTGGAAATTACCTTGATGCTGCCACCACAAGAGAAAACTTTCATACCACAAGGAAGAGCAATGCTGCCTTTCAGACTTCATCTATGCAGTAATCTCTTGATTATTTAGACTGAGAAGTTCTGATTCCATTGTGTCATGAATGAAAAGCTAGTGGGAAGTGCCTCCTTGAGAATGCATATTAGGACAACCATTTCTGGTTGCTTCAGAATGAAAGCTCCCCCATTGGTACCAAGGTTGGTGGTAAATACTCCAATTTGGCCATATTAGCTTTTTATGATTTGGGGCTCATGGATGAGAAGAGGCTTTTGTAGCATCTCAGGATACTAACTAAACTCCTGATACCTTCCCCTTCTACTCTTAAAAGTAATGAGAAAGAAAGCACAAAGAAGCATGCCTTAGTTTGAGGCAGTAAAGACATCTTTCATATAGGTGACAAGATATAATTAAAATATTTCAGATTTGACAAGGCAAAAAGTAATACTGAAAGAAGTCCCCAATGAAGATTAAATAAATAAGAAATAACTCTGTGTAGATACTGTCATATATAATGAGCTAAGAATGAGAGAAGATAAGTGCAAGTGCAGGTACTGTAAACAGGAAACCTGAGTAATAAGGTGCACATAAACCCAGTCGTGACTGGGCAAACAGAAAAGGAAAAAAGAAAAGAATTTAGAAAAAAATTATTTGTGGCGCAGGAGAGACACTCCTTTTTACTCTTACAGAAGTCCGTGGACTGAGAATAAACAGTGATTATTTTTTTATTTTTTCCCAAAATGATAAAACGAACTCACAATCTGAATTTGTGCAAAGTGGTTTTAAAATTAAACTAAATAAGGTCTACAGCTTAAAAATCTGCCATGTCTCTTTTCAAAATACAAGTGCACTTCAAAATTAATACTGAAAGTTTTACATTTACTATAGTAAAACAGGCTGCTAGGTTAGTTTGCTTTTAGATTTTTTTTTTCTTTTCCTTACGAAATCCAAGATCAGCTCTTGCAAGCCTAAATTTGTTCTCCGCAGAACCCACTACTTCAACGTCTCCAAAGAGTGTTATTACTGAAACACACATATTTTCACACATCAGCATCTCCCAAATTCCACCAACACTGTCAGAAAATTTCAAATGTTGCCAAGGCCTACAGGAAAGTGGAACTGCCCACTTCTTTATTTTATTTTTATTTCTATTTTTATTTTTTTAATGGTGAGTGCCTCATGGTCTCCATTGCTTTGGCCAAATCTAATCATTAAAACAGACTAGGGATGTTCCACAGGTAGTGCAGTGGAAGCCTGGTATCACTTCGCTGCATTACTTCACTTTCTGTGCAAAGCAGCCACTCCTGAACTTAGAATGGCAAATTATAACGACTAGTTAATGTTAGTGCCGCATGTTCAGCATTAAGGTGTGACATGAAGCAAGTTTTCAGCTTGCACCAGTTTAGTGCTTCATGCAGTGACGCTCTGGCTTTTAACATATGCTGCTATGATGCCACAGGTATACCCTACCGAGCAAAATTAATCCTTATTAAAATATTGCTAACTTATCTGGATTTCAGTGCAGTCATAGGGTGTCTCAGATACAAGTTGTATAAGTGACAAAGTTACTCAGAGGCCCATTTCTCATCTTCAAGTATTGTACTAGTACAAGGGATAGTAGTATTTCATGTCTTAGGTGAGCAGTGAAGACATCTTGTAGCATTCTGGCTCTTCCAGCGATCATGAATTGATTCAGTTTCAGTTAAATAGGAGAAGAAAGGTAGGTATGCAGGTTTGCTTCTCAATTTCAAAATGGCAGACTCTGCCAAATATTGTTTTAGAAAATAGCCTGAACTTGGGGATGTAAAAATGAAGATGTCTATAATGTTGTCAAACTAAAAATCATTACACAGATAGTGTATACCTAGAATTTTATAAAAGTATAATATATTCTATACCGAAGTATCTTATTCAGTATTTCATTACTGACTACATGCAAGAAGTAGGTACTACTGGTGACATTTCTTGATGACATGAAGTTGAGAAATACACTTAACACAGAAATCAATGAGGATACCACATAGGAAGACAAAGGTACCTTAATGCTTAATATTAACAGAAATTGGTTTTAATTCAGTAGCAACTGATGTGCAAGGTAATGCACTTCAGAATTACTAACAGTTATCACTATTATCATCTGATGGTCTCCTTAGCTAAACATGACAAGCAAAAGAAAAATGAAAATACTTGCAAAATATGATTGTGACCCACCAGCCTAGTATGTCTGTGAACATATGTGATTCTAGGAGACCACAGACAAAATATTTCCAGCAGGGATTGGGTACTATTTATGCCACTGTACAAAGTCCTCATAAGGCAGCATTTAAAAGCCACATAACTCTATGTGGAAGGAGTAGGAAAGTAGGCATTCATATCATACCAAATCGGGATATTGCAAATCCTGGGGTAAAAAGAAGCTGAAGCTGCCTTCTAAGAGGTGACTCAGAGAGCTTGCGTAGATGATCCTATTTATCAAAACTGAGACGGGAACATAATAGTGGTTTATGAAGTTACCCCAGTGAGGCCAGTGGTGGGTCATCATGCTGGCCAGGGGCTGGAGCATGTTACAAGAAGAAAGGCTGAGGAACTGGGTTTATTCAGCCCAGTTTATTCAGAGAAGGCTCAGTAGAGACTTGATTGCAGCCTACTGCTACCTGATGGAAGAATACCAGAGAAAACAGAGCCTAACTCCTCTAAGGGGAGAAAGATACGATGAAATGCAACAGACATCGTTGGAACATTCTGACCAGAAATAAATTATTTTTATTTTTAACCGAAAGTATTCTTAAACACAAACCCAGAGACGTTGTGGGACTTCCATCACTGGAGCATGTCCAAGACTCAACTTGAAATGGCCCTCAGCAACCTGATCTGAATAGACCTGCATTGAGCAGGGGTTGGACTAGATGAACTCATGAGGTGCATTTAAAACCCAAAATGCTCCACAATCCTATGAAAATTCATTCAAAAGGAGAGAAAAAAACACTAGTTAAACGTAAAAAAAAAATAAAAATAAAAAGACCATGGTTAATTTTAGGGAGCAAAATGAGCAGGTTTCCAATCAGAAAAGTTCTTAAACAGTAAGGACAACAAAAATCTAGTTATCTTTGAAATAAAATTAGATCAATTTACGAAATGGAGTGGAAGAAAACAATTGGACTAGCAACCCTGAAAGAGTCACATCCCTCTGTTCTATGTTGATATTCAGTTATGACAACTCTAAATACCTTTTTAAAACCCTATTTCCGAACCACCAGTGATTTTTACATAAACACACATGTTTTTACATAAACACACAAAGCAGTGAAGGAATATCTACCAAAGCAGCATTTTTTTGACCAGTATGAGATACTCAAAAACTACATAAAGAATTTCTCTGGCAACCACAGCAAAAGAGCAGTACACTCAGCCACATTTTCAGAGCTGCCAGAATGAGAGCACTGAGTCTGAGCACTATGTGAGACAGGCTGTTGTCACCCACCACCAAAATAATTCAGTCTGCAACCTCTGAGCTCTGGTCAAGAATGAATCCATGTGCTAAATAAGTTGGTCTAGGAAACAAGATTTTTCTCAAACAGACAACAGATCAGATTAAGCTTTTGATACTGAGTTTCTGGAGATGTTTCTCCGCAGTCAGAGGAAAAAAAGCTTTATTTGGTTTCATAGTGAAGTGCATCAATCTATGCAGGAAAATATTTCCTTAGTAAAAACATAATTTTGTGGGTTTAGTCTTTCTAGTTCAGAAGAAAAAGCTTTGCACTTGCTTCAACTGAATGGGTAAGTTTTCAAAACACAGTGGTTATACTCTCTGCACATGACATTATTAAAAAAAGGATGAAAACTACCTACTCCAGTTTGGGGAATGGTATTTTGCACTTTTCACAAGGGCTGCTGCTCCTAAGTGGCTGAAAAGCTTAACAGATGCTCGTGTTAAAGCCTACTTACCATGTGAAACTGAGAGCTTTTGGCTGCCTCTCAAGTGCAAGACTATAAAATGTTTTCCAGAAAGGTTCAGATGGGACAGATTATTCACAAATTGCCTTTGTTGCCACTCAGAGAAGAACTGTCTTGGGCTTGAAATATTTCACAGATATTTATTGTATTCTGAAAACTTCATTTTATTTCTAACTTATTTACAGTTAAACATTCAGAATCATAAAATATGAAGTATAAAATATTTAACAAAATAGATGCAGTTCATGTTGTTCAGATGCACCATAGATATATGATGAAACAGTAAACAGCACAGGAATTTCCTGATGGTCCTCTCTCTCATTAACCAGGGAAAGGAATGTGTAGACCCGTCCTATACGTTCTGACCTGATAAGTATGGCATCGAATTCTCATTTCAGAGAACATCACCACTCTGATTTCTATGTCCTCAGTCTGTCTTCCACAGTTACCTTCACTGTCTGAAATGCGACACTGTAATGTTCAATACATCAGATACCTTCTAAAGTCGGTATTTTTAATACTTTTTTTTTTTTTTAATATAGAACTTCCTAGAAAAGAAGAATCAGGTAATTCAGGCAATATGAACAAAAGAGTCATTTATTATATATATATTCTCTAGTAAGTTATAATAGTCTCTTGGATTTTAAATGTCTTTTTGCTATTTTCAATGCTTAAAAATTATAATTTTAAAACATTAAATATTGTATTATATACATTATGATTTAATTTCTCATTTCTAAACATGGAGCATTCTCCAAGTGAAAACTTGGATGAAACAGAAAACAACTTCATTGACATAACAGGCTTTAAAAGTTCACTTCATACAACCATAGATTTGACTATATGAAAAATAGCCAAATGTCAATTTGCTCCTGTATGGGTTTTTTTTCTTTGTCTTTCCGGTCTTGGGGAGAGGGCTTTTTTTGGCTTTTGTTTTTGTATAAATGAAAGGACAGATCTGGTCAGTACTGTTGTCAGTGTTCAGTATTTTATCTTTTTTTTTTTTTTTTAATCTCATACTTATTTTATATAAAATAACAAAATATACAGAGAGAGCTGAGTTTGTTACATTAGTTCATACACATACAGTAAATAAAAGTGTTTTTTTTTTTAATGTATGGCTTTGCAAAGGTAGATTATGAAGTGACTTTTGTATTTTATTTGTTTAAAAGCATTTTAAGAGAACGTGTTAGTGTGCTTACAATAGCGGCCATGGTAGTCGAATGTCGAGCCAAGAGTTTAATGCTAGGATCACTGGAGGTCTTGCCTGATACTGCTTCTGCAGCCTTCAGAAGACAAATGTAGTTTATTACAACCTCATCTATCTTAGCTATAATTTCCTGCTGCTGTGTTTCAGAGTTCATGACTTTAACTAAACGCATGCAGGCTTCTGTTAAGCAACAGAGTACTTGAAAGCTGGAAGTCATAGCTAAAAGCATTTCCTCAGGGCTTTTATCAGCCATGGCCATTTTCCTGCAGGCACTTCCCAACTGTCTCGATTCCATAGATAACAGTTGTTTGTACTTAGAAAGTTTAAGGTCATATGTTTCTGGATGTAAATCTTCTCTCTTGCCCATACTTGCTCGGACCAGTGACAGTAGCTCACTGGCATCCTTTTGTGCTGCAATAAATCCATCAGGCATTGCATACGTCTTCTCTTTCATCACATTTATTCGTGTAATTCGTGCATCAAAGGCCACATCATTGAGATTCACATCAATCTGGCCACCTTGGGTGTCAGCACTGCTCTTCTCATGTGCATTAACTGCCTCACCTTGCAGGGTCTCAGCAGCTTTCGGGGACTCCAAGACTTTCTGCTCATTTTCACTGGAAAAAGACTGACTGACTGGTTCTGCGAGCTCGCACGGGTTCTGCGGTTCGAAGAGACATGAGAGCTGATGGCCATCTCCATCATCTTCATCATCATCACTTCCTCTGCTTAGGAAACAGTAGCTAAAGGGGCCACGACACCTCCAGGCGCTGGTGTCCAGCTTCCGCAAAGGCAACGTTCGACACTGCTTGGAGTCCTTCTGATTGACTCCTGTGCCTGAACACCTCTTACTGTCCTTCCTATCAGTGCTGACATACACACAACTCTGGGAGTAACTTTTTGACAGCTTTTTGCCCAGGGAGAGCTCCACCCTTCCTTCTGACTTGGATTCATCCCTTGGGGTGGTGTCCAGACATTTCAAGCTGGCTGTGGCTGCCTTCCTTTCAAACAGCATCTCAATGTCTGCAGATCCTCCAGTGATGCTGCTGCTGCGTCTCAGCACTTTCCTGTTGTGCGGCATCCTGAGGCTTCCTCCTATCATGTCATATGGCCGTAAACTAACTGTTGCCCCACAAACCTGATTTACTTTGGGAATGTCACAAGAGTCTTGATTTTGACTTGGCACCTTTGATTCTGATAGCATGGATGATAGCATGATGGAGTCAGCTAGAGGCTGTCTAGGAAAAGCTGTAGGCATGCCTCCTTGTCTTCCCTTTTCAGGCTCTGTGAAAGCTACACTAGGGGTAGTAGAAGAGCAGACAGAAGAATTAAGCATCACCCTGACAATATTCACAGACTAAACTTTTATATATCTGTAATACTCAGGGCAAATGGATTCATAGTATATTCCAGAGGTCTCCATTCCTCAAAATATTTCACACACAAAAAAACCAACATTGCTAGCTCCTCATGTCTTTTGTATTTCACTATGATGCTTTTTAAAATCTATCAACAAATTATAACTTTTGAATAATAAATTGTTCCACTACAGAACACGTTGAAATAAAGGAATAGAAAATCATCTATAAAACTTCCTAAATGCCCCCCCCCCCCCCCCCCAGTATGTGGATTGGATGTTTACTATTAAATAATTAGATGAATATTTTCCGATTAAAATACCTTCTTTAACTATGCCTGAGAGAGTATGGAAGGATGCATTCATGGTAATTTTGTTTTGGTTATGTGGTTGTTTGTTTGTTTTTCTCATTCTTTCTCCTAGTCTGCTCCACTTTCAGATTTTCATGCATTGCTACACTACTGGGACATGTGTGTTGCTACCCAGGAAGAATGAAATGTTTAAAACCCAATCGAAAGCATTTCCAAAGCTCTCTCTGAAAAACTGTGTATTTTTCTGAACAGAAAGTTCACAAAGTCACTTGAAACTGGAACTTCAAAATGTGGTAATGATTCTATATGTGAATTATTCTTAAAGGAAACACCTACAATCAGATGGTGAAGTAAAAACATATAGTGACATTTTCTCACCTTTACAGTTAGAGCTTTTTATTCATACTGGCATGTTTTTGACAATCTGCTAAAGTAGCATAAAATATATAATAAATGAAGCACTTTTTTTTCTTTCTCTCCATCATTAATATACCTTCTGAAGTCATCTTATGATCTAAAAAGAATCCTGGAACTCAAATGGCTATGAACTTTGGAGAGGCTTCCAAAGTTTACTTTCTCCCCTAGGCCTCTCCATCAATGTCCCCCAAATATTAGATCTAAAACACAGGAGACTTTTTTTTTGTTAAACTGTAATGAGAGATCTTCCAAAAAAAAAAAAAAAAAGAATTTTTGTAAGCAGCTCCCAAGAACATCTCAACACAAAGAAGTAAAATGAATAGATACACTAAGGTCTAATCCCACAGCCTGCTGTAGATTGATGATGTGCTTTCAGGTAAAGAGAATGCAAACTTCATACCTAGCCTTCAACCTTAACATGCAACTTTAAAAACAAACATAAGAAACACTTTATTACTGATGTACCTGTAGTTTCTTTTATCTTGGGGATCCGATGACATCCTTCTCTCAAAGTGCCAAACAGTGGTTCAGCATTAATTGCTGAATGCACGACAGGCACCGTCATCCTGTGACACACAGCTTCTGGCTGCTGATGCAGGTCTTTGTATGTTGTTCCATGGTTTGGAAGAATGGCAGCTCTTTCATCTGCTGGAATATAGGCAATGCCCTTCATTGATGGGTCAGAGATAATGTGCTTAACGTCAGAGGTACAAAGAGGAGATTCAACAGGGGTAGCACATGTGCTACTGCCCGTGCTGCATCCTGCATCCACTGAAGAGCACTGAGAGCTTTGCAGTGAGAAATGGCCTTCACTTTGCAGAGATGACATGCGCTTAGCCAAGTGATATTCACAAAGTCTAGCCACACTCTGCTCAGCTTCTGGAAGCTTTGAAGGATGGTCATCTGCAGATAAATCGGTATCTTCTGCATCATTTAGGTCTTTGGCTGAAGACACAGGAGTCATATCTGACAAGAAGTTTTCACCTTGGCCAAGCCCTGAGGTATCATCCTGATCCACCTCAGGATCTACTTCATCCTTACAGTCAGTTTCTGTTTTGCCAAGGACAGGAACTCTTGGAAATGTCTTCCCGTTCACTGTTTCTGGGCTTGGCTTATCTGCTGCCCCATCATCGGCAGCATACCATCTTTGGCGAAAGGCAGTTCTCTCCACATTAAAAGTGCTTAGGCGTTGACTGTCTCTTGCTGAAAGAGTTCCAAATTTAGCTTTTAGGTCTTCATCAGCCTCTGCTTTTTTAGTTCCCTGTTGCTTTTTCACAGTAGCATTGCCATCAGAAGGTGCTTTTACTTCACTGTCTGTCATCTTAGTTTTCCTTTTACTAGTGCAAGAATATACCAAGGATCCCATGTGCAATTTGCTAAAATAATCAGTGACAGATTTTGTTTCCATGGTCTCTGGCTCCATTTCCATGTTATCTGAATGAAGAATCTGCTTTGAAGGCACAACTTTTGACTGTAGCTCCGCAGCCTGACGACCAGACAAAGGCTGAGAGGATTTCATGCCTGGCACTCCAGCCTGACTCTTAGCGATGGGAAATTCAGTCTGCTCTTCCACAAGGGGTTGATAGCCTTCGCTTGTGGTCAAAAACATGCGTGCAGTGTTTTCTGTCTGTTTCTGCGCTGCAGCTAATTCAGAACTTTCAGTCATTTCAGAGGAATTTGTTTCATTGCCAGAATCTGAAGATGACTCAGGGCTATATGCTCGCAAGATAGCTACACCTGCAAGCCACAAAAAATGAGAGTCAATCAATGACAGCAGCTGAAGCACCTGAACAAGTGACAAGCAAAGGCGTGTGTTAGAGACAAAAATATCTTTTGTAAGAATAATCTGACTTTATTGCACAGTTCCCGGGACAGGTAGCTTAATAACATTACAGTAGTTCCATTACATAATATGGAATATGATGTATGGAAAATGATGGCAAAAAAAAGCAAAACAACAAAAAACAAAACCCCCTCACAAAATGGAGTATTTCCAAAGCTAAATGGATGAGATGGAATGATTTTCAATGAATAAATGTAACTATGGTGAAAGAACCTGAGTTGTCATTCGTCTGCTGTTCCTCTGAAGCAGCCAAAGCTTCTAGTGCTTGAAGTGTAGAGACTACAGCATCATCTAGCCCCTTTTCACACTTCCCCTCTGTATTAGTAGCGACAGCATCGATAAGCGACACTGGAATATCATCACTGCCTAGATTACTGGCTTGCTCCTTGTCGTCTCTAGGCTGTGTTGCTTGATTCTGAGAGTCTTCCTCATCTGAACTGTCCCTGAAGCCAGGTGGAGGAGCAGCAATGGCCATGTTTAAGGTATGCAATAGGAAATCATCTTCATTATCATCACCTTCTGGAGGTGGAAGTGAAGTCAAATCAATAATGTCATCACTAGAACCAGAAAGGCTGAGAAGAGCAGGCCTATCGATTTCTCCTACCATAATGTCTTCTTCACAGCTTACTTCATCTTCATCTTCAGCATCATCTGTGTTTTCTGCATAACAAATATCATGCAGCAAAGGCTCTTCTATTCCTTCCGCAGCTCCAAATATTTTACCATCATTTATGGTTGCGTAAACAGAATTTGTAGCAAACTGAATGCTTTCAGCATCTGGTGACAACTCCAGACCTTTAATGTCATTGGCATTACTAATATAAATGGCTCTTTGTTTTTCTAGTACTTCTGGACTTTCATCCAAAAGCCTTTCATAGCCAAGAGTCTGAGGATTGATACCATCCAAGTTGTGATCTCCAAATATAAAAGAAACTTTTGCTCCCCTGGGAGAATCCTGTGCTTTCTTGCTAGATTCCAAACCTGAGAGTGACAGCAGTGAAGACTGATTAAAATTTCTGCTTTCTTCTGCTTCAGTGGGGTCACTTTGCTTGGCCAGATGCTGATCAAATCCACCTGAATTATAGGTATTTTCTATGTACAGATGTCTGTGCTCTTTTTGACATAACAGACTTTCAGAAACATCTACAGTCTTCTGTTGAGGATCAGCAAAGGACATTTGAGTCTCTTGATCTCCTTCAGCCAGGAAAGTGGTAGTTTTTGGTACACAATTCCACTCAGAAGCAAGGAGACTATGCTTCCCTCTATTTTCAATTCCTGTAACACAGGGAAATAAAAGAAACATTATGAAATCACAGATTCATATAATCACAAGTTCATGCAATTTTTTAAACAATATCTTGTTAATATTGAGCAATGAACCCTCTGAATAGGACAGCTGGGTCATCAAACGCTTCAGAAAAGCATTTTCAAGCTTACCTCTGCTCTGAATTAAATAGCTGTTGATTTAATGACCTAAAGTTTAACTGACACTTTTGTACTTTAGTGCAAAACCAAACCACAGCTAGGTACAAATGCTATTCCAGAAATAGTAACAGAAAATCAAATTCCCAGCTGGTTTCCACAACACCATATGTATTCTTATACAAGATATATGTGTATAATGTAATAACACTCATAGGGAACATGCATCTGTTTCAATACAGTTATGAAAGAAATTCAAGCTATCAAAGGCTGAATATTAGAACATTACAAAGCTGAATTGGTATACTGTAGAGCCAAGTCTAAGCCAGCAATAAAATCTCATTTGGCATAGCCTTGTATTTATCTGGAGATGCACTGGGGCTTAAGCTGGCTTCTGCTTTACACCTGTGACCATCAATAACATACTGTGCAATGAATACCTGTTTCTCTGCTCCCTGTATTTTTCTTGTTCGCCATGTTGAATATTGAACGCCTTGAGTCGACCAGCAGTCTATAGTACCCAGCTGTTAGGCAAGCAAGATTCATTGCATCTGATGACTCCATCAGTAGAGTAATAGGCTAAGAAGAATACAACCAAGTCTTGGTTAAGGCTGTTACTTCTCTATTTGTTTACCTGCTGACAATACTACTACATGGAATCAAAAGGAGTTACATCAGGAATGCCACACTGAAAAATATACGTGAGAACTTATTTTCCTCACTACCACCATCAGGCAACATCAAACATTTTCAGGGGGTATCTTATTAAAATATATAAATAACTGAAAGGAAGGTGCAGGGAGGAAAAAGCCAGGCTCTTTTCAGTGGTGCCTAGGGCTAACAGAAGAGGCAATGGGCACAAACTGAAATACAGGAGGTTCCCTCTGAACATCAGGCAGCACTTCTGTGCTGTGCGGGTGACTGATCACTGGCACACGTTGCAGGCTCTCTCCTTGGAGACATTCAGAAGCTGCCTGGATGTGGTCCTAGGCAACCTTCTCTAGGTGGCCCGGCAGGGGGCTTGGACCAGATGAGGTCCAGAAGTCCCTTTCTACCTCAAGAATTCTGTGATTTACAAGATTAGAGTTGGAATAAGAAGTCCAACTGGGCATTTTTAAGGGCTGAGTTTGTTCTCTTTCTGAAAAAAAGCTAATTACTTTAAGACTCTTGCTCCATCTTTCTCTTGCATAGATATATATATATATATTTTCTCCTAAGCACTGTTTACTGCTACTCTGAAACTGCCAAGGGCTAAAACTCTGGTACATTAGGTGCTGCAGTCTTACAGTAGCATGGGAATCATTGCAGCTTGCCAGAAAATGAAGTGCCCTAAGCTCATGTAAAGAAGTAAAATAGGAAGCAAACAGGGATGGAAAAAGTTCAGGTTGAAAAAATACAGTGGTGAGGATAAAGCTATCATTACACAGCAGCAGCAGGGAATATTAAAATGAGAGCTTAAAAGATTTCAGTATTTGTGGCCTGGCATTGCTTAAAAGACGTGATGAAAAAAATGAATAGACAAACAGAAACAGAGAACAGAGAGAGATCCTCAGAAGAGAAATCAGCACAGAAACCAAACTCAAAGCCTTTAAAGAGAACAGTTAGACTTAACAGAAAAATGCCATAGTTCTGAAAAGCTGTCTTGCAGGCTAGAGAGCATTGAATGTAAGAAATCCATGTGAAACACACTTTCTTTTATTTCCTTTTCCTTTGCCCCATTGTATAAATTCCTTTGCCTAAAACTTTTGTTCATGTCTCCGTAGCTTATAACAGCAAAAGTTGCTCTCCTCAAATTCATTTTAAGGTGTCTAGCCTCTAGAACTCCTAAAGAGGAAAAAAAATTACCAAGTCCTTACCATGATACATAGATAGAATTTACACCATAGACAACCTATCCGGTCATTCACATAGTTTGTAGCGACTTATAACCATGTGGACATTTGCGACCTGAAGGCAACTGATTGTGGTAGAAATTGTGGCCAAAACATAATTTATGTTCATAGCTTACTACCAAACTCAAAACTGTTGTATGAGCAGTTTTCGGCAACATGTAAAAGTCTATGCACTTTTTTTCTTTAAAGTATTTTATGCTATATATAAAATACTCATCCTCAGTATGAGGTTCTACTCAACACATGCTTCTTTCTAAAGGATTCAAACAGAGATATAAAATTAATTATAAATTATTAATTCTATAATGAAGTACTTAATCTTTGTTCTCTTGAGTCACAAATAAAAAATAGCATTGAAATGCCATGTTGATGTCAAATTTTTCTGCGATGATAGACAGAAATGGACAATTTCCAAAGAAGTCTCAGATTGCTGAAAACAGTGCTGTGAACTACTGTTAATCTGATGAACAGTCTCGTGACAGCTAAATTTTACTGGCTGCATCTCCCAAGTGATTTATGCTTGTGAAGATATCAAAAAGAACCAAAAATAAAAGAAGAACACAGGCTTCTTATTCATTCATTTGTTACAAAAATGGCACTTATTGGCATATTCAGAATCTAGATATAGGAACCTGCTACCTTACGGTATGCCTGTGTTTGCCCACATCTCCAATATCTCCACAAGAAACTGTGACAGTCCATACTTGTGCCCCACACAGAAGTTTTTTGTTGTTGTTGTTTTGTTTGTTTTGTTTTGTTAAATTCATTCCACAGCCTTCTACCTTTGTAATTTTAATGTTAGGCGTTCTGTATTTAAGACTGAATGTGTTGAAAGGCAAGAAGATAGGCATATACATGGTTTGCAGTAAGGCAGTAACAGCATTATAACACAAAACATAAGATCATGGCAATATAAAATATCATGGCATACAGTGCTGCATTTTACATTCAAGTAGAAGGGAAGTATTTAATTTCTGGACTACTTTCTCCATCAGAAAAAAGAGGATAACAACTTTCTCACAAGAGGGCTACAAGTTTAGCACAGTAATACAAGTAAAGTAGACTGAGATGCTCAGATTGCTAAAATGCTGTATTCATCAACCTGTACATTTTTTGTGATATTGTTGTCAAAGGGCACCTAGATCAATTTACAGCAATGTTTTTTTTCATTAACTTAAATACAAGGAAACACTTTCAGGTCAATAAGCCTAAAGCATTCAAAGCAAAAGTTTAGTAAAATATCCCTTGTGTATGTTTTGTTGTTGTTTATTTATTTTTTAATGTACATCTGTGTAAGCAACAAGAACTGTTAGGCTCCATTTATTTTAAAGTATATTTAAGTTTCAAGTATAAGGAGAACTCTTCCTTTAATCTCTGATTGTCCTGATTGATGTCCTAGACAGTCTCTGAAGCCTTTCACTTTAAAATCTGATAGGAAGCACACCAAGAAGAACCAGGATAATATAATGTATAAAACTCCATTCACTGCCCCCCAGATGCCACAGATGCAAAGTGTTAAGCAGGATAAAAGAGAAATTAAATTACTATAGGTAGAAGAAGAGCATACAATAATACATAATATGGGACAAGAAACTTAACTGGAATTATAAGGCCTAAGAAAAAAAAAAAGCCTTTTAACCGGTTATTTCACTAGTAAGAACTATATGGTTACTTGCAGTGTCCTTTGCGGATAAAACACTGGGCTACTTGAGACACTGATCTGATAGAACTGGCAATTCTCTAACAGTAATAACATTGTCTATTACACCAAAAGTGGCTTATAGGAGCTCAAGGAACTTCAAAAGAAGGCCAATTTCATCATCAACCTCTTCTCACCATGGAAATCAAGGGACACAACAACAAAGCAAATTGCCAGAGCTAAAAATGCACTTCCAACAACATATCATTGTCATGAAAACATTTGGAACAATTAGCACAGTTTGACCAAATATTTAAATAAAAAGGCAAAAACATTATTTAAAGACATTGCATCATTGCAGATCAACAAAAAACTTACTTTTACATCTAAGACATGCAGCTCAACTCTAACACTGCTTTCATCTTCTGTAAACATCTCGATCCTGTTCACATGGCTGAAGTCTGCCAGGAGAGCCACCAGGTTTGTTTTGGTGTTTATCACATGACTGATGCCATACCGTGGCCCTACTAACAATGTCACTTCTGAACGCTTTTCTCCCTGCTTTAGCATAAAAAGGGGAAGAAAAAAAAAAAAGTAAAACCCATGAGAAACACTGCACAGTCACTGCCTTCTTTCATCTCCATGAAGCTTCATCTGTGTGATTAAAGATTATCACATTTTTCTGAGAAGGTGAAATATAGAAGAGCATACTAGTTCGATAATTAATTACAAAAAGTAAAGGAATTTGATCATGGATATTGGCTGTACTGCAGTTTTTAGATGGATAGGTGGGTGGACAGATGGATGGATGGATGTTTCCTTTAAAAGAAAGTATTTTTCATCAAGAGTTTTCCAGAGTAATAATTTAAGTATTCTTCAGTTAATTGGATGGCACTATTTGCCAAATAGATGCTACCTATCTCCAAACCCCCAGTAAGTATTCAAATTACACTAGGAATGTTATTTTCAAGATGAAAAGAAACTAAAAGTGATTTGGTTCAATTTAACAAGTATTTTTTTTTAAGTGTATGAATAGAACTTAAACTTCTAAAGAAAATGTTACGGTCCAGTTTTTGCAAAGAGACACTTGGATAAAACCATCAAGAAAAGAGAGAAACTTTTTCAAGAGAATTATTACCACTAGTGTTGCCTTGAAAACACGCCCTCCATACAACCGCAGATCACTGAGGAACTTTAGATAGTGCACCTTGGCTTGCAGAGCAGATAGCTGAAGAAAGAGAAACAGGGGTAAGATATAGTGGTAGAAATCAACACGTTACTAATTTTATTTAAAAAAATAAAAGGTATTCATGTGGTGTAAAGAAAATGGACAGCAATAAGAGCTCATCAGAGTCTGAAACCAAATCATCAAATGCTTGACTTTCAGATGAGGAGAAACAGTTTCATTCTTAAAATTCAGATTGTGCTTGTTTAGTCAAATGCACTGAGAATTTGGGTATGGGCTATATCAGGGCACTGCAAGAACATTGTAACTGCTCCAATGAAGGGAAAATGTTAAACTACTCAAATTAGACATCTGTTCATTGAGGGATTTCAAGGATAGTCAACAGCTTTCAATTCATAATCACCATCAGTTCTTAAACATTTATGGACCAATACAGAGAAAGAGAACAAAGAATTTCATTTTGTCAGCTATGTGCTTTACATTTTGCAAGGTACTTGCAGCATATGGCATATTATTCTGCCTCATTACTGCAATTCCTATTTTTAAAAATAAAATTCCTCTACTATATTTAGTAGGGAATAAATCTGGAAGCCAAATACAGTACATAAATACATACGATTCTATCATGCAACCCAATCCATAATTTATCTCTTTTTTCCCCTACCTTAAAATACCTACTTAAAAACATCAAGCTTGGACATATTTTATGAGATTGAATGGAACCAAGAAACAGTTCATTTCACCCAAACAATCTGAAGCCAGAACTTACACCTCCCTTGTGTAAATCTTTGAGTGTGGACTTTATCGAGCTCATCTCATTTACTATTCTCTCTTCAGCCACTAGATTTCTAGTTCAAAAACTTACTTGATCTTAAACAGCATTTTAAGAGCCCCTAAACTAACATTTTCCTAGACTCTAAGGAGGAAATGAATCCAAAGCAGAAAGCCAAGAGGGAATGAAGTCCCCTTCCTTTAAGTAGGTGTTAAGTTGGATACAGAAATACACAGGACTTATAAAAAAGGAAGGATCCTAAGAGTGACAGTCTTCCCTTCACAGGAAGGGATACAAGCTCCAGAGGCTTGTCCTGGCTTAGTACCTACAGGTGAGACAGAAGGTGACGATGAGCTCTGATGCTTTGTTTCTGATGACTGCCTGGTAAAAAAGCAGGCGGGCACGCAATGAGTTTCCAAAGCTCAAATCACAAAGAATAAAGCAAAAATCATGGAATCACAGAATCATTTAGGTTGGAAAAGACCTCTAACATTGTATAGTCCAACCTTTAACCTAGCACTGCCAAGTACACCATTAAACAATATCCCTAAGCTCTACATCTACACGTTTTTTGAAGACCTCCAGAGATGACTCAACTACTCCCCTGGGAAACCTGTTCCAATATTTCACAACCCTTTCAGTGAAGATATTTGTCCTAATAACCAACCTAAACCTCCCCTGTTGCAACGCAAGGCCATTTCCTCTTATCACTTGGTGCTTGGGAGAAGAGACCAATCGTCATCTCACTATAGCCTCTTTTAAGGTAATTGTAGAGCATGATAAGGTCTCCCCGAGCCTTCTTTTCTCCAAGCTAAACAACCCCAGCTCCCTCAGACACTCCTTGTAAGACTTGTTCTCTAGACCCTTCACCAGCTTCATGGCCCTTCTTCGGACATGCTCCAGCACCTAGATGTCCTTCTTGTAGTAAGGGGCCCAAAACTGAACACAGTAGTTGACGTGCAGCCTCACCAGAGCTGAGTAGAGAGGGACAGGCACTTCCCTACTTCTGCTGGCCACACAATTTCTGATACAAGCCAGGATCCTGTTGGCCTTCTTGGCCACCTGAGCACCCCGTTGGCTCATAACCAGACAGATATTGACTGATACCCCCAAGTCTCTTTCTGCCGGGCAGCCTTCCAGCCACTCCTCCCCGAGTCTGTAGCGCTAATTCGGGTTTTTGTGCCCCAAGTGGAGGACCTGGTACTTAGCCTTGTTAACTTCATAGAGTTGACCTTGGCCCATCAGTCCAGCCTATCCAGATCCCTCTGCAGAGCCTTACTACCCTCAAGAACATCAACACTTGCACCTAACTTGGTGTCATCTGCAAACTTACTGAGGGCGCACTCAATACCCTTGTCAAGATCATTGATGAAAATATTGAAGAGAACTGTCCCCAGTACTGAACCCTGGGGGACACCACTAGTGACTGGCCTCCAGCTGGATTTAACTCCATTCACCACAACTCTTTGGACCCTGCCACCCAGCCCGTTTTTAACCTAACAAAGTGTACACCTTTCCAAGCCATGAGCAGCCAGTTTCTGCAGGAGAATGCTGTGGGAAACAGTGTCAAAAACCTTACTGAAGTACAGGTAGATCACATCCACATCCTTTCCCTCATCCACTGAGCATGTCACCTTAACAAAGTCTGCTGCGGAAAGGCATTGTTGCAACCTCTGTTCTAACCAAGAATCAATACTGAATGCCCCTGCCATCACCTGTGATTCCTTCAGCAGTGATAGCTTCCAAAATAAAACCAAAGTTACACTACTATGATAAGTAGTAAGTAATTGGCATTATTCAGGTTTAGCTTCAGCACTGCTGGAGACAAGCAGTACTTCAGTCAAAAAGGTGTCCCCTCTCCCTGAGCATTCTGGGTCAAACACACAGATCTACATTCACAATCATGACATGACCTGAAACTCACCTCCTCCAAGCAGGATTTTTGCTGATCCCAATGAACCTTAGCTCGGGCACCTTAGTTCTGGGCTTTTCCCATTCGGAAAAAAAAGTGTCATGAACCAAGATTCAGCTAATTTTATGTCTCAACTACTCACTCTTAGGTTCTGTTCACTGTCAATGGAGAGAAACAGGCATTTCTAGGACAAGTCATCTGACCTATTTTTGGCATCTAATATGGGATGGGATGAATTGTTCCCTAGAAGTGCCTGTTTCTCTCTGTTGACTACAAAGAGAGGCTAGATAATTTACATAAAAAAAAGAACACTCATTATGGTGTCTAAAACCAGACACAGCTGTATGCATGCAACAATGCTGTGTGCATTTCTCAGGGACATTGTCTTCTACATTTCTTTCCATCTGAACTGAAAGCTTAGTGCTAAGAAAAGCATTTTACAATAGCAAGGAGGAGCAGTTACTATAAGGAACATTATCTATCCAATTAGGCCTTGGACAGGGAAATGTCTCTATGTACAGCTTAATGGAAAACAATCCTGAAAAACAGCATTTACATCAGGCCCATAGGTTAATATAGTTCAGACCAGAGCATAAGAGAGGAAACAATAACTTTCTAACAAGTCTGCCATTAATATGAAGCGCTAAATGAATTAAAAAATATGTGTCTTTATAATACCTGAAATGCTAATAACCACCTTTCTGGCATTCACAAGTTAAGAAGATAGTTTAGTTGGGATATAATTAATTATTTTAATTGTTCTTGGCTATGTTGTACTAATCACCAGAAGTTAAATTGTCTATATTCTCTGAAAATATAATGGCTAGGTATTTCTCCAAAGAATTAATTTAAAATGTTTCCCATGCATGCCACCCTTTCTGTTCTTTAAAACATATTTTCTATTAAGATGCAAATGTAATACCTTTTTACCCGGAGGAACTACGTTTTGATTTGCTTTGACAAGGTGCGAAAGTGCTTTCTTTATGTTCTTTTCTTTCATGCTTTGCAGCACAGCAGATGGAAGAAAAGTCTCTAATCCCCATTCTTTTCTGCAAGAAAAGGCATATATTTAATTTCACATTCCTGTGACGATTATTTATCTAAAGACTGGTGACTATGATGTCAAGTGAATGAACTCATACAAACAAAGAAAAAGTTGATAAAGTCCAGAGTTTTGCAATAACGCATCATTTTGTATATTCGAACTATATGAAGAACTATTTTCTATATTCGAACTATATTCAAACTTATGAAGATGCTTTAAAACTATACTCAATCATTTCTTCTATCTCTTCCAACATACTACACAGCAAAGAAGTTTAAAGTGTGTACGTTTAAAATTTAGGCTTGTTAATCCCCACCTAATTACACAGGCAAGCACCAATATAGAATTAAATTTGCAGAAGATTTAACAACATATATCAGATTAAATTTTATTTTCTAAATTTTTTTAGGACATGCAAACCAGCCAATGATTGTCTTTGTAACTTTGCCAACCTGACAACCTGTTCCCCTCCTTTTACCCAAAGTACTTTTCTTCTTGATGCACACTTTTTGACAGAAGACTGACTCTTTGCTCGTAATATTTTTTCTTGTTGATTAGGATAAAATATAACAACATAGAAAAAGCTGGTTTTTTTGTTTGTTTGTTTTTGCGCTTTTTTTTTTTTTTTATCCTAGCAGATATACACATTGCTGCATTTTGGATTTTTAATTTTCCTTGCAGTTACATATATATGTTGTGTAACCTCTCCTAGAAAATCATAAGGACAATATAAAACAGGTGCTTACTAGATTCTTCTGTATCTAAGAAATCTTTTAGAAGGAATCTTAGACCCTATGGTATTCTGAACCAAGAAATCAACTGAATCTTATTACAATCATCTCTACTAAAACCCTAGGATTTAGGATATATAGACTTAGATCTGACCATTGAAAGCAAGAGAATTAATCTTATTTACATTTATAGCCTATTTCACATGCCTAAACACATGACCAAAACGTAAATGTATTGTCCATACTTAAAGCTCTTAGCTCACCTGAATAAATTTCAAGTCACAAATAATGAAACTAAAACTGGTGCACACATATAGGCATATTAAAGAACTGACCTTAAAGAATCTATAAGCTTATCCAAGTCTTTCACTTTTAAAGAACACACTGAATCCTCAACTTACTCTATGTATTTGAGGGAGATTTTCTGAGTTTGCTTGGTGGTCACAGTTGCAATATACATCTGTAGTGCAGCCAACCGCAGGGCAATGTCGTATTTCAGTTCTGGTCCAAATCTTTCCTGAACCACATCATTACAGCTCTGCCAAAGAACCAGTAGAGGGAGTTTCAAGTTCAAAAATCTTGTATTAAAATTTTATATATATATATATATATATATATATATATATATATTTAATGACCATTGTGTGAAGAGTAACCCTGAACCCAGAAACAGGACCATGTTGAAAGTAGAACTGCTGCTCTCAGAGATGTCAGATGCTCACCAGGATATGGGTACTTCTGGAGAACACAAGGACTTCTGCCAAAGAGCAGAAGCCATGAACATTTTGATCTAAGCTCTCTCTCCCTTCATCCTTTCCGAGGAAAACAGTAATCCCCTTTCATGAGTGTTGGGAGGGTACTAGGCTATCTGGACTCAGGACAGCAGAACTCTGCCTGGTGGGATGCCCGGGAGGAGAATCACATTGTTCTCACACCAGTTTTCTCATCCATTTTACTGGAAGTCCCTTTACAGACATCATTTCTGCCTGATATTATAGTACCAGAATTAAGTATAAACCATTATTTTGGCTTCACTGTTTTGTAAAGCCAAATATATTTTGGAAAGGCATCAAAGCCTCACTATTTGGCAGGACTTACGAAGGAAGGGAACTTTGCAGATGATGAAGATTTGCACATTCCCCAAGTGCACTGGCTTTATGCAGCAGAAACAAAACCCAGGACTTACTGTGGCCATACTTTTCTATCTGTGTATATACTGAATGCAACCAGCTTTTTATTCTCCGTTTTGCTAACAATGGCCATGCTTTCACTTACCTGTACATAGAGATATTCAAACGCAACTGGATCTCTTCTTAAAAGATCAATGGGATCCTTTGGGACAAAGCTAATCCTGAAAAGACATCTCATCTTATGTGAGCTTGGTCTCTGGGTCACCTAGGATAGTGCAATAATTATATCAGAGCATAGCAATCCTGTTTGTGCAAGAGTCCGTTGTCTCAGGCATTGATCCTGCTCCAGAGACGCATGGTAACAAGGGAAGTAATTCTTTCTAACAAAGTGCTTTTCTGTGGGCTCCTTAGTACATATTGCACATAAGAACATCATATATATAGTCTTCTGGAAAGAATTCTAGACTTACATAGGCATGACTGCCCAATATAACTCATTCTCAAAGCAGAGGAATTCATTCATTCAAACCCAGAGAGAAAGGACAGAAAAAACAGACCTTAATGGAAACCATTCAAGTGAATACAAAGTGAGTTGTACTTCCGCAGGACCAAAAGACTTATAAGCTAGAAGGGTGGTAAGGCTTCAGGGGAGAGGTCACATTTTACTTCTTAGTTTGATTGAGAATACCGATGAAGTACAGCTTGGCAGCTATTATTCTCACTTTCCCTTCATTGCTTCAATAAATTAGACAATTTGCCAGAAATTGTGTCTTTTCAGTTTTCCTGGTTTGTTCTGGATTAAGACACCTACCCCTAGACTTCTGACCAAGATAGACTTCTCCCAATACTTTAAAAGATCAAAAAGACTTCTTTGCTTGTTGGTCAGCAAAACACTTCGCTAAGAACATAACACAGTAATCTGGGTATTTTCACAAGGGACCGACACAGAGTGAATAAATAATTGGATGAAAGAGTAACAATCCAATAACTATTGTAAGTCATGGTCAGCAGCAATGTTATAATAGCAAATTAAAGAATTGCTGATTTTACAGGAACTTCAAAGAAGAAATTAATGTAGTTTATGTAGTTTATTCAATTAGGCTAATGTAATTAGAGAGTTAGTGTACTTTATAATCAACATCTTGAATTGATAAGATTATACTTACAAAAATCTCCAGTGGAGTCTCTGTCTTGAACTAACAATTTTCAGAATGTACATTTTTCTCACATTCTCTTTGACCCCGTTCCTAAGTATCTAGGCATACTCTGTATGTATAAATAAAAGCTCAAGATGGGATTTTCAAAAGCTCTCTGTGTTGGTTTGTTCTGATCCCTCTGATTTCAATGGGAATTTTATCAATTACTTCAAAGAGAGACAGCTAGGCCAGGAGAGCCAGCACTGAATATTCCTGGATATTGTGCATTCATTGGGAAGCTTGCACCCATGCAATAGGAACATTAACATGGCAAAGTCAAATGCTTAAAAGTTGGAAAATACTAGAAAGACCGCTATTGAGTAAACTTATTTCCTTCATATCACTACTCAGACTTGAGTTACATGAGCAAGGGAATTCTGGCATTTGTATTAAATTACTGTTCCCCTTCTCATTTAAAAATATATTTATACTTCTTTGAAAATTTAGGTAAAATGTAAAAAAAAAAAAAAAAAAGAAAAAACACCACAAAAACACAAATATTCTCCTGAAACACAGAAATAGCATGGAAAATTTCTGGCTAAACAGCTTGGCAAAAAGGATAAGCACCTAAAATCAGGGTTGTCTGCTGGGAATTGTGAAACAAACTCACCTCTAGTCAGAACTGGCTTGTCAGCAGCCTGATTTGCCTCCCTGATCTAACAAAGAAAGTCCTAACAGCATTTTCTGGGTCACAATTCATCATCATAGAAGTGAGATAATGTATCACTGCATAAACAAGCCAAACTTGGCTTCATCAGAAAGAGTATCATTTCCTGTTATCCAGATACAGATCTGTATAATCAGATGGGAATCAAAAATCAAAATGTATTTTTAAAAGGAATTTTGACAGACTGTCAAAAAAAAATTCTCTGAACTGTTACGATGGATTTCCCAGCTGTTGAGAACATTCATTAACTGCACCACATATGATATGAAAAATGGATTTGATAAATATTTTCTAGCTTTAAGTCTGATTTATAATGAACTTTAAAATACTTCTTAATGGCCCAGTGAAGCAATAAAATGTGATGTCTGTCCAACAGAAGAACAATTATTCTGTGAGAACTTGATTTTTACAACCACATCTAAATACTGCTACTATTTGATAGACTGTATCAAACTATAAATCTTGCAGTTAATTCACTTGACTAATTAGAAGGATGGACAGTTTACTGATTAACCAGTCTCATTAATATTTGTTTTCACATATAATTACACAAACCTGAGTTAGAGTCTCCTGTTCATGTAGCAAAAGGAGTTTTGTTCCAGATCCTTCAACCCTCTGCTCCAGCATCAGTGAAAAGTGTTCAATACACTTGATGGAAAGCTTTTCTTGCAGTGTTAAGATGACATCCTAATTAACAAAGGATTTATAAAATGTGCTTTAATTTATGAAAGCTTGGGACCGAGTTCTTCGCTGCCACGCATGCTGCACGTGCACAGCGCAGGGTGGAAGCCCAGTGGTTAAAGGGGAGGATGGTTGTGTTTCATGCATGTTCTGTAAAAGTATACAGGACAACACACACATTCACATGGGAAAAATCAGTGCCTTTATATTCAAACATCTCTAAGATGGTATCAGACATGCATGTGAAAAATACATACGTACTGTGAATGGATATCTTTCTATGCAGCTTAGCATGCAAATTATACTTGTGTGGCCCTTAAATTATCTCTCTCAGTCTCTCTGCAAATAAAACCCTTCCATGCGAAAATGAGAGAGGGTCTTGCTACTCTTCTCTTTACTTATTTTTGGGTCAGGTCCACCAAAGATACAAAAAGAATTTTAAGTTCAACATAAAAATTAAATGAATGGCCATTTTTTTTTTCTTTGAAGTTCACTTATAGATACTTGTGTTTAATGAACATACTTGAGTTTAAAACACTAAGAGGAAAGTCAACAATGATGATACCTGTGCCAAGCAGCAGCTCTAAATTTGGGGATCCTTTACATTTATAGTATAAAACCCATTTCTAAAGATTTTAAAAATATTTTTTCACATTGGTTTATGTCTAAGGGTAATCAGCTTGAGAACAACTGTTTCTAAAATAACAACTAAACAAATCTCAAAAAAACATTCAACCAATCTGTACTTTACTTTCATATAATGCTTTATAAATATACCTAGTATTATCTTCTGGCAAGGTATTTCTTGCTTTACTGACTGTAGTAACAAAAAGAAATATACAATAACCCATCACTTAAAAATAGTTTCACATTATCTTTGTGAAAAGATTAAAGCATTTTTATTCATTTACAAGATTTTTAGATATACATAAGCATCCAGATGGATAGGACTCACTAAGGAGATCATGATGAATTGTAATCCAAGTGTTTTAACATAATTTAGGAAGATTAATTGATCAATTACAGTGTGTTTATGGAAAATCAACACCAAATTGGTGGAAGGATGAAAAATGTATGTAGGAGGATGGGGCCAATTCTGTATGCTGTAAAGAATAAAAGACAGTATTAATGCATTGCAAGTAACCACTCTAAATAATGGAGGTTAATATTACATTGTTTTGACTAATGGGGAATTTATTGCTTATACATTAAATCTACTTTTATTTACACTCCTAAACTATGCTCAAAGACAAGGGACATAACAGTAACAGGAAGAAACATAATACTGAAAGTAATATTGTAAAAGCAGGTAATAAGGCACTATAATGGCACTGTCTGCTGCAAGCTGTCTTTAAAATATGATGGTAAAGCACATAGGCACTGAATTACCAGACTGATTTTTTGCTAACCTGTCTAGTCTTATCTTATAACCTAGAATCAGCCCAGGTGTTGCCTGCCAGCAGTAAGGAAAGTGAGGACTGCTGGTGAGCCACCAGTTGCACCTGCATTGTTAAGTGGTGACTTACTGGACTACTAGGGGCAGGAAAAAATGTGTTTGCCTTTACTCAAGTGGGGCATGTCTCCTTCACCTCAATTTAAGAAAAGCAGCAGAACCCACAACCACCCATCCATAATTAGCAATATGCACACACATTCTTGCAAGAACGTGTAATATATAGCTGTACAGGTTATGGAAGATATAATTGCCTGAATTAAATGAAAAGAAAATTATTCCTACAAACAGGCAGAATGACTAAGGTCAAAGTAGGCTCACAACATCATTACAGCTAATCGCTGAGCCCATGCGGGTATCTTTGCAAATGAGTGCAGGTTAGGTATGTGGTCTTGCAGTACGTGACACAGCCATGACAGAACTACCAAAAACCCATGTAATGTGATGGCCAAAGACTGTTCTTCAGAGGCAAAATATCCTGGAACAGGTTGGTTGGTTTTATGCTCATAGAATAAAATACTGGAAAGTAGGCTTGTGGGCCTTAGAAGGTACAGAAACCTTAGTATCTACATGAAGCATGTCTCCTAATTCTTCACCCAACCAAATTCTGAAATGGGCTGAAGAATGTCAGTATCTCACAGCTGTACAGTGGAGGCTGTTATCCATTCCTTGGATTTCAACTACACCTTAGGGATAGACATGAACTATAAACAAACTTGCAGCCCACTCTTACATGTAACCTCAATATCCATTTTGCCCTTTCACCTGCTGACCGGAATAAATGTCCCTGTGTTGACCTTAGTAAATTGCTTTCCTTGCAGTTCCAATTGATTAGGCATACTGTTTAATCAATCACAGTGAGAAGAAAAGCAGCCTTTCCTCAAACGTGCATAGCTTTATAATCCTTAAAAGCCAGAAAAAGTTGGCACTGCAGCTGAAAATTGCATTCCCAGCCTTTGCTGCTCATTCCCACCCAAACATCTCCCTTGTCTCAGTCTCACAAGATGCACGCTACCATGCAGTGACCTAGATTTGGTAACCGATCTGGGTTAAAACTAGCTCACCCAAACAAAATTCTTGAGAGAATAGTATCATGCCCAACAGTGCTAACCTTGCTGCTTACTACGCTACTCCAAGGCACTCACAGAGAGCGATGACTGGTTTAGGAACCTACATGAAAGAGTGTCACAGACACTCCCCAGCAGCCTTGATTGCATGCAAGGGCTTCACCACTTTCTTTCTCTGTATGAAAAGTGTTATGGAAAGTATAGAGGACATTACACTGAGACGAGCAGTATATCACCAACATAACCCTACAAAATCCCATCCCAAGTTCACTGGATGACAAGCTAGATGATATTCAATTAGCAACCAACATCTTAATCTGACTTTTGCTGACAAATCATACTCCTTTTTGGCAGTGTATCAAAACTGTAGGTCCATGTAATTTTAATTGGGTTCTAGTCACATTAAAATGATCACTTCTACTTTTTCTTCACTGACAATGCAACACATTTTTAACAGTAGAAAAATGGACCAAAACCTCATTATTTCTTAATCCAGCCCCAATTAAATACACCAGCAATTTTGTTCTTAAAGCATTCAAAGTAAATTATATTTACTGAAGGTCTTGTTTAAGCAGCGTTCTTGGCATTGCATGCCAAGGTACATCTAACCTACCTTTATTGAAGTGCTGCAGTCAAAACGGAAAGATTTGGTTTGTCCATTTTCCAGATACACCTTCAGAACATTTGGCATGAAAAGAAGTGAATTGTCCTTAACTGTTTCCTGCCAAGCAAATTAGTGAATCATATTACAACACGTAAGAAAGGAAATCAAACTGCTGTTCTATAAAAAAGGACATAATTCAGATGTAAAGGTAACAACTGAAGATGAGTTTATTGGCTTAAACTAATAGCAGAATTAGCAATGTCCTGCAAGTGTGTAGTCATACTTGTTACAGCTGTACTTTATAGGTCTCATTCCTGGAAAAAAATAATTGTTCACTTACATTTCATGCCTGACTTGGAATATTATCTTTTCCTAAGTACTGTTTCTCTGACAATAAATGCTACCTCTGATGTCGAAATATTTTCAACAAAACAGAAAAATACATTACTGTTTCTCTGAACACAGTGAGCTATTTAGTGCCTTTACGAAACAGGAACTGCAGATTCATTAGAAAAAATTATAAAAAAAAGATGTTTTGCATTCTCTTTATAGATGTTGTAAGTGGCTATACCTGTCATCATTTAAGAAGAGTAACATTTAATACTGCTACTTAATCATGACAACTCATAAGAAGGATAGTAAAATAAACAGGAAAAAGGAACGGAAAAGGCTTTTTTTTCTTTTTTTTTAAGTAAAAACTGCTTTTGAAAAAATGCAGTATCATTTTCAGTTTGGAAGAGAGTTGGATAAAGACATCAGTGGGGAATGATGTTCAGTTAAATTATGAAAATGAGCCAGGAGTTCATGTCTGGGGAGGAGTTCAGTGCCTCTCAAAGGGAGGCTGACTGCCTGAGGGCCGGAAACAAGTTCAGGTAGGTAAAACAAATTTTAAAGAGGTTTGTAAGGTAGTGTTGATCTGTTTTCCTGAATAGTGTTAACGTGTTTTCCTGACATGCTACTTTCCTTGAGTTTATGGTTTTCCTGTTATAAAATTGCCCTGGGAAAAAAACAAAAAACAAAAAAAAGCAAGCATTATAAGGACTATAAAGAAAGACATATATGTGCCATCACCACAAAATGCCTTCACTATCATTTTAATTTTATTTTAAGAAGGGATATTTTTTTCACAATATTATGGGCACCATGGACTTTGAAAACAGACCTCCCTGAAACTTCAGAAACAGAAAAACCATTCCCTTCACAAGCCTTTCACTCCTGTTCCTACCATGTTCCTACCACTTTCCAGCCTTGTGGCATACCTTTGGATGAAATGCTCAGTCCTTCCTGAACATAAATAGTTGAACACTCACCGACACCTGGCCATTGATTATTACTTCTTCTGAGAAGCGCACTTTGACAGGATTGGACTTCAATCTTGCCTTTTTTGCAGCACTAATAAAAGCTGATTTAGGAGACTGGAAGGGAAAATGATGACAAAATATATCACACACTTTCAAGTTAAAACCTATCTTTTTCATTTTTTCACATTTTTGATACATTGGGAACTCCATGCATACAGCAACACTTTGCAGACTGTTCACTGAAGAATGGAAATGCAGTTGAACCGTAATGCTTCTTGAGATAATACATATGTACATACATACAAGGAGTCCGTGATATACTTCATGTTCTGAAAGTTATCCCACAGTCAGACTGGAGAGATGAGAAGGGCTCTCAGTGCACATTCAAATTCCGTGTAGTGCTCTCATGATGATTGCTGTGAACCAAACTAACTTTCTTCTTTGACCTGACTTTAATTTACTACATTGGAATCACCTGAGATCCAAGTGTTCAGCCCTTGGAAAAAAAAACCTCTCCGCATGGAGGAGTTTGACTAACAACTGGGCTAGCAGAGCCATTTTTTGTATATTTACAGTAAAAAGGATTTTTGTTTTCAGCAATAGAATCAAAGCAGTTTTATTCTCAGGTCAGTTATGAATACAGGCCTTCTGGCATTGCCCAACTCCATTACCATCATAATGGGCAACGGAAGAAATTCTAGCTTGGCTGAAAATCACTGGGTTCCTTGGCACCAGGTTTTGGTGTATTTGTTTCAGTAAGATATGAACTAGGTATTTCAAAATCTTTTTCTGAACTTCTGAGGAGTGGCCTTATTAGTTCTGGATACTGGAAATACTAACTCAATACTAACTATGAAAAACTAGTGCAGGCATTAGTGGTGATGATCCTGGAATAACTTCCTATTATCAACGGAACATGACAGCAGTTCTTGTAAACATAGAAAGTCTTGTCACCATCATTCAAATTTTGACTTGACTAGCAATCTGCAGGAGTGATGGAGTAGTTCAAGGCCCCCTTGCTCTTCTCATCCCTTATCTCTGCTGAAACTGCTGAAAAAGTTTTGTTGTTGTTGTTATGAAGAAGCCGTTTGTCTAGAAACTGTCAGGAAGAAGTCTTTAGCTTATTTCTGTATGCCACTGATGTTAGCTACTACCATAGGCTCAGTATCAGCCATTGAACAAGCAATGAAAGATGCTACATTCTCCCATGAAATATCAGAGCTATCCAATAATTCCTGGAGTGCAAAACAGAACCAGGAATAAAATGAACAGTTCTTCATTTTTACTGTTCATTTTTACTTACCTCTTCTTTAATAACTATGACCATACATGTTTTTATCCAGCAAGAGTAAACGACAGAAAATTCAACCCCAATATCAAACCAAGTTCAGTTTCCAAAACCAGTGCTAAAAATGCAGGACGCCAGAAGATTAGAAACACCAACAGGAGAAAAAAAAAAAGTTAAAAAAGTTTAAAAAAGCTAATGCTTCAGGATGGGGGGCCAAAAAAAACACACAATACACTTCTTCAACAAGAAGGGACAACACAAATGCTGAAGTAGAGTGCATACATATTGTACTTTAAAGATGAATTCCTAGAAAGACACAGTATACAGTAATACCATGATTAATATAATTGTACACACGCCTTGTCTGATTTCCCTCCCTCCCATACAGTCCCTTTCAGTGTGTAAGGGGTATATTCTATATGACATCAAAGTAATGGACTGCACCCTATCCATTCCCGCTGTCATGGGACAGTACGGCTATCGGAGTGGGCTGACTGGCTCTCCCTTGCAAGGGCAAGGGAAAAATGAGTGGCTTTCACTTGCTGGTCTTGCTGGAAGGGGGTTTTTACAGCTGTTCACTCTTATTGCAGATGAGTCACTAGCCTGGCTTCTCTTTACAGGCAGACTGACAAATTTTCTTCCAGATTCTGGCAGGTTTATTCCCATAGAGCAAATATGGCAAACCAGTACATGGTGTTGTCATCCTTTCCTCTACAACCTCACTTGCGGGGTGCCCAGACACTTATATTATTGCAAAATTGTGATAGCCCAAAAGGACCAAAAGGTTTAAACATACGTGCATTCCAGGCCATGAGGTTTAATGTACACTGTTGCACAGCCAGGGGAGCGCATCGTGGCTGGGTATGAAATGTGCAGCTTTTCTCCCTTCTCAATTATGCTCCTACTTCCTTCTTCACACGGAAAAGGGGCTGGGACTCAGGCCCTTTCTGGGTAAGCTTGAAAGCTGGTTGCTTGCTAAAAACCTTTGGATTGTGAAGCAGGGAGTGTAAGAAAAGCTCAAACAGCTGTGCCAAGTACTTAGGGGAGTGTGGGGGACATTCTGTGTTAGTTAGAGGTTTGTGTAGTATTACATCTTTTGCATTTAATTACACAATCTCATTGTCTCTGCATCAACTTGGCATTTGACATTTTCTCTTTGAGAAAGGAAGCATTTCTAAAAAGTGAGACAAATACCTAGGAAAACATTTCCTTTTGATTATTGAAACTTGCTTGTCTAACAAAACATCAGCAAAATAGTGTGCTGCTCTATTATATTTTAATGCCTTTGGATTTGTTGGTGAAGAATGCTATCAATTAATGATTCTCACAGTGCCATGTTCATTTGTTTCTGATACTGTCTTTTAGCCAAATGGAAGCCATTATCCTCAGTTAATGACCTTAAGCAGGAGGTGTTTACACTAATGCAGAACATTTATCACTGCAAGTAAAGTATTTGCATTGTCACAGACAAAAACAGCTTAATTAGAGTGACTTTTGCAAAATGAGGGGACACATTTTAACAAGGAGTCAAAATACTTCAAAAAAAAGACAAACTTCACAATATGTAACCTAAGCAGCGTTTCCTGTAAAAAGTTCAAATTTATCACAAATTTCAATAATTTTTACTTGTTTACACAGAGCTCAGCAAAAATTCAGCTGATCATTTCAACACTCTTTAGAGAAACTGCTAACGAGAGACGAAGCGCTGCATAGAGGTTTGCTTTCAGGAAATGACAGTGAAGACTGAGAGCCTCCTTTAAATGCTGCTTACTGGGGAGAACAATGTATGGGTATCCCATCAGCAGGGTCAAAACATGAGAAATTACTATAACAAGAGCAGACTTTCTGGAAGGCTTTTTAAAGAACTCCTTTCTTTTATTTTTATTTTTTTATTTTTCAGAATTCAAAATTAGATCTTATATTTGACAGCAGCATTATAGCAGGTCATTTTTGGAGAGCTGTTTGCAACAACACCCTTCATTTTGAGGGAAACTGTTTTTCAATGAAAATAAGAATGTCTAGTATTTTGTTCACTTTCGCAGGTAAACTGTGATTTGGGGAAGATTCCAGGTGAAATAGTCTTTATTTGCTGAAAAAGCCCCTTTGAGTGCTCTTGCTGGTAAAGGTGCTGCAACAATGAAACCTTTACTCGTGCTCAGGAAATAGAAGGATTGAGCACTTAGAAGGAGATAGTGTAGTACTGAGCTACCATAAAGAAATCAACATGGCAGCTGCATGGGGCAGTCCTAAAGGTGAAGGGAAAACCTGCTTCTTGACAATGAGTGTCAAATCAGACATTCAAATCAGAAATAAGGTAGTTTTAAATAGCCGCAGACTACATACACAATCAATTTTAAGCTTGTTACCTAAAATTAGTCACTAGTTTAATATGAAATACTGTATTTCTTAGGAAATGGGGAAAAATTGCATGACTGCAAAAATGTGTTGACTTTTTGGTCCATCTCTAAAGGCAATTATGTGAAACAAACATTAGCAAGCAAATAATATGTGAATAAGAGGAAGTATTAAATTCATTAAGTGGAACAGTACATAATGCCCAAAGGCAAACTAAAAACCACCATTCATAGCTGTGAGGAAGGCTGAAACAACAACACTTGCTCACAAGAGTATTGTAGAAGAGCAGATAGGGACATGTATGTAATAATGTTGAGAAGTTTTACTATGTAGTAATTTGTTATCACCACAGGCCACTGACAGATCACCATCAGGAGTATTTCTTTCTTAAACTCTAGGCACAAATTCAATTGCTGAAATAATGGTCAGATTTGGGTTCTTTCTTAAAAAAAATGTTGTTGTTGTTATCCCTAAACAATGTGATCTATCAGGGACAATCATATTTTACCATTTGCATTATTTACATTTTACTATTGTTTGATGATAATCACCATCTGATCTTTAGTCTCATACAGTTGTAACATATAGCTGCAATGTAGAGATCAGCCAAATCTTACTTTAATCTAGTCATTGCAAAAATTCAACCAGCTACATCAACATTAAATGACAGCCTGGTTTTCTCTGTCCCAAATACCATGGGTAAAACCACAGATCTGATTCAGGCTTTGTGAACATGTAGACATCAAAACTCATTTCACGACTAGATGGGCCTGAACCACCTATTTCTGCATTTACAAAATGTGGAGATCCTATGAGAAATTCCCTCCATTGGCCTTTTTGGATACTGCCCTACAATTCTTCAAGGAGAAAGACCTTTGGGAATGAAAGAAGCCTTCACACCATACAAACCCAAGCATTAAAAAAAGACAAAGTGCTTGATAATGCACCAGAGATGGTAGAAAGGCCTAATGAAGAGGTAAAAGAGACCTAATGGCAACTGTGGGGGAGAAAAACAGGAAGAAAGAACTAGAAAGAGAAAGGGGTGGACAGACTGAGGGGGGAAGGGGCTTTCATTTTGCTGAAACAACATGGAAGTTCACACAGAATTTTCTCATAGTCTTCACTGCTAAACAGACTGCATATTTTGTACAACTACACTCCATAAAAATTCATATAGCCATAGAAGAGGCCTTCTGGAAGAAAGGACAGAAGCAATAGTGCTCACTGGGATTTATGCTACAAAAACATGAAAGATGAAAAGGTTGTGCAGCACAGTTCTCACATGAGAAGAGTCTAGTTCAAACAACAAAGCTGTTGGGAAGTGGCCATGTATCAGTACTAGTATCAGTGGCCTGTACATATAGGAGTCAACACAGTGATAGTGGTTGTCAGTAGCCACACCATGATCCTTTGAGTGTAGAGTTAAAGATATGTATGGAACTGACTATACTAAAAAAGCTCATATGGAAGATATACACTAGCTAAGGTATTAAGGATGACTGTGAAAAATGCTATTATGTGAACATTAAAAAAGAGAGTCATCATTTTCACACTGTCTTCACAACTTCAAGTAGTCAAGTACTGTCCTGTTCAACATGCTCACATCTATCTTCTAAATGCTTCCTAAAACTACACCTTGGTATTCTTTCTCACTTTAGATTTTGAAGTCTTTGGGACGGACCTGTTTCTCTTTTATACCCTTCTTTGCAGCAACGATAGTAGATATGGTAGTTGTTCCTATTACGCGACTCCATATGGCAAAGCAGCATGAAAAGTACTGTGAGACTCAATACAATGTTGCCACAATCATTACAAGTCAGAAATAAGTGTTATTGACATTTTTTCTGTAAACATTTTGTCTCAGACATGTAACTATGTTATAAAAAAAAGCATCTCTTTCAAACAAAGGTAAAACAAAAAAAAATCCCCAAATCTTATCCTTTTCTCATTCCAGAACTTATGCACAGTAAAGTTGTCATAGACTTCAGTTGTGCCTGGACTGTATCCAAGAAATTTAAGAGATTAATCATGAAAGCAACCTATCAGATTATCTGTAGGTATAAAATCTGAAGAGATAACAAAACAGGCAAGTTATTTGTTTTGAGTAATGCTTAAAACTTAATAAACCACCAATCAGAACAGTCCTCTTACAGAATAAAATTGTCAGAAATGATAATCAAATGTCATAATTTCAAAAATCTAAACTTTAAACTGCTTCAACTGCTTCATCTGTTCAGCCACCTTCTTATGAGCAGCAGTGATATTAACATAGGAGAGATTTGTAGATTGTTGGAAGGAACAAGATAGTCTAATGTCTTGGTTTGGTCCTAATTAAATTAAATTTTAAAGAGTTTAAGCATTAAACAAAACTGAATGCACTTAAGCAAAAATGATCTGCAAAAGCTTTCAAAAAGAACTAAGTGAGCTACAGAGTACTATAAATCTAAATTACTTCTACTTTCACCTGCAATCATAAAGAATGGTTACTTGAAAGCATGAAAACAAAACACTCTAAATAGCGCAAATAAAAACAATTAAGAAACAGCACTCCTGTAATCCATCTTGGCAGATAGTTTTCATGCAATGATAGAAACAAAAAGGTTCATCATCATGAAGAGAGTTAGTTGAAATGTTTCTAAAGATGTATTTCTGCCAAGAATGGCGAAGAGGTTCAGTCTTTATTTAAAAATTCTTACTTTTCCTTTGTCTGGTTTCTACTTCATCTTTCCAGTTTTATGGGCAAAAGAGTAGAAGGAAAGAGGGAGGGAGAAAAAAATAAAGAAAAGGGGAAAACAATTTTATCATAATTTTTGAAGACAAATATTGTTTCCAAACTGTGAGACAAAATATATTTGCCAAAGGACCCACTGCACCCACTACATCTGCTTCCTGCACAGAAGACCACAACAGGTAAGCAACCAGAGTACAGCAGTACTTAGGATGGAGAGCCTAATGATGAACATCACATAACAGGCTCAGGCACTACTAATGGTGTCATTGAGGCAGTATGACATCCAGCATGAGCCAGATACTCAGGGTGACTCAAGAGTCCCCAGGAAACTTTGGAGCCTTGTATAAACTGACCCTGTACTGCTTCAGAGGTCAAACTTAGCTGGACACACTGGCAGCATCTCAGCTGGTCCCAATCCCACAGCACACTTTCATTTCCACTGCAAGATAACTTTGGCTTGAAAGTGGTGAGGGAAAGATGCTACGAACCAACATGGCCCTGGTCTGGACATGTAGGTAAACACAATAGGTGTGGGGAAAAATGAAGATCTGCCTGGTGCAACAGTCCTGCAGCTGAGGCTAACACCCACTAAGACCGTGCCGTTGAAGCATCCCGACTTTGGAATAAAAATGAATCAATTAAAGCCAGCACTGATATGAATACATCTGCTGTTCTGTGGGCATTCTCAGGGAGACAATCTTCATACCTACATGAGATAAAACTTCCATCACCCCCAAAAACACGAGTGCCTCATCTGCAGAGGTAGAGCTGTGGGACTCTAACAGACCTACCAGAGAGGGGCAACCCAACTACATTTATAAGCTGGGCACATGAGCCCAAATGGCTGACACAACAGCAAATGTCATTCAGTGGCTTAGTGACATCTGGAGGAGGCTTAGTTATTGATTAGCATTAGGTGCTATGTATGAGAGGAGCAGATTCAGCCTTGTCAGTCCTCAAACAGGGCTTGGACCCAAAGAGATGGGAAGATATCAGGTCATGATGTAACTTCTTCTACAGGTCAAATGCTGGAAGAAGACTGCACCTTCTCCACTGAACATGGCGTGCACAGTTCATTTAGGTTTCAACTTCCATTACATTCACTACATACGGGCTTGCCCTCACACGAGCATCACAGCAACAGGCCACAACACCTCAAAGGTATGCTGCCCACTTCTAAGGGCTACATATAACCAGCACTAAATCATAAGCCTTTTTGTCACCAGACATTTAAAGAAAAGAATGAAACCTGTCAACAGATAAAATAAGACAACCTGTATAAAAAAGGGAAGTGGGTGAGGATTTTTTTCCCCTGTATTATATACATTCCCCATAATCAAAACAACTGGCTGTAATACAGCTAGCTTTAAAAACAGTTACATTCTTTATTTAGCCAGGCAACACTGCTAGTGATCTTACTGCAGTGCAGCAGCCCCTGCCTTGTTTTGCTGGGGAGCACGTGCTTTTCCCCCACAATTTAGCTGCTGTGTGGACTGGCTTCTTGAAAGTGAAGCAATGACGATATGACCTCCTCTAAACTAGTCAGAAAGGCTAACCAGTAGTACAGGAGCCACACAGCAGTGATCAAATTGCATTTGTAAGATGTATGTTTTGGCAGTTTCATCAGATAAATTTGTTTTCATACTTTTCTGTCAAATCTGTTATTCTTGGGGAAAGGGATGCAATTATCACTTATTAATCAAAACGCTTGTGCATCAGGCTAGCAAAAAGGGAAGTGACTAGACCTGTTGAATTTGAAATCACTACTGATCCATCGTTGAGCCCCCACTGTGGTCTACAAAGTGTGTGTGGTTGTGCATGGATGTATGAAGGGAAGAGAGAGAGGTGCTCCATCCCCTGACTTAGCTTCACTCCTTTTTCATCTGACCTTCTTCAATGATGGGTTTGAGCTGAAGGGCCATAAACCCACTTCCACAAACCATTAAGTGAGGTGCAAAGGCATGTCCCATCAGCCAGCTGACAGGTGGGCTGCAACTGCTCCCAGTTCCTTCCAGCCAGCCTCATGTGATTGCCTTTCTGCCTCTCCTCTCCCCTCATCTCCACACGCTCTGCCCTGGAGATGTATGCAGAGCCCTCCATTGCACAAGGTATAACCAGTTTGATACTGAAGTGCAAGTCTGTGGAACTGAGGCAGAATTACAAAAAGAACACAAGCTGCAACAGGTTTAGAAGAGGGGCAGCCCTGTGCTGCACCTCCCCTGTCCCTCGCTCCACTGGTGGGGACTCCTCGGCCCTAGACAAAGCCCTGCCTGAGCTCTGCCCATTGCTGCAGGCACCACCTTCCACCAGCCAACAGCCAAAGGCAGCGCCGTGCCCACTCCCCACTTCCACGTCAGGCTCATGAGGGATGAGCAGTTTCCATTTGACAGAGACAGAAGCAATGCGGCGGAGGGGACTTGGCCCAGGCCATCTCCCAAACCTCAGAAGATGCTGGAAGCAGAACTCAGCATCCCCCTCTGTGCATTCTCCTGGCAGGAGTTTAACAATGCTGTTACTATTTAACTTGCTAATATATTCTGCGGTATGCAGTAACGCAGTCCGAGACACCACCTTTAAGAGACACAGCCCTTATCTCACTTATTTCTTTTTATTGCACAGATGAGGTAAAGACAGACAGAATATAGGCAGAGAAAAAGCTGCTATGTTGCTAGGAAACTAATTCAGAAAACACTACAGATACTTACAGGGTAAGGTTGAACAACAGTAAGGAGGATTGATTCTTTGCAGCTTCTATAAAAAGAAAAAAGAAGTAAAATCAAGTAAAGGTTCATACGTTTATGCACTACACATAACCAGCTTATCTTTCTAATGGAGAAAACTGCATTAATATGGCAAAATGTTTATTACAATCACATATCAGAGAATTACAGCGATGAATACCAAAATAACAATGAATATTAAAAATAACTTTTTTTTCCAATATAACAAACTGAATTAACTTAATTTTGCAGCTCATACTATAAAATATTTGCTCCATTAGAGACCTGCATACTCCAATAATGATTTTCCCTAATAAGAATGGAATAACATTTGATTAATTCTATCAATGCAGTATCTATAGACTACACATTTATTTTGCCTACTTTACAAACAAAATTAATTTTTTATATCATCTACTTCTTGTACACTTAATGCAAAATTTATCTGAAGATAGCTGTGTTTTCAGAACAAGAATGAGGACAAAATTTAGCCCCAGACTCTTCTCTAGCTCACCTTTAAAATCAGTAGATGAAGATTACTATTTGGTGAATATCTCAGTTAGAATTTTTAGTTTTTTCTACTAAGTTGCTAAATAAAGGTTCTTCTTTAAAATTGAACAGCTCTTATTTAGGAAGAAATGAGTGAATGGAGAAGAAATCAGCAGCTCTCAATCCCTTCCCCCCCCCCCCCCCCCCCCAAAGAGAAAAACTTATTAGGAAACTTGATAAGATCAAATGGTCTAGACAAATGACAAATACATACATATTTTGTCTATTGATGGGCAGTTCAGACTCATGGATAACTGGGGAAAAGTAAGGGCAAAGTGGAATAATGAGGAAAAAATGCCAATCACAGTCAATATCTATTGTGTTACATTATTGGACAGAGGGCTTCTGAGGGCAATATTAGCTGTGAAAAAGTCGGGTGCCATTTTGTTGAGATGGAGTTGATTTTCTGTTAGTTTTACTACTTTCAAACACATTTAATTGCTTATTTATGTGACTTATTGCTAGGCTAACTGAAGTACAACTGATTTGGCATGCCTGAACTGTTCAACAGTACAAACTAAAATAAATCACACTGCATTGGTCTTACTCAGTGTCACCTTATACTGTATATTCACACCATTGATGTGCCATTTAAAAGGCAAAAAGCAAGGAAAATGGAGGAGAATCTACAAGCCCAGTTGAAAAACTGGTCTGGAAAAGGGGCATACTTGATAAAGTCATCTCATCTCTGAGAGCCAAGTGAGATAGCAAATTCTACCTCTGTCAAAGCCATCAGTCATGCGAGCAGCAAAGTTTGACCAAATATCCCCTAACTAAAGTAAAATTTCTAAAGCTTCAATTTTTACTCCTCGTATTAGATATTTGTATCATTGCATGAAAAGAGTATAGAAAGGCTTTTCTAAAGAATGTATTGAAAGTTTGGGTTGCCTTTCTGTGCTCAGAACAACAGAAATAAAATTAGGTTACAAAGTTAAAATACTGTACTGAGGAGCTACATGTGGTGAAAATTGAATAATCTGCCACAAAATAAAATTATTTTGTCCCCTTTATATATAATCATAAATACTTTAAGGAATTTCCCACGATTAATTTTTATTTTAATAAAACATTCCAAAGTTAAGCTCCAGAAATGACTTATTCAATCATGAAACAGCTTTTATTTACAGTGTTCATATATGTGAATGTTTACATTCTGTTTTTAAGATCTGTAAGCTACTGATAGCAGTTTTGGAAATCTCTGCAATTATTCTTTATCATTCTCCATTGTTATTCTTGAAGATTTTATAGCTCATAGTCTAAAAGTAGCAATCTCCATTCTGTTTTGCTTAACAACAGGATTCCCTCTACTTTCTTCTGTTCTACCTACCATACTTTTGGGATTCTGAAAATACATTATAAGAAATGTAATTTATTTCACAAATCTCACAGTTGCATCTATACTGTCCACTTCTATCCAATTTGTCACTGCCATATTAATCTAGGCATATGTGTAGATGTAAAAGTACAGAGGGTTGTTAGCTACAGGATAAACCACATCCCTGGGATAAGTACTCCATGCCCAACTGTCCTCTTCAATTACTTTCAACACACTGATTTATGTTTCTTATGAAAAGCGAGATTACTTGCATGGTCTACCTCCTGTTGATCAGTTAGTTACCCTAGAGAGTCACCTTTATGAAAGAAAATCAACTTCTAATGAAAATGTTTTTCAGCTGTTCATTACTCTTGGATCAAACCAAGTGCCAGTGTAGGCAGCATTCAGCCTAGACTAACAAGATTTTTAAGCCAACGGGTCATCATATTAAAATTTATTTTGGGTATAAGACTTGCTTACAGGGTAATCACTTGCATTGGGAGGATGCTAGACCTCAGAACATTCACTCAACATTTGAGTCTATAATAAGGCCATTCAGAGTATCTGGAATCATGTATGTTACATATACACAAAGCAGCTGTCAAGCACCATTTATAGCCCTTTCATCATCAGACAAAACTTTTTATATAAAACACATATAACATACAAAACACAGCACAGTTACAAGATAAATACATATTTAATCTGCAGCATTTTGATCTGCAGTACTCAGCCATGACTGCACCACCCATTCTAAAACCTTCTAAACCCATGATAACAAAACTTCACACCACTTTCTACTTCCATTATTGTTAGAAAATCATATATACCTAAATGATAATCCTTGCATTGCACCGGAGACTCTCCATTGTGACACATATTGTTTCTAACACAACACGGGAAAAACAATGGAACCAGTGACCATGTACTGTGCTCTGTAAGTTTTACAGCTTAAATGTATGTGTAAATATGTATGTTCATATTGACAGCAGAACACACAAACAGCTTAGACTGAATTACACAAACCAGGTATATCACCACACTTAAGCTACTTCTTCTAAGCAACTTTGGAAAGATAGTGGCAAAAACTAAAGGAACAACTGCAGTCTTACTTCCCCTCTGAATTGGCTTTTCCGCTTTCAACAATCTGACTAAAGTAAAAGAAAATAGATATGCATATATTTAACCTAAATATTATTTTTCTAAATTTAGACTCTTGTCTACGTATTGTTTTCGAAGCCAAACTTACTCAAGACCAATGATATGCAATTCCAAGCTTTCACAAGACCTGTGGACTTTCTGGGTGCCCTACTATCTGACCAGCTAACAACAATGCAAAAATAAGTTACCATCATGTTTCTTTCATTTCCTGACATTAGAATCAAATGGTGAGAACAAGGCTAAAATATCAAAATCGCAAAGGGAATTTCAGTGATTCATCTATTTGTGCTTTCCAGGGCCCTGCACAGTGATTGTATTTGTCCATTCTGCCTACTCATTACAGATACTCAGGCTGCAACACCGAGAGAATATAGATGGTTTGAGAAACAAATTACAGCACATTATAAAGGTTAAAGTTGTATTACTAAGTATCAAGCATCTCAGACTACATGAGGCGTTAACATTCTGCTACAATACCAGCCATTGACTTTGACTTTGAACTTGCAGGTGGAAATTACTGTCTCTCTTCTGCTTCCCTTTGAGCTTGAAGTGGGGAAGGAGAGTGGGAAGGAGGGGGGCGAAGGAAATGTGGGGAGAGTGGGGAAATTCCCAGTATCTGAACCATATGGAACAAGTGTTTCTGTTCTTTGCATGTGTCCTGCAGCAAATAGGGGTATACCAGGTTTCTCTCCCAGTGAAGATGTACACAATAGAAACCGACATATAATAAATAGTATAATTTACAGGGAATGTAATTTAAGAAAAAATCTAAAACTTGTTTTGAAATGCTATCCTTTTTCTTTGCTATTTCTGGACCCTCTGCTGTGCTTTGGGTCTTACTATTGATGAGAAAGGTCTGAATTTCACAATTATGGAGTAGGATGCCATGATTTGCAGTATGTTTCACACTATGTTTTTAAAGTAAGGAAAGGGATGCAAGCAAGTCAAAAACTAACTACAGAATGTGTCAGGTTACCTGAAATACCATATTCAAAGCTAAGGAAAGTAGAACTTATCTCAACCTAGTATCTAAGCTAGAGAAGAATTATTCAGCATTTGAATGTCTTTCATTATTTTGAAGACTAAGGCAGTAATAATGAACAAAAGACTTTTCATGAGAAAACTAAAGTCACTCTATTGTAGTACATTAGGAATGATTTCAAAAGGATCATTTTGATTTGAGCTGTATATACATTTTTACATAAAACCTGTTCTCTTTACAGTAGTTATCTTCACCTGAGGGAGCTCCAAATTTCACTTCTCCAGACTTCTGTCACGTGCAATGGCTCCTGTGGAAGTTTGCCAGAGGTATGCCTGAATTTACCTCCAGGGCTAGAGATTTCTACTGGAGGGAACTTGGTGGGACACAGTAGACTTGTCTTAGCCTTGTGCTTCTTCATTCTTTGCTTTTATCGCACAGCCCCCCCCCCCCCCCCCCCCAGTGTGCCTCCAGGTCTTTCAATGGTGCCAACCCCCCTGGGTGGTCTGGGGAACCTTGTCAAGTTGGGGAACAAACTTGTATTCATTGAAACCCATGAAACAATGCAGAGGAATGGAGGAAAGAGGCTTTAAGAAGAAGATAATGTCTTTCCTGAGGCTATTTTTTGTCACAGGAGAGGCAGCATTGTGCAAACATAAACACACAGGCTAACATAGAACTCCTCCAGCACACATCATGGTGTGTATGGTTCTTCTCTCTCCATTTCCGAAGGCAACACAGCAGCACGCAAACTACAGGCAACGTTTCCATGATTCAATAGCTTCTAATTAAGAAGTACAATTAAAAAACAAAACACAAAACAACAAAAAAAATGTACTACTGTGGGAAGACTGCTTCTGGCCTCTGGATTACATGAACCCATAGATGAACGCTATTTAGTAGCAGGCGAAGAATCTGACCTCTCAAACCCTAAGCAGATGGTATTTTCCAGACAAATTTTATGAGTGACAATGGGATTTCAGTCTGTGGCCACCCAGCTGGCTGCACTGACCTCTGGGGAGTCTCTCTGAAGACCCTGTACACAGCTAGAGATGGGCATTGCTGCCATCATGAAGGCAAGGCAGGGTGTGCCATGCATGGCATTGCATCTCCAACGCCATCTCAGAGAACAATTGCAGGAGTGCAGCAGGCAAGAAAAGTAGCAAGAGGCTCATGAAGTAATGTGTGCTACCATAAAGGATGAGGTGTGGAGTTCAAGTTCGGGGAGGTAGGGTAATGCTGAATGGTGTATGGATAGAGGAAATGGAACATGAAGCCAAGGTCTTGCTTTGAGGGTGGTAGTGGACACATGGGGAACAACACAGGAAATGGATGGGAGCATCAGGTTAGACTCTTTTCTCCAGGGACGACAGTCTACAGAAGTGAAGACCATGGTGTTCAGGTCTTATTTCTGGAGATAGGAAGAGTGCATTGGAGTCCCTGATTTCAGAAAGCAGAGGGATCATGCTCACATTTGGAAAGCTGGCAGCGGCATCTTCCGCCACTGTTAATGGCAGTACCTGCCCTTAGCCTCACAGTCAATGCAGGGAAATACTCTTGACAATCAAGCAATGTCAACTTGTGAACTCTTGAATCCAGTGATTTAATTTGAATAACTCTGCTGCTTCACAAAATCCTTAAAAATTAAGTCTGCCATTAAATATGTGAGGACTTTCAGTGCCAGAAGCGATCCACACAAGGATCTGGGAATTTTACAGCATTTCAGTTTGAGTGTCTGAGTCCTAAAAACTGCAAGAAATGATCGCTTGAAATGAAGATTGCTGTATAAAGTAAAAAAAAAAAAAAAAAAAAAAAAAAGAAAAGGTATAAGCACAGGATTATTCCTGCACTGCAAGATCAAACAGCAGCAGAAACTCAGCTGAGAGAAAAGATACTCTGATTCTAACAGAAATAACTTCAATAATAGCATACAGAAAATTACTGTCAAAGCAAATTGCATTTTATATAAATGTTCTTTCTTTTAAAGGTCTGGCATGGTGTGAAAGTCAACCTTTAAAATTGTCACAGTCTGCAGCTGGCACTAATTGGAACCCTTGTTGGCTGTCTCCATAAGGGGCCAAGAAGCAAGCGTGTCTGCAGGCTGAATTATGCTTGCTGTCTCTGACAGAAGTGGTCCCTTCAGATCAGGGCTGTGGCATGCTGGTGGGGTTTCATACAGGAGATGCCATTTTAGATGCCTCTGCTGTAAAGGCTTCAAGAATAAAAAAGACTCCTGCTCTCTAAGGTTGTTCATCTGCCAAGCTTTCACATGTACCAAATTCACTGTTTTCTCCTATATTAGCACTGTGGCAAGGAAAACCCTATGAAGAGGAAGTTCTCGAATTTCAGTGATTTATGAAGACCTATATACAACTCTAGCCAAAATACTCCTCCCATCCACAAACACCCAAAGTCATCTAGTTGCTAATATTCTCAAGTATAAGGTTATAATTTTTGTAACTGAGTTACCAAAATGTTAGTCAAACAGTAAATACCTGTGTACACTGTACAAGACTGCCGTGGTAAAACTGCTTGGAAATTGAAACAGCAGCACTACAGTGCTGTCTAACTACTGAGTAATGCCACTTGCAATTCTTTACCAGACAGTGCCTCACTTGCTCCTTCTTATTACACCAGTCTTCAATTAATTCTGGAGTGCAATTAATTCTGGAGTGCAACTCTGAATATCAGCAACACGCAGAAAACCCTACAGTGACCGGGCCTTCCTTCGGCGGCTGTTTTCCTACTTGGATAGAGACAAGACAGTCTCACTCAGGCCCTGACCTTGAGGTGGAGTAGAGAACTTATTAGGAGTTATTAGCTCTGCAGTTTCCTACTCCAACAGAATCATTATTTGCTTATTTTGGCCACTGGAAAAAGAGGGAGCCAGATGGGTATGTATGTATATCTGATGGAAGGAGACTTTTACCAAGTCAGACTGTTAGCATGTTACCACCACACGACCATAGCATAAATTACTTTATGCAGCGTGAAAATGTTATACTCCCAAGGAGAAAAACACAGAGTTTAGTCCCCTATTAATTAATTGTTCAGCTGTCCTCTTCTAATTAGACTTTCTGCACATTAGTTTTAAAGGATCAAAGACAGATAAAGTAGGATAATATTGGTCTCTCAGGTCACTCACCCAGGCCAATGTTTCAGTGCTAGTTTTCCTACCATTAACTGCCAAAGTGGCTTTGAGGAAAAGTTAATTCTCAAAGTGCAATAAACACAGCACAATATAAACCAGCCCCAGGATGGCTCATGTTTATGAGACATCTTTAGGGATGATGTTATGGAGATACTAAACAATACTTTCAAAGTAAAATATTTACAGAATGGGGTGGTCTCACTACAGACAGAGATGCATGGCTGCCCACTGCACTCAGGTACATTACATCCATGTAGTTGATTTGGTGACATTTATCCTTTGCAGTAATATACTTATGGAGGACTTCCAGGAACTTGGGCTTTACTGAAACGCTGAGGTTGCACAGCAAAATGCACAGAATGATAAATTCTAACCATTCAACAAAATCCAAACCAATGCTGATGTGAAAGATATATGCTCTGAAACAATGGCATGAGCTCATATACTGATTCTCCAGCGCAGCCACCAGGGATGTAGCAATGATTACAAAATCTAGTCCAACTGTTCTGTCATTTTCTAATTTCAGCTTCCAAAACCGGAGCCATCATGAATTTGTAACATGGTCACAGCAAAATCTAATTTGAAAAATGTTAAATATAATCAGAACAGTCTTCTGATTTTCTAAACTTTTGTAAATACATCTGAATGCTCCACTGGAACCAGAATTCATTTACCTGGGACAGAGAAAGAAAAATGCTGGAACACCTTGAGTGCTCTTCTTATGGATCCCAGATGTTCCTCTGCTTTATCTGAACTAGATTAAGGGGGCTTTCTAGTGTGGTACAGAATTTTCAGCAGTTGATTATACATTTTGATCCAGTCACACAGGCATTTGAATTTCTACTTCAACAGTGGAAACAGATGAAATAATGAAAGTTAAAGGACTGAAGGAAATGATGAGGTAACTTTCCAAGCCATGAAAATCGGTGTTATTCCATTCACTTATCACAGTGCAAAAGAGAGGTTAACAATTTGGTCTAGCAATTGAAAATGATGTTTCAGAGAGAAAATCTCATTCATATAATTCACATAAAGAAGTCTTGTTGGTTCCATTTTTCTTTTTATCTTTCAGAGATGCAATGTAAATTCACACTTAGGAGATTAATTCTCTTTTCAAATAATTTTAATGTTTCTTTTAGCAGACAGTATGTTATGAACAATCATCCCTTGATTTTATTTTTTCCCTCTAGTCTCACTGAAGTGGACCTCTCATGCTCCATGGGAAGGGACAATTTTGATTTCATCGATGCTAGGCTACTTCTCTTCATTACAGGTGTCAGAGCAGCATGCTTAAGATGAGGACATCTTGACAATGGAAACAAAGAATAAAAGAGAAATAACAATTTTCTCAATAGTCACAGAAAATGGGAAAAAAAAATCAGTAGCAAAAGACCAGCAGCTCTGGTCATGGTTTGACAATACACTAAATGAGACTTTCTGTGCCTGATTGAAAAAAATGCGGCCACTTGGTACACATATCTGGACACTGCGTGTGTGAACACTGTCTATCAGTTCCGGCAGATTCAGAAACTCCGATAGCTCAAACTTCAAATAAAGAAGGTATAGTCTTTCTTTCAGCAAATATCATAAAGTTAGCAAAGAAGCCAACAAAAGCTTCATGGCACATCTAACAGCTAATTTCACAGAAATGCTACTATATGTGCAGGTTATACTCACTTTAAAACTCCACTGGTGATCAAATGAGCAAGGAGCAGCTCTGCTACCATTAACCATGAAACCAAAGCTAGACTGACAAGTGGCTGCTTATGGCCACAATGACATGAATGGATATGCAGACAAGTCACTTGCTCTTATCAGTCACATCATCTTATGGAACCAGGCAAAGCAGTGCTGCTGCCTTCAACAACAAAACCCTGCCTTGAGTGGAGAACTTCTTTGCCTACCAAGTCTTGACAAAAGATAAGCAGTTCATTTACTGATATTAATATAATGCAAATATTATTTTATGATTGTTTCTACTCTCTGAGCAATCTCCCTCTACTCTGATTTTGTCATTAGTGGACATATTTCATACAGAGGGTAGACTTATAGTATATCCTGATGCAGCATTTTGCATAGTGAAGTCCTGGTCAATGATACTAAGAGCTCAAAAAAAAAAAAAAAAGTAATTCATTAAAATACATTGTCTAATGCCAAACCCTTCAAATAAAAATTACAGTGGTGAATTTAAATAAATAATGGTATAAACTTGTTGATCCTTTGTGAGAAACAAAGAAATCATGCACTCTAAAAACATGTTGCAAAAAGAATTTGGAAATGAGGAAAAGAAATAAAAGACAGTTGAAGATGTCAGAAACTGAAGAGAAGTGACACCTATATCAATAAGAATGCAAAATAGATCTATATGAGTTACATATTAAAGAGGAGGAAAGATCACGAAAAATAAGAATAAAATCTTAAAGATATTTTTATTATGTGACAGATTAACCATAATCTTTTATGATCAGAGCTGCATTTTCATTTGTACTGAAAGCAACAGAAATCATGATAGCTGCCATTCATAATCTGTACTGCAATGGTATTTTCACTTTCAGTTTAGGGCATTGTGTATGTAGTAATGAAAGGTCACGTATTCATACACATCCTTCATCCCTGCAACTATTATATTTTTTGTTTTCCTTAATGCTTTTCACAAAGCAGAACATCAATTTTGCTGATTAAATGTTAACCTGAATCTATTAAATGCTTTAAGAGCATCTTGTTTTAGAGAGTTATCTGAGTTTTTATTAATAATACATAATATTTACATAGGGCTCTTTTGTGTCAGATGTCTTTCACAAACATTATCTTAGCTCTAAGTAATCCAGCCAATAAAGAAGAAGAAATTAAGAAGAGGAAGATGCATTCAGAAATGAGATAAAGCTCTTCAATTATGAGGAACATTGTATTTTCAAGCACTGTATGACATATTGTGCTCCATTCAATATTATTGTCTTTATTATTCTTCCTTAAGAAAAGAACATTCATTCAAAGAGTAAATGGTATTTTTCTTTCAGATGCCTGAACACTATCATTGTGGCTTTTAACTCTTATCTGCTTTTTGAGAACCAGACTATATGATACAATCTAAGAGCATCTTTTTTCTTTGCTATGTTACAAATTATTACGTTTTAAATAATTAAAGATTGATGGTGATAGTTTTAAGAATAATTGTTCCGTCAGAACAGGATTCATTTAATTCCTCATTAAGAAAAGTTTCAGTGGTCAGTGGCTGTTTTTCATGGGTTTTATTACTATTCCTTTATCTGCAAGGTTAGACAATTGATGGATACTGAGCTGCAGAGACTAATGCAGAATGATTTTTGCTTACTGAGTCTGGAATAGAAAAATTGGTTGGTCAGATGCCAAAGACATATCCATGTGCCACTGAAGCAGCATAAATCATGGCAAATATGATTTTATAATGATTTGGACAGGCAGCAAAAGAGCCTACTCTTCTGAAGCTACCACGCACATTACAGAGTAATTCACACAGCAGTAGCCCTGATGTGCAAACCGCTTGACTGTATTTGTGTCCTCACACATTATTTAATATATAGACTCTGATATGAGGAGAAACTGAGTCAAAATTGTTGACAGCCAGTTAACTACTTGTTTTATTAAATTGTAGCATTTATTGAAAAGTACTGCCATGATTATATGTGAAACACCCAGAATGTGTAAAATTCAAAGGTTCTCCCCTCTTTTAAAAAAAACAAACAAACAAAAAAAAGGACCATTTATTTATTTATTGTGTTACAATCAATAAGACATGGCTTTAAAAATCTGTTTAAGCTCTGTCCAACCTTTCAAAATCATGTTGTTGATTTTCAGTTGATACATCTAAGTATTTGTGTTGGTTAATTTAATAAAAAAATTACACTATTATACCCTTTATTTTTTCACCTTTTGTATCACAAGAACTACATAATTAGTTTTACACTTTCCTTGGAGCAAAGGTTCACTAATAAAAGTCTCACTGAAAAGTTAAAAATGAATGTACACTGCACATGAAAGTGGTCCTTAGGATAACTTAAATTACACATGAGCAGAAATCCTTCCATGATAATGGCAAAAAATACTGCAAAATATAATGGGGGAAGGAATGTTTGAAATGGGGAGAAGAAAATTACACTGCAAACACAAACCAAGCATAGAATAATGAATAGTTGCATTCTTATATCCACACAGAAAATGAAGACGTAATAATTGCAGTGCAGTTTGGACATACCAATGCTAGCTTTCGTCTCGATGCTATGGGTTACAACAGCAGTAAAAACATGATGCCACTCTTTTCAGTATTGTTCTTCTCCTCGAGAAAACACCCACGCTTGCAGAGCCAAGCCTATGCTTCTTTACCCGCACTAGCCAGACCAAAGTCGATGCGGGATACGCCACGCATACATGCTGCATTCAGGTCAGCCCCAGCCCACCACCACTGCAGCACTGCCAAGCTCTGCACTAGAGCGAAAAAGTGAAAATGAACCACTTTCATCACTGTCCTCTCTTGTTCCTTAGAAGCCATGGCTAACAGTCAGGACTGGATAGAAGGACACTAAAACATCTCTCTGCTCTTTAGGAAAGTGGTGAGGGGGAGGAGGGAAGCTGTTTGTGGAGGAAGAGAGGAGGCGAAGACGTAACTTGCCACAGAGCTGTAGACAGAAGGTGGTAGGAGGGAAGATGGATATTGGCATGGGGAAAAAGTAAAAAGGACTGAACTCATGCAACTTGCTAAATGAGTTTTATAGTTACTTTCATAATAATTTTTGGTATACTTGTATCTTTCAGCAACATTTTGTGGCTAATCAAATACTAGTTGCTTTTAAATATGAACACGTTTATTGCCTTGAAGAGAGTTATATTTAAAAATCACCTGACAAAGATTATTTGCTATATGAAGGCACTACACCCTTCATCATTGTGATGGTTGGAGCACAAATCGAAAAGCTAGCACAGGAGCTATCCCTGCTGCAGTGTGGTCTGTGTCTGCAACCTCCCTTTTTTACTGGGCTCCAGCCTCTGCTTCTTCTGTAGGATGGTAAATCACCCCTGTGAATAGAACAGCACTGTTTTTCCCAAGCAGCAGAGTGAAATTAATGACAATCCTAATACTAGATTTATAGAAGCATAATTTATCTCACAATGAAATGAACTCTGCTATTTTGCCCTTTCAGTTGTGGAATCGGTGTGGGGGAAATGAAAGCAGAGCCATCTCTCATCCCAGCTGGTCCATGGTGCAGGCCTCTGCCTCTGCCTTTTTGGCCTGGATCAACAAAATACGGAGTAATACATATAATTTCCCAAATGAATGTTAATGCTGATGAAGATTAAGAACTACTATTGCCAGAACTTTTTTTAGTCCACTACCAGTAGCCAATACAATGACACCGACATTGTCCTTATGGGTCCCACCCCATCATTTCACAGAGCAAACACTTAGCTTTCTGAGGGGATACAGAGGTAGTATTAGTCTGCTAGACTATTTTGTTAAAGAAGGAGGAGAATTGCCTTTTATATCAGCAGACCTAAACGTACTTACATTACTTGTAACGTAATTCATCTAATCATGGCAATACTGGGCACCACTGACATCCAGGGAGGAAGCAACAAAAGGCAAATAACCTGTCAGGGAAACTAGCTCAGGAAAAAGCAAATGCTGCATTTTCTGCTCAGGCAAACTCCAAGAACATCCTAACAGCACAATTTCAGTTCCAGCCTCTCACCCTCCTTTTTTCCTATTATTCTCTTAGCTTCATGCAATAAGTGAGGGTTATTTGGAGAAATTTACTCCACCCAAGAAAAAAAATTGTTCAGGGATATATACTCCTTTATCAACATTATGGACTGAACAAAAACAAAATTAGAAACAGACCTTTGCTTTCTGAATCTAAAATAAACAGGAACCAGATGCATAAAAGAGGGAGAGGTTAACAACATATCTGCTGGAGAAAGACTTTCAAACAAAGTATGTGTTTGTCCTCTGGGATAACAGATCTTCTGTGTACTCACCACTAATCTTATTCATAAAGGTTTTCGCTCCCTGGTTGAAACAACTGCAAAGAGCAAAACATTTCTCCTAATGTCATTTTATCCTTTTCTAACACATAGGGGAACAGTGAAATCTTAGGTCTAGTCACAAGATACAGATTGGTGAATGTGTTAGTTTATTACATGTATAAGGTAACTATGTATTTTTGAAAGCAGTTTGAGGCTTCATACCTCACAAGCGCCATGGAAAGTGCTATATAAAATAATTCATACGGGTAACTGAATCAACAGATTTGTGTAGGGCTGCCTTGCTATATCTTCAGAGCTGACAGTAAAATAGTAGATGTCCTTACTTCAAAACAGATTTAAAATTATGAAGCCAATCACCAAAATCTCCCACACGGAACTTAAAGGGCTCAATAATTTTGTCTGTATAATGAAACAAGATCCCACGGATGGCTGAACCTTTTCCATAGTAATTGCTTCTCTCAGAGGAATTTCCTCACATCACAGTCAGATTCTCTCAGAGACAAAGGTAGTTCCTGTTATCTCTTCAAGGCTTTAAATTAAATGTAGAACTCTCTGCCTGTTTCACAATTTCGCAGGAGGCCAAGTAGGAAAAGAGAACCTGAGCTTCATAACCAGTGACCTCCCCTGCTGAAGCTGAAGACTACTGCCATGGGAAGTTTGCCTCGAGCCAGAGGCAACATCACCACATTCCTGGATATGAAATTATGTAATTTCATTTGAAACTTACTTCAACCTGCCTTGCTGGCTGAATGCAGAATGGACAGAATGGATATGTATCTTGAAAAATATTCAGGATTTAAGACAAACAGAGCCTGAGCATTTTTTTTTTTTCAGTAGTTCTCAGGAAATGCTGGAAAGAGGGCTGCATTTCAATCTTATTTATCTGGGTTAGGCACTTTACGAAGCAACGTCTACAGACTCTATGACCTTCCCTTAGATATGCAGGCTATCCACGTTCTTTGACAACCTTAGTAATTTATTTCGTCAGGAAAACAGGATGAAAAGCGTTGGCACCTGGTTAAAACACTTCCCCAGAAGCTGGAGATCTGGCATTTATGTATCCTGCGGATGGAGATGGCTCTTCCCTTTCCCACATGCGTGCTGATGCTCCTGTGCAGGAGGCAGGACCAGCTGGAACTGCAAAGAGGGGCTCAGGGCTGACAGTGCTGGTGGAGCCTGCCTCACCCCGGCACAGGCAGCCCGCCTGGAAGGCCACAGCCTTTGCTCCCAGCAAAACCACAATTACTTGACACAAAACACTTCAGTGGGCAGAATCTTCTTATACCAGCTCTAAGCATGAGCTGTTACAAAGAAGGAGTGAGGGCATGCCATGGCTGCTGCCTTCAGCTGCCATTTTGCATCACCCTGTCAGCAACCACTGTCTCTGAGCAGAGCCAGTGCTCTGCACACTGCTGGGACAGAGCATCACAAATTGCTAACACACAGAGGTGAGAGGCTGCAGCTGAGATGTGCAATCCAGCCTGCACAGCCCAAGCTGTGGGCACTCCTACTAAGAGGGATTCAGCAGTGAGATAGGCCTCCAGCAGCGAGATAGGCCTCCAGTGACCTCATGGCATGAAGTACCATGGCTTAAAGTATTCTCTAGACACTTCCTGGAATCAGAGGGACAGCTGCCAATAGTTTCTTCCATCTTCAGAATGCCTACAGACAACCAGCCTGGGCTAGAGGCCCAACTTTAAGGAGCTGGAGTTTGTGGAGGTGGGTTTTTACTCAGGTACATGAGCAATTTTATTGTTGAAAAATTACCCTGGCCCATGACACATACCAGTAGTCCATCAGGATGCTGTGTGGGCTGCACACAGGGCTGAGGCACCAAACCCCACTGCCTGACTTTGGACACGGCAGGACTGGCTCTTGCAGTACGAACCAACTCAAGTGTGCTGCATACACACACCTCCCATATAAACGGACAAAATAACTTCAGTGACTCAGCAAAAAAAATGAGATAGTAAGGGTTTTCTTCTATAAAATAACTCCTATAAAGGACAACCTTAAGTGCTCACAGCTCTCTTCTCCTGGGTGCACGTTGCGTTCTCTTCTTGAACAGCTTGTTCTGTTATTACAGTGTTAGTACTTTGAGGACTTTCATTTAAAGCTAGTTGAAAGTCATTAGGCACCACAGATATTCCTCACTTTAGCTGCAATCATGAGATAAGCAAAACAGCTTCGAAAGTCTTATCTTGTTCATTTGTACATGCTGACAATGATCTATCTGCTCAAGAATAAATTCATTGTTCCAAGGACACACATTAAAATTCAGTCCACGGAAGAGACTTAACAGAAGACGTAGCATGCAAAGGATATAAGTTTTTAAAGGCTATATGTCAAACAGCAAGATTAAAAAAGACTTGTCAAAATTTAGTCTGACAGAAATCAGCATAACATCCCTCATGTTCCAATGGACATAATATTCTTCATTATGTAGTCACAGTCATTTTTCTGGGCAACCTGGAGACTTCTCTGGAGCCTAATTAGACTGCAAATGTGATTTTAAAAAAGAAAATTAAACCATTATTTCAAAATTACATTTACCGCTGATGCAAAGCGGTAGATTATGAGTATTGGCTGGCAGCTTCTTTACATCTACAGGTCAGTAGTTTGTCACATGTGTAAGCAAGAACAGTTGTTGTCAGAGTCCAGCCTCATGCATAATTTTGGCCTGTAGGCTGAATCTGTTAGCTAAAAGTAGATCAGAGGAAGAAAAAGATCTGAACACCTAAGTCACAGAACACTGATAATGCATTTTTATCACTTGCAAGCCAGACTAGATAAAAAACTGGTCAGGTGCCTTTCACTAATTCCTTCTGTTCTGTATAGCAATGGAATGATAGAAAAAAGAGTTCAACTTTATTGATCTGTGATTCTACAGAAAATGATCCCATAATCCACCAAAACATGCATTGTCTTTGGGACATTGGATTTTTTTTGCCCAGGGCCAGGAAGGGAATGGCTCTTCTCAGACAGGGAACTGCCCTGGCTTCCAGAAAGGCATGAGCAGCACTGCAAGTGAAGTGAAAAGTCCCTTTGCCACTGCAGTGCTTTGCAAAACATTCAGGTGCATCAGGCTGAATAAATAGGTTAACGATTTTGGCAACAGCAGCATGTAGAGCAGCTAAGCAAAAGTGAGACATTTGGTCTCACAGGATGAAGCAAAGAATGAAGAAAGTGCATTGTTTCTAACTGCCTTTAAAAATGCTTGTGGTTAGGACGTGGTTCAAATGCTGAACTTCAGTATTTTGAGGGGCAAAGAGCCCTTTCACAGGTGACCTTCCTGAAGCTTCCCTTCTGGAAATTGGATCTTTGGCAAAGCCACAGGGAAGGTATGAACTTTGAAATTTTCCTGGGAAGGTGCAGCTGGGGAGAGGGTGGAAGGAGGAAAGCAAACAAAATAAATCCCCCCAGGGCTCTCTGATCTCTCTTGTTCCCATTTTTTAGCGATTAACTTTGAGAATCTGATTCTATAAGGATACCTCACTCCTCTGCCTCTTTCCTTTTTTGTCGCTGTTGATTCTTCGTAGACTAAGAGCTCGTGCACTGAGATTATCCTCTAGCATCACTGAAATGCAAAAAGTCAGGATAGAACTGAAATTAAGGAAAGAAAAACACCTTAAAAATGAAAAAAAAGAAGGTGGGGGGATTGCAAGATTTAAAAGAGATTTACTCTAGGCAAATTCACTGGTTACACACAGCCAGCCAGTGGAAGTGTTTATGGGTCCCTACAGGAAGCTACAGCTGTGCTCTGCTGCCTTTAGACCTGCCACCCTTCTCATCTCCATGCAGTCACACCAGGAGTGAGGGCAGAAAAGACTGCTCCTCTCCAACCCGCCGTCCTTGCTCTCCTGAGTCCTGGGTGGGGAAATGTTCCAGCTCCTTCCCATGCCACCTAATGCCAGTCTATCTACTGAGAAGTAATTTAGAAAATTATTATTTAGAAAATTATAATACTCTGGAAAAACAGCTGAGTCCCTTTCTGTGATAAGGGTGAGATCTGAATACAGAAGTCATTACTAAGCACTACAGAGAGGAACATGGAAGAGAAAGGGGGAGATGACAAGTTAATTATTTCCATTTGAAGGATCCATATATATCGATATATGCATATATATAATATATACACACACACATATATATATATATGGATTAAGGAGATCTTTGATTACATGTGCAGCCAATGAAGGGAAGATAGTGTTGTAAGTCACAGTGTGTTGGAGAAAAAAGAAGAAAACTGGGACCTGTAAGAAGATGTGTTACTTTTGAAGGGAAAAGCAAAAAAGACCACAAGCTACCAATAGTATTCAGCGCTCTTATGGTATGTGTAGAAAAAACAAAGAAAGGAAAAGAGACGTTTAAGTGTTTTCTACTTAAAAGGGTTGTAGAAATAAATCTTCCCCAAGAGAGAATATTATATAAACAAATCATCGTGTGTTCTCTCTGACCTTTCTCAGAAAGGACTGGAGCTGGTCCTATCAGATACAAAATGCTGAAATAAATGGACTTTGGATCTGATTTGGTCTGGTGATTCCTAAATTGTTGTATTCCCCTTCCAAGCAATTAATTTGTTTCATAAAAGCTTGTGATAATGTTCATGTTCAGAGGTTACACAGTACTGACATTTTTGGTTGACGTTTGCTTTTTATCAAAGTTCTCCTGAACTTCAGCATTCATCGCTGAAGTATTTGTTACATGGAATGTAGCTGTAAGTCCTAAATATAATAAACTTGCTCCACATAACATGCTTAGTTCAGGGAAGAAGATGATTTAACTGGAAAACACATTACATATATGTATTATATGTACGTATTATATATGAGAAGGGTGTTATCAAATTACCACATATTTTAACTTATTTCGGCTCTTTTTTAAGAGGTCAGAAGTTGAAATACATTTCTGATTTGGCTTTTTTTTTCCAGCTCTAACGCTGTGCTGAGGAATGGAAAATTAAACCAACTAATCTAGGGAAAGTGAAAACAGGTGACAAGTAACAGAATTTGATTTCAAAAACTTTCCCATAATAATTATTATTATTATTCTTGCAAAGAAGAAATGTACTTCTTACAACCCATTAAGTATATGGTTAAACTACATATGCCAATTGTGAGGAAGAAGATGAAGCTATAAATAGCAGCAGAGATGTGCAAAAGGCAGCTCTCCTGGGCATGGTCTCCCTTTCCCTAACTTCTTTGCATGGTATGACAGCCTCACGAAAAAGATCACGAACTGATTTATGTAAGAAAATTTATCTCAATACTGTCAAACTCACACATTAAATAATGGTGTATTAAAGCCTACTATGATTTAAAAGCTGTTACTCCAGCTATGATAAACAGTGCATCTTTTGTTTTCTCATTTTTATTTTTTTTTCCAAAGATCATGTTTTTATGCTCTTTCTGCAAGCAACAGGACTGGTCTCTCATACTTAAAAAAGACTGGGATTTTCACCCAATTGTATGAACGATAATACTCATAACAAAATTACCTAATGGTTTAACTTGGACTCAAAAGAGAAGTATTGGTAAAAGACCTCCAAGTGCTATAGCAACTGCTGTATAAAGATAGTCACTATTTTTTTTCTCTTGTAGCTAGAAAGCGAAGTTAAATGCTGCTATTGCAAGCTACAACAGCCATCCGCTGTGCTCCATAATCCTCTGCATCCAGCGCCAGATATGCTGATGTGAAATCAGTGCAGAGTGATGCATTGAAAAAATGGTAGTGAGTGCACAGATCATCCTACTGAGGCACAAAACTACCACAAAACTTTTTTAAACGTGCACTTGGTTTCATTTATTTACAACTGTCATTTATTTTGATTTATACAGATTCATAAAAACTAACAAACTAAAAACTCTTCCAGTGTCTTGCCCTGTCTTTGTTTTGCAATAAATAGCATCAATATTTGCCTTAAAAACAGGTTAGGCATACTTGGTATATCTAATTTTCACCTCATGTTTTATGAAGCTCTTGGTAGACACCTGATTTCAGACAAGGGAGAATGATGGGAAAGTGAAGAGAGGCAATTAGGGAGAATGAAAGGGATCTGCAGTGGTTGGCACCGGTATCCACCAGGAATGCCACGTCACAAAAACATTCCATGAATTACCCTAGATCAAACAGGCAAATGCTTTCTTAAAGCATGTTATACCATTTGACAGCTACATCTTCCATAAATTGGTACAGCACCTACGAGCAATCCATGGGGTAATCCATAAACAGCCTGATCCAAATCCCCCTGAAATCAATTAAAATATTTCCACTGTCTTGAGCAGGCTCTGGATCAGACCCATTTTGCTGAAGGATGAACATCACTCCGTAGTTCCCAAGAAGGCTAAGAACAGGTGTAAAAGCAACACCTTCCTTGTCCCTTTCAAGAGATCTTTATCAAATATTTCCCTTTACAAACACTTAAAGAAGTAGGTACTCCTTACCAGACAGCAAAAAATAAATAAAAAATTCTAGAAACAGGCAGCATACATTTTAGTATTTTAAGGTTATAGACACATCATTTATAGATTCGACGTATAGAATATTAATAATATTGCATACTTAAAGCTGTCCTTAAAAAATAAAATGGGCATTATTCTTTGTGCCCATAAAAACAAATCCACCATCTATCTCAGATAAATAAAAATAACTAATTTACAAAACTGCAGAATTGCTTTCTTTGCACTTGACTGTTTAGTGGGCAGGAGTTATAATAAATAAATAAATAAATCAGGCACTGGAAAGACAATCAAACAGGACTGTCACTACCATTGTACCACGTTTAAGAATTGTAAAATGCTGTATTTTGTTACTGTATTTACAATAAAACCAACATTGTTAAACAGCTATTGTAACACATGCCTTTTTGACCAAAAAGCCACTGATGTTTATCTTTATAAAGCTGGACATAAAAATCCATATTTATAATGATATTACCTTCTTTGAAATAACAAAACAATTCATTGCTCCTGCACTGAGCAGCAACTGGTATCCTACTGGGAAATTTATATCATGCTGCCTTGTGCATCAGATATCGAAATGAACAGCCTTAACAAAAGCCTTTTTTTTTTTTTTTCCCTCATTGTTAATGACATATATGCAAAAGCACTGTAATTATTCTGAGGCAGCAGCTGAAGGAAAAACTCTCATGGAGACACTGGTAATCTGTCATGAAGAGAGTACTATGAAGACAGCAGGCAATTCAAAATCCCAATATTTTTTGCTTGAGACAATTTAACTGTTCAGAAGCATCTATCAAACACTTATACAAGCACACATTGGAATAGTTTTTTGAAGTTTACTATTTACTCAATAGACTATCAATTCCATGAAATATATGAAGTGTATCATACAAGCACACTCCAAAATTGTGCAGTAAAGTAGCTAGTCAAAGTACCTACTGTACACTGCATTTTGGTAAAATGTTGTCTTTCTAATTAAGACATTAAGAGAAATTAATCCTTACCATAAATAAATTGTTGCTTGACTACAAACTAAATGTTAGATCAATAAATCCTATCAAATTAAGGCACATATGCCATAATCTTCACTAAACATGACATGTTATCAGCCATTGGGAATAAGGCATAGGGGTCTCATACACACAGAGAGACTCTTCATGCTGGTAAACTGAAAACTGGTGGGATTTTGGAGTGGTTTGTAACTGCAGATTATCAGTCATATCACAGCAAAAGACATAGGTTTTGGAGATACTTACTACTTCCAAGATCTTAAGACCAAAATGCAGCTTACACCTGACTTCCCACAAAACACAAGCTCCCCCACTATCCACAGATGACAAGCGTTTTGTGAAGGTCTTAACGTCTGCTCGAGCCACTGCTCATCTTTCCAAACAGATACAAGATCTTCACTTAAAGACTTGAAATAATGGTGAGCGACCACAGTTCTCCATAGGCTGTGCTAGTGAGTGCTTACGTCTTCTTCACCCCCTGTGTGCTTTCTCTCATCTCCCTCAGTTTTCCTAGCTGAAGCTTCTTAGGGATGGGATGTACTTTTGTACTAAGGTTATGCAGTGCCTGCTATCCAAGTTCTTCCTCATTCAGATGTTCATATACAGATAAAGCCATCTGCAATAAGCTAACTGGGTTGAACTTCTTATATCTCTCATAAAAGGGACAACTTCCGGCTCATTTTTGCTACTCTTCCCAAACTACTTCCAATTACTAGTATACTTTCAGGAGCAGACAGCACTGCAGACCTTCTACGGTTATATATAAAGTTTATATTGCCTCCCTACTCCCACTTGATATTCTTTTCCTTTTTATATCACTTTTATAATCATTCTGTTACTACAATGTACTGCTCTGAAAGGTCAGATCCAATGAATGATTTAATGCATTCGCAAGCTGAGGCACAAAATGTTTAACTGCCTCTAGAAGTTTTAGCTTAGGCTGATTTTCAATTCTGTAGCCAAGGGGATCAAGACAGGAATGTTCACGTTAAAGACTTTTAATCCACTTGTTCCCAGCAACAGGCACATCCATCCTGCTCTTCACCTTGGCCAGGCTTCTTCTGAAGCAAATCTTTAACCTGACAGAGGCCATATTCAACACACTGTGCTGGGAAATAGCACCTGCCTTGCAACACCAGCACATGACTTCCAAAGCCCCTGTCCCTAAACGTCTGAACTTCTGGAATTTGGCTACACCAACTATTGCCATGTGACAGTGGTGCAGTCAGTGAAAGGTAGGAAGATCCACTGTTAGGTTACTGCACGCTGCATGCACAGTTAATTATACGATGGCAGACACTACATGATTTCTTTGAGGCTGCTCCAGCAAATACAATGCATCATCAACAGCTTGCAAGGAAGTCAGTATAAAAAGACTGGACCATGAAGGACTACTGGACCTCAGCCAAAAGGCACTGAGGACAGCAAGACTGCCTCAGAGAGGCAAGCACCAAGTATCTAATCTTGATGCTCTATATGTAACTTCCTTCCACAATCTCTTTATTCAAGTCCCCTTTCCCACACTTGGTTTCTCTTCTCTGATCCTATAATCCCATTCACCAAAAGTCCCTCTGTACCCTCCCCATGCAGTGTCTCAGCTCAGGGACTAGAGACCGGGATCTCACAGCTCCCAGTCTTCAGGATAGAGAATGTGGCTCTCAACTGTTGTGTATCCTCAACAGTATTTCTGTTCCACCTGGAACAATGCATGACAAAACACTGAAATGCTTAGTTTGTCAGCCCAAAGTGTCAGCTTTGCTTTGGATCAGGCTGACATCCAGCTCTGCCTCCCAGGAGCTGTAGCTCCAGCTGTTGCTACCTGACTTCCAAAATCTCGTGACACACACAACCTCTCCTGGGGCCCACTGCTGTCAAGGAGATCTTGGTTCTGCACTCCCTGCAGTAAATGCCACTGATATCTAAAGGAAAGTGTCCATGAAACCCCATTATGTTACATCCCAAAGGGATTAAATTGACTGTATTACGTGTCTAGAAAAATGTAAGCAGTATGCATACACCTATCCATAGCTAATCTGTATATGCTATGAACAATAATATTCTTAAAAAAAAAAAAAAGGGGAAAGGAAAAAAAGACAGTAATATTCAGAGAATTATAATGGTTTTATAAAACAAAAACAACAAAAACACCTATGTTCACATCATTATAGTAACATGTATCTTCCTCATAAAACAGAAATGAGACATGAGTTTCTAATACTGGAGCGGATCACAATGACATTTCAGAACTGGCACTTTTTATTTGTCACTTCTAGGCAGAGATAGAGGGAATAGTTCAAATAATTGTTTTTAAACTCTCTAACACAACTTCTCTTGTAACAGGCTGTGCAAACCATATAAAATGTCATGATTTGGTTTTCGTTTAAATGAGCTGCAGAGCTCCAGGTTCTTATTTCTAAGGAATACTCACATTCCAAAGCCATTATAATAAAGCTTCATGTATCACATTCCTCTCTCTCTACATATAAATACAATTATATGCAAATGCATATACACAAACATGGAAGGCATAGGATGCATAAGACATACTGTATACTCTATATTATTTGTCCAATAAACAACCCTAAGACATTAGCAAACTGTATCCTCAATATAATCTATGTACTTCAGACCATAAATAATATAAACTCTTCTTTTCCCAAAAAAATAATTGTTCCAAAAGAGTGTGTTGAGTTTTCTTTAACTCTCATATGTCAATATGTAGTATATTTCCTTCCTTAAACCCATGGCAATTTGTATGAAATATTAATGAACACTGCAAGATTGCTGGACACTGTAACATCATTATAATTGATGTAGAACATTAAAAAAATGTTTCAATGCTTCTGAAGGAGAAAAAGTTCTGTCTTTACTAAGACATTTATTTTCATATTTAATTAAAAGCTTTGAATGAAAACAGAATTTCAGATAAAATGCAGAACAAAAGGGTATTTTTAGTTGCTAAATCATAATTTACTTGTAAAAATGAGTAGTACAGAGAATGACATGACAAAAAAAATAAAAAGAAACCGGACTGCAAACTTAATAAGTAGTTTTAATTTTTTATTTTTTTTCCTTTTAGGTCTCAGGCACACTGTGACGATGCACAGAAAAGAATACTGAGCAGAAAGACAATGTATGGAATGAAAATCTCAGTACAATGATTAAACCTCATGACTCCTACAATTTTTATGAAATACAGATAACCCCAAGGATTTAAAACTGCTATAGCAACCAAGTTTCCTCTCTAGAAGAACTGTCATTTTGCATATTGTTTTCTGAGTAACAGACCTGCTGAAAAGCTGAAGTGATCATCGTAAAATGGCCAAGCTCTACAATACACGATGACAAGACCTTTGCCTCTCTTGGAGTCTTATTTAATTCACAAACTGAACAAATTTTGTTTTAACTAAACCTCCAACCAAGCTGAATTACTTTATTTAACAATAAAGACACTAGACTACAGGGATTCTCCCTTATGCAGAAGGTAAAATATATTAAGCTTTAGGCTGCATGAAGAGGAATAAAAGCTCGCAGAACAATTAACATTTCAGCACATATGATGTAAGGGACATGCCTTTTAGGGGAGCCAAGGCTGATAGCATTCTGGGTTTATTTCTGCAGTCTATTTTGGTATTTTGACATTCTTACTTTTTGTTTTCTCAGTTTCTCAGAACCAGTTTCTCTTGGTTTCTCAGACTAAGTCAAAATAAGATTAAGACTGACAACCTTTGGAAATCACCTGCTGTGAAACACACGTGATTAATCTTTTCCTATTACTGTTGCTGCTTCCAAGAGCTATGTGAAGACTTGGATGTTTCAAGTCAAGCAAAAAATCAAACAGATAACAGTATCTTTGGGGAAAAGCCTAAACAAAAAGATAAAACTGAAGCTAAAATCTTCTTTAGACTATTTTTCATGCGTTGCTTGTAATGAATCACGGCTGATCAACTATAGTATCAGAAGTCAAACAAAGCAGAGGTGACTGATAAATCCCCCAGAAATCTACTAAATTAAAGTGCCTTTAAAAGTATTCAGTATTTTTTAAAGGTGAGTTTATCTTTAGCTATTTTTATTTACTATGATTTTTTATCTCATATCCTTTGTCTAATAAAAGATTGTGTTTGTCCTTTGACCTTCCACTATTGCCCAGAGTCATCCCAGTCAGTGGTAACAGTTAACCAAAGAATCTCATGCTGGGGACTAATGAACCAGAATATATAAAACTGTTCTCCTTTCCTGTTAACTAACCTTCTGATTGGGCATATCAGATAAACTTAGATGTAGATACTCAATCTCGGCAATTTTGAGAGACCTCACTGGTTGTACTATTGCTAAGTTAAAAATCTGATCTAAATATGTGTTCCAAGTTTTCTAGTTGATGAACCAACACAGGAGTCCCTGCAACATTTTTATTCCAACTCCATTATACTATCAGCTGCTAAGAGACACTCTGAGTCAAAAAATTGTTCTTATTGGAGGGGAGCAGGAAAGAGAGAGGACTGTCACCTGTTAATGACAACAATCTTAAGCCTTTTGATTTTAATTCTCTGTATTTTTGAAAAGTTTCCAATAAAATTTAAGCCCTGTCTACACAAAAAGATTCATAAAAATTTAAGGGCAACTTCGCTGAGAGCCAGATCCACTTTTCTTACAACACAATTAAGTCTAGACATCTCATTCCCTTTGAATCAAAAAGAAGTTTGGATTGGGAGAGTTTTATCAGAATAGTATTCATCCCCATACTTCTCCTCTCTACTATTTCTGTGCTTTTCCACAGACAAACCACAAGTTATTAGTGTCAAGTACTGTCGCCCGCACATGCCTTTAGCTGACTGAAAAGCAACATTACTGTCAGAGCAAGGATGTGAAATGGAAGTTTAGAGATAGTCAGTGTACGTGGACCCTAATGTCACGAGGGATGGCCACCTTCTGTGTACACATAGCTTCAAGAGGTGCCTAAAATTTCATTTTACTTAATACATGAAGTATAGTCTGAGAGGTAAGTAGGATTATGATACTAAAAACTAACTCTAAGAGTCAAGAAGCCAGAAAGAAACAGCATTGACATGCCAATGATGGAGAAAGGTCTTCCCATCTTCAGGAACTCTACTGAGGTTTTCATTACACAATTCATAAAAATTACACCATTATGCCAATAGAGTATGAGCTACTGTGGACCCTGCTCTCAGTAGGGTTTTACCCATTTTCCAGTTAGACACTCTCCCGATCTCCTTCCCACCCCAGACAGTAGTACTTCCACCTTGATAAGGAAAAAAGTGCTTCCTTAACTCCAAAAAGAGGATTGCAACACCACTCGATGTGCTAGCTCCCCATATTATCTCAGCAGCTCCAAGGAGAAGTGCTTAAGACCTCCATTAATTAATCTTTTCCAATTGCATCATGGTTCAAGATTTTTTAAAAGCTATTCATTTTTTGCTTTTCTTCCCTGTCCATTTTCTCTGTGCTATAAAAAAAAAGACATAGTCACCACACTAACAGTTATGCTAGCTTTATTTTCTCCAATTTGACAAACAAAAGAGTTTTTGTAAAATGCACAAAAGCCTTCAAATACAGACATTGCCAGGAGCTTCTACCGAACTATCAGCTAAAGACTAAAGGTATTTCAAATTCATGAAACTACACAAGACATTGCAAGTCAACCACGGTCTTTTCACCCTTCTCTCACAATAGTTTAAATTACCTTTTACATTTCCTATGAGCACTGGTGCATATAAAACAGCATTCCTTAAATAGGAGATTAAAATCTTTCTACTTTTCCTTGATACAAGGAGCCTGTAGCAGACACAACCTTCCAAGGGTCGACTTACAGAACCATCAAAACATCACATTCGCGTCCCAGCTCTTGACATCAGCTTTGCTGTCTTTCTGTCAGAAACAGCATTTAAAGTACAGCATTTGGGTGTGATTCATAGTAACTACAAGCCTTCTGCTTAGTACTGCTATCTCACCTTCAGTCTTTCAAAGGAACATTTCTCTGTCATCCTGTAGCTACTTAGGCAACAGATTACAGTTAAATTCCAGGGCCAACTGCCCAGCACTGTCTCAGCTTAAAAGGGAATGCTGATGCCACCACTATCCACATTTCAGTGAGGAAAACAGATCAGAACTGCTGAAAATCCTAATGTGGCAATTCCCAGATGTAGCCAAGATCTTGTGTCCAAATATAAATAGCCAGAATACAGCTTCTGCTTGCAGACAAAAAAATTTGGAAATGCCCTCCGAGTAATACAAGCATTCAAAAAGCACACGCCTTATACCACCCAACTAATGTCTTCTTGACAATGGCAATGTTTTCCATTACTAGAGCTTCACCAGCTGATTTCTCTGTGCTGAATCAGTCAGTAAGAGACTGGCAGGATGAGGGAGTTATAAACTTCTTGTTGAGGGCTGCTACACTGTTCTGGAAGGACAAAGATGCTCAGAGCACGCAGTGGTAAAGGTACCTCTGTCATCTTAATACTTTACAATCACTCCATTCTGGAAGCCCAAGATGCACAGCACAATGCTCTCCCCTCAGCCTGTACTGCTTCTCTGAAACCAGAAACTGTTCTGCACAGACTGACATTTCCCAAGCAAGCTCCTGAAGCTGTCTCTGTCTTGTCTTCCTCTTTGTTTTTTGCTTTCTGCTGATTAAACTGCTCCACATCACAGCGCTTGTCTTGTATAGGTGTAGCTGTCCTGTGGTAATGTGCTCAAGGCATCCACACATGACAGAGAATATTCAAGTACCAACAGCAGGGTGTCGAGGGCTGTCTTGTCCAACATAGTCTTCTATGATTTGGAAATGGTGTCCAAAGAAGAGGTGGATAGTGGTGTCAGGAAGGAGAAATGCCTCTTCACTCCCCAAACACAAGACATGAGATTTTTAGGTACTTCCTCCTACCTACCCAAAAAGAAGTGCATGATGCACAGGGCTTGCAGCCACACCACAGAGAAGGATAAATATCTATTATAGAGCATGCAACATAGAGGAAATCCATCATGTGGAAGGGTTAATTCATAATAAAATAAAAGCTGGGTATTCATTTGCATGCCTTTACATTCAAGCAATTACTTTGAAACTTTCACATCGCCGCTTTAAAGTAAATCATGGCTTCAGAGTAAATCCCCCATGCAGACAAGCATTTTAGTTGTATGAGAAGCAGTAAGCCTCCTTGTCAGAACAAGTTAGTGATGGCAACATTTCTTGGTTCCTATCTGAAAAGGGAATTTTCTACAGCTGCTTGTGTATTGGGCACAGCTGTTCCGTATCTCTGTCTGTACCCTTGAGTTCAGTTCCCATAAAATAACTTGCTATGGAACAGCTGACCTGAAATTCACCATGGGTGACTCCAAAAGACAACAGAGTAAGATGATAACATAACACTTCAACTGGATGACACATCAAGCATTGGCATTTCAAAAAGAACACAAATTTGCTAACTGTAGGGGGTATCCATCCACTTTGGTGAACATGAAAAGGATCTTATAAATTAAGTTTTGAGCATGCCAAAACTTCGAATTATTGAGCCCAAGTCTGTCTAAATCACATCAGGTAACCTTCTGATAAGAAACAATATGAGACTGTATGCTTTTACAAATACAATGTATTTAAAAGAAAATTTCCATAGCTGGTATTGATTTTAACAATGACAAGTAATACCTCTCTACAGCTCTTACTTCAGCTTAACTCTCACAGGCCTTTGACAAGGTGGACAAGTGCTTTTGAAACCATATTACACATCAATAATTAAAAGAGATCTGATCTACAGAGATCTGATTCAGTTCTCAATATATTAGCTCAAGTACCAGAAGCACCTCATCACGGCAGCCAAGAAAACAGGCAAAGTAGAGAATGCTAAATCTGTGCTGTCACAATTAGATTGCAGCAGCTGATTTAAAGTACTTGTACTATTTCTATATTACATTGTGGAAACATCTCAAAAGGTAGAAGATATATATCCAACAATACCCCTTGAGTCAGTCAGGAACTGAGTTCTTATATCCTGACTCCCAGCACTATGCTTGGGCCAGCTGATTAGAGGTACCTAATTTAAATGCCCTGGTGGAAAACTTATCTCCATTGATGTCACTTATAAAAATCCTACCAACTAGAGAGAATTTGGTCCAACGTTTTGTCCCACTCTTCAGCATTACGTATCTGAAAATCAAAACATTAGTCACACATAGTGTCAAGGCTTGAAGCAAAATGGGTATAGCCTCTGGATTTATGTACTGAACTGGGCGTATAATGGAGTACCTTCAGATGAAAATGTCTGCATGGTTGGTTTTTCAGGAAAAGCATGTTTTAAGATTCTTGGTTGCTAAGCAGTATCATAGCTAATAGCTTAATATGCTTTATTTTTGCTCCATGATGTTGATGAAGAAAGAACGTCTTTGATATTAAGTTCACCAAAATTGCTTAATACAATGTATGAAATAGTCTAAGCTTGGAGACAGAAATTACATTTGAAAATTCATCCTTACAGCTGCTGTGAAAAGATGATGATGACAGGCAGTGCTACTGAGCTCATTTTTGCACTTACATTTAACGATGATGGTACAGAGAAGGCAGACTGGTCCCCTGACACACAGGGAGTCAAATGGCAGCAACAGAATCCTCATCCACTCCATGACAGTGTTGAGAAGGGCCAGTATTGATTAAATTCATGTTGGCACTTAAAATGCAACACACAGCCTAAAATCCTGGAGGGTTCTTTCTCTCAAGTCATGTGGCAATACAAAATTAAAACAGAAATGCTACTGTACAGTTGAAAGAATTCTCTAGATCCCCATGATGAAAACATGCCATGACATTACCTTGCCAAAGCAAGAGATATTTCATAAAGCTTTTTTAGTTACGTCTCTTAAACAGAAAATAGAGCGAACAAGAAAGAAAAGCCCTTAATGAATTTCACCTTTTTCTGTTTTAGCTTTGCAATTAGTCTTTTGGTGGAATTCCACAGGAAGTCAAACACTAATTTACTGCAGCTACAGTTTCAAGAAATGGAATTAATCTATCCTAATTTAGCAACCTAGAAGTCAGGTTTCTATTCTAAGATGGTTTTCTGTGCTCCTTTTTGGTCAATGCATAAATAAAGCTTTCTGCAACAGAGCAATTTATTTTAAAACAAGACAAGTATTTTGGGCAGATCACCCTCTTCAGGTGCCAGTCTTTGCATACAGGGAGCCTAGAAAACTACTTTAACTGAAGCATGAGTAAAGTACCACTAATGTACCCTATTTGAAATTTGTTCTATAGGGTAAACAGTACATCCGTCGGTCACTTAAAAAATCAGTGAAATATCTTGCTAAATCTTACATATATTGGGATCCTTGTAGACTAATGCATACTTAGTACAATCTAGGATTAACTAATGAGATATTCATATTATAGAAAATAAGTATAACTGTATTATAAGGTAAATTACTACTTAGGCATATTTCTTCGCGTTTTAAAAGAAAGTTTGGTATGTTCTACTGATTCTTAACTACAAAGATACAAATTTAAATTTAACCAATGAGAATGAAATAAATCTATCCCTGAGTAAGCAATTAATTGATACGGTACCTTAATATAGAATCACAGAATGCTTGGGGTTGGAAGGGACCTTAAAAATCATCTAACTACAACCCTACTGCCACAGGCAGAGAAACTTTCCCCTAGACCAGGTTGTTCAAAGCTCCATCCAACCTGGCCTTAAATACTTCCAGGGATGGGGCATTCACAGCTTCTCAGGGCAACATGTCCCAAAGCCTCACTGCCTTCTGAGTGAAGAATTTTGTCCTAATATCTAATCTAAATCTACCGTCTTTTAGTTTAAAGCCATTACCCCTTGTGCTATCACTACACTCCCTGACAAAGAGTACCTCCCCAGCTTTCCTGTGGGCCCCCTTTAGGTACTCAATGTCACTGTCCATGTCACCAAAGATATTGAATAGTGCCGGTCCAAACACCAACTCCTGAGGAACACAGCTTACCACTGATCTCCATCTGGATATTGAGTCCTTGTCTGCAGCTCTTTGAGTGCAAGCATTTCTTACCCAACAAGTGGTCCAACTGTCAAATCCACATCTCTCCAATTTAGAGACAAGGATATCATGCGGGACCACAAGTCCAGGTAGATGATGTCAGTTGCTCTTCCCCTGTGCACCAGTGCTGTAACCCCATTGTAGAAGGCCACCAGATCTGTCAGGCATGATCTGCCCTTAGTGAAAACATGTTGACTGTCACCAGTCACCTCCTTTTTTTCCATGTGCCTTAGCAGAGTTTCCAGGAAGATCCGCTCCATGATCTTGCCAGGCACAGAGGTGAGACTAACTAGCCTGTAGTTCCCTGGGTCTTTCTTTTTTCCATTTTTCCCTTTTTAAAAATGGGGATTGTGATTCCCTTCTCCCAGTTGGTGATAACTTCACTGGACTGCCAGAACTTCTCAAATATAACGGATAGTTGCTTAGAAACTTCATCCACCAGTTCCCTAAGGACCCATGGATGTGTCTCATCAGGTCCCATGGACTTGTGCACCTTCAGGTTCTTTAGAAGGTCTTCAGTCTGATCTCCTACAGTGGGCGGTTCATCATTCTCCCAGTTCCTGCCTTTGCCTTTTGAGGCCCGGGCTATGTATCTGGAGTTCTTGTCATATATACCTTATAATATGTCAGTTTTGCATTGTTGCTCACCTTCAAATACTTAAAAAAATCCTACATAGTGCAATGACTCTAATGTTACCTCAAAGTACTAATTTTTAAGTATGTATGAAAAGCTTTAAGTCACAATAAAATATTTGGCAATAAAATAAAAACAAGTAGGTCTTGCTACAATTTTCAACATACTTCAAATACATCTCTTTCTTTAGTATTCTGTTCACTTGCTTCTTGCCTTGATTTTAACAATACATTTAGAAAACTTGACTTGTTTCTCCTTCTTTTTCCAACTTCAATAACTTTCTGTCTTGAATGAAACACTTCTAGAATAAAACCGTAAGTGACTCTCATAAAAGTGACCTCTCTTCGTAAGGTAAACCATAAACACGACTTCTGGGTTTCTGCTTGAAAATAGCTCAGGAGAGCATAATATGGTGCAAAAGCCATTGAACGTTACCCACAAATAATGAGTGCTTATGTATTTTGTCTGCAAACCACACTGCATTCATGTTTCTGCAACCTTGGCTTTCAAAGGACAACTTGAACGCTAATTAAATGTTGCCACTAAAGAAGGACCAAAGGAATTAGAAAGATGAGAATGATCTACAGGGGATAGTTATAATGAAAATCCCTGATAATCTCCAGTTCTCAGACTTCCTAGGATAACAATACTATCCTTCAATTCTTAAAAAATAAATAAAAAATAATAGTTCATCACATTGCCCAGTACCCCTGGAGTCTGCAGAGGTGGTTTTAATACAGTTTTCTGCTTAAAGAAGCCTATTTTCAGTAATAAAAGGTTAGAAAGAACACACACAATTAAAATATTAAAATGCAATGAAGAAACAATGTGAAAACTTATGTACTATGTGTTCCCTTCTTGAATTTTCACGTAGAAAAATTGTTCTATAAAAAGTGTTTCCTTAAAAGACTGGCTTAGCCATTTTTAACCCTGTAGAAGTGAAAAGTACACTATGAATTTTGCAGTTGTTAAGACGAGGGATGAAGAAACCAAAATCATCTGAAAAAATGGGTCCTACTTATTTTGTGAATAATTTAGAAACAAAGCAAATTTATTAATTAGGGACATGCTCTTTCCTAATGAAAAAAAAAAAGTTTAATGGACACTTTTCAGATATTATCCTTGGTGGAAATTCTGAATCTTGTGCAATTTTGGATTTAAGATGGAGCGTAGCAGAATTTTTCTTTTCCATTTTCTTTTCTTTCCATAGCTTGACTTTTTGTAAGTAAATTTCACAACACTGTTTTCTTGGAAAACAATTAAATATTTCATTAGACTGTTTAACATACAATGTTGAACTAACACTTAACATTTGTATATACTTTTGCTTGAAATTTTTGAGTCCCGCTGAGCTTGATAAAACATGATGATCATCTAGTTATGAAATCTGTCTTTCTTCAAAAGCATTTTTCTCCTCCTTTTGACATGCTGTTATCTTTATATCTCTATTTTGAAAGTAGATTTTTTTTCTTTCTCTCTGTGATTATAAAGACAAATCATTTTTTGACTTAACAAAAAGCTTTGAGAGAAAGCTGCATAAAAATAGTCACAAAATGTCACATCATGAATGTAAAATATACCTTATTATACCTAATCAGCAGTAGACCATGCAATCACCCCCCTCAAAAAAAAAAAAAAAAAAAAGTGTTGGAATATCAGTTTTTCATTGATTAGCTGCAGTGGCCAAGAGATGGTACAACATAAGACCCTGAGGGAAATGAGGGAGTCTAAGCTAAAGAGTGGCTTTAGCTTGATGGAACTCTGAAGGGCAAAAGCTCAGTGAGGGTGGCTGATCTTCATGGAGAGCCTCCTTCAAGTGCCAGAATGGTCCACTCTGATCTGCAAGAAAGTGGGCAGACATAGCAGGACACCAGCATGGCTCCACAGGGAACTCTTGACTGAGATCCCCCACAAAACAGAAGGGTGCAGAAGATGGAAATGGCTACGTATGAGAAACTGAGAAGCATTACCTGGCTAGGCAGGGATGGAGCTAGCAGAGTGGATGGCTGATGCCAGCTTGCCTCAGCTCACACTGAAACCAGCACAGGATGTGAATGTTAACAAGAAGATCTTCTACAAGTACATCAGCAATGAAGGAGAAGCCAAGGGAAATATGAACTTGCCGCTGAATGGGGTGGGAAACCTAATGAAGGACACTGAAAATGCTGTGGTACTTGATGCTTTCTTTGTTTTCGTCTTTACTGGCAAGTCTGCTTTCAATCCACCCTTGTCCCTGTGCTTAGTGGCAGAATTTAGGGGACACAGGCACTACTCATCACAGAGGAAGACTGAATTAGGGATTGCTTAGGCAAAAGGATCCATGGGCCTGGATGGCATGTATCTAAGGCTGCTGAGGGAGTTGGCTCACGTCTTGGAAAAGCTGCTCTCTATCATCTCTGAAAAGTCATGTTGTTCAGGGGAGGTTCCTAATGATTGAAAAAAGGAGTATCTTGCTTGTCTTAAAAAAGAAAGGGGAAGTTTAGGAAATTCTGGGTCAGTGAAGCTCACTTCACTTCAGTCCCGGGAAAATTATCAAACAAGTCCTCCTCAAAGCCATTTCCAAGCAAAAGGACAAGAAGGTAATTGGAAACAGCCAGAATGGGTTTAGAAAGTGTAAATTATCCCTGACCAACGTGATTGCCTCTAGGGCTGAGTTGACTGTCCATGGTGATAAAGGGCAAAGCAATGAATGTTGCTTACTTTGACTTCAGGAAGGCTTTTGACAGCCTCCCATAGTATCCTTGTAGCCGAATTGAGGAAATAATCATAGACTCATATAATGGCTCAGGCTGGAAGAGACCTTAAACATCCTCTAGTTCCAACCCCCCTGCCATGGGTAGGGATGCCACCCACAAGATCAAGTTGCTCAGGGCCTCATTCAACCTGGTCTTGAACACCTCCAGGGATGGGGCATCCACAACCTCTCTGGGCAACCTGTTCCAGTGCCTCAAGAGACAAGATCTAGATAGGTATTGTGTATAGAAAACTGGCTGGACAGGAGTAGCTGATACATCCGAGGGCAGGCTATTATTCAGGTGGACTTAGTCTAGAGGACTGGGCTGACAGAATCCTTACAAGATTCATCAGGACAAGTGCCAAGTCTGGCATGTGGGATGAATGAACCTCATACAACAGTGCAGGCTAAGGCCTGACTGGGCCAGGCAGCAGCTCCACAAAAGATGATGCGAGGGTCCTGCTGGTCAATAACTTGAACATGAGCCTACGGTGTCCTCTTTCAGGGGTGAAGTGGACAGTGGGATGCACAAACATGAGCACAGCCATCAGGTTGAGGAAACTGATTACTCCTTTTCCTCACAAAGCTGTATATTTACCATTCTTTCCAGTTTTGGCTCACACACATTCACTGACAAAGCTGGAGAAACTCCAGTGGAGGGCCTCTAAGACAGCTGTAAGGCTTAGGCACAAGACTTACATGAGACTAAGGAAAGAGGATTTTTTATCCTGAGGAGACCAAGGGAGGAATCTTTCTTCCACTACCTAATAGGTGGTTACAGAGAGGGCAGAGGCAGACCCTCCTCAGAGGTGGGCAGGTAAGGGACAAGAGGCAAAGGTCACAAGTTGCACCAAAGGAAATTCCAGTTGGATATAAGGAATAAAATTGTTCATGATGCTACTGTTTAAGCACTGTCCAGTACGGTTGTGAAACCTGCATCTTAGGAGATAAACTTGACTGGACAGGTGCTGAGAAGCCATGTCCAACTTTGACACTAGCTGTGCTTTGAGCAGGAGATTCTAAGGTGACCTTCAGAAATCCCTTCCATTTAATTTTTTAAGTGGTTTTGTTATTATAGCCATTGCCTCCTCCATGCATCTAAAACATACTCATTGCTGATTACAGATACATTTACATTACTACCATCTGGAAAACAAGACTTCAAAATTGCTTTCATCCACATTGAAAACTGAAAGCATACATTGCTTTCAGAGTTGCAGATGTATCTTACCCATATGAAAATCTTTTGTTACACAGAAGGGATTCATTACTTCATTGGTGTAAAGAATTGCTTCTGCTTTGATGTCAGGACTACAGTGACAGTTTCTCATCATCCCAGGTGTCCCCACTGGCATGAAAAGAAAGCTCTTCATTTCAGATGCTGTAATATACAACCCCAATACATTTCACTCTGAGTCTAAACAAAGAACGAGGCTCTCACAAAATCCCAACTGCAGACAGATTTTGAGAGCTGAGGCAGAGTTACAATGTAAGAAAAGAGTCACCAAAGATTCCCCTGGAATGCAACAACACTTCATTTAAGACACTACCTATGGAGTCAACATAATTAGGAAGGGCTACATTCTTATTCAGTTTCCCATCTGAGGGCAGACAGAGAATCAGCCACACAATAAACCGAGTATTTTTCAGCTGTAATCAGTCTATTTTCCTTGTTGTTATTACTATATATTGCTGGCAGCAGAGAAATGAGTTGGAGATCCTAATTCTGATTACTTACATATCATGGGAAAAATGAAGACTGCAGTATGATCACTTTATGAAGAAACAATGACATCAAAAATGAGTTTAAGACCCATTTGTGAAGCTTATACTGATGTTCAATACAGAACATAGGACAAATTTAATAGGGATCAGATTGTTCCTGCAGTTCACGAGGTGTCTTTATCACACACGCAAAAAAACAAACAACAAAAAACAATAAGCATTGAAGTACCCACCCGAGGTGCTATGCTACTGTTAGCTGACTTTCAGGTTTATGCTTTTTTTAAAACCTGAAAACATATGGTATTTTGACCACAACCACCTAACAGAGATAAAGGCATGTGTTGCTTGCACCTTTATTGCTGTGGTGAAGAGGCTTTTGTACCATTTCTGTATCTCCCTTCCCCAGCAACTGAGCATCCATTCACTCAAATTGTGATCTGCAAGGGGAATACAACTATGATGGCAGTTCCTCCATTTCTGGAAGCAAATGCAACTTTTCAAAATTATATGGGTAACACCAATAATACTGAAAATTACCAGTCCTGGGGAAAGGTAAAACTCCTCAGTTAAAACTTGAATATTGCCCAGGAATCAACTAGACCTACCAATTCAGAGTACGCACCAAGAGGGAAAATCTAGAAACCAAACTTGTGTCCAGCAACCTAGCTCCTGAAATTTAAAGTAAGCATTCTTATATTTAATTTTGGAATTACCATTCTTTTTTTTTTTCCTATGCAACGTGCTAATGTCTTGCTACTCAAAATGCAAAGTTTGTCAAGCATATCATGTCATTTTCTCCACCTTGAGCATTTGTCTCCTTCCTTCCTTTCTTTCTTCCTTTCTTTCTGTTCTATTACAGGTATTGACACTTTTCCTTTTCTGTACTCTCCAGCCACTCATTTCTCTTGTTTTCTGCCTCATATCTACAGCCCCCTGCCTGCTCTTCTCATACAACTCACCTACTTGCAATCTACCCAAGCCACTCTTAGTGCTTCCCTACTACTATCTCTGCTCTTAAAACTGCCCCAACACATTTTCTTTCTTCTTTACATACAACAGACCTGAATCAACTTTTTACGTGTAAAAAAAGCAACAGAGTAATAGTGACTGGAGCTACCTTGCTCCAGAAATTATCTTTTCAACAACCCATATGAAAAAGAAATGCTAGGAGAATACTATTCCTCTTTGGATATCCATGTATTTTGGAGCTGTTCCAATATCTTACTATATTTTTGCAGCTACCCAGAGGATGTTTCATTTCAATTCTAAAATACTTCACCATTCTTCATTATGACCAAAATAATATTATTTTCTAATTTTTCCACCTTGAGAAGGCTGTATTATCAAATGACCGCACAGGAAATAAGCCATTGGGTTCATAGTTTAAGTGACAGGACATCAAATACCTGACAAGGTCGATGACTCTCTCCCTTGGAGCAGTGCTGACTGGCTCATCATTAATCATTATGATCTGGTCCCCTGGTATAAGCTTTCCTTCAGAGGGGCCGCCTGCAGACAGATGAAAAAAAGCACAGGTTAGTAAACCATTTGAACTGCACAGGCACACTCTCTTGTTCATATACTACGAGTGTTTTTTCTCCAGCTAATGGCATGTTTAACACTAGCTCTTTTTCTGACATTACCAGTACTTCCTCACCAGGAAAATCTTGGAAGCAGGTGGCTTAGCAATTTCTACTAAAGTTACTGAAGTTAAGTTCCAAAACCACATTTAGGCACCTAAAAATAAGGGCTTGATTTTCTGGAGGACCAAAAGGATGCACAGATAGTGACCTAATTCACCCTTAAAGGTGTGATCAATCATACTTTATTCATCAATGATGAATGATCATCAATGATGAATGATCAATGTTTGTCTGACTTTCCTGTAAGACCACCCCTGACAAAGACTCTCTTTTCTGTAAATATATGATGTTGTTTAACTACTGTTAAGATCAGGAAGTCTTTTTTCCCTGATGTCTTCACCAGATCTTCCTTGTTGTGATACATTATTTCTTGTCCCAGCTAAAGTGGCACTGGAGACCTAGTCCTTGTACTACAGTCCTGGTAGTCCCTCTTCTCATGAAAAATCACTTACATGTTTGAAAGTCATTCTCAGATCTCTCCTCTGACTTTTCTGTTCTGGGCAAAACAAACCTGTTTCCTTCGATCTTACGACAGTACGTTTCCACACCTCCATTCTTTGAATCCCTTTTCCTCTGCATTCCTTGGTGAACAGAAGTTTTATATAATGTGTTGAAAAGCATTGGCACTCTCAGATGCAGATATTTAGGATAAGTCTAACTAGGCAATCATATATATATGTGCCTATGTGCTTTGGATTCTGACACTACTAAAATGCATATTAAGTTTATGTTTTATAAAATGCATATAATATTTTGCTTCCCAGCACGATTACATGCCCAGAAGAGGGTATGACAGCACAACTCTTAATCAAAAGATATATCCTCTCTATTCTTTTGCCTTTAAGCTTTGCATTGATGATACATACTGAAAAAAAAAAAAGAAGAAAAAAAAGAAGACACATTCTTAAAAGAAAATGTCTCAGTATCAGAAACAATTCATTTAGTGATTAAGCTAATGCTGTTCCTCTCCATTATCTGGTTCAAAGACTGGTTCTTCACTTATATATCCAGCATAAATGGAAACAAATCCATGTAGGAGAATGTTATCCTGAACTCATCTTTCCTCCTATTCACTTGGAATACAACATAATAAACACTTTTCCCAAACTGAAGTGTAATATAAAATTATATTAATAATGTTAACGTGGGAGGAGAGAACTGTCTGTCTAGTTCAAATATTAGTTACAACACTTGCTTCATCTGAAAACAATGCAAATACAATCAATGCACACACGTGGGTAAATGACATCAGAACTTCATGCAGTCGATTTTGCCTTTCTCCTGCTCTCTCTGGGAGTTCTGCAGAATGTATTGAACTGGAGCAAAGTCAAATCCGCGTCCTTGGCTCCAAGGCAATTTATGTAATAACTGAACTTTTAAGCATAAAACCCACTATTCAGGAGACTGAGCAGTCCCATACATGCAAAAATACCAAGAGCCTCTATAATTTTCATTCCAATTAGGGCATTTTGCAGATATATTTTGATCTTGGTTTTTGCCACTTGATTAAACAGAACCACCCATTAAAAAAAACGTGAGGAGGGGAGCAGTAGCATCCTCTTTTTCAAAAACAAATATTATAGTTAGAACTCAAATCTCTCCTTCGGAAGCTGATGACAGAATGAAAAACATGTAAGTTTTAATTTTACAGTTCTGTATACCTCCTGAAAACACTGATTCAGTGACAATGACGGTGAGATCAAACCAATATAAACATAGCAGGAAGAAGGCCTTCTTCCCTTGAATGAAGCGGATCAACTGTTTTTTCAGGTAAACAATAATAATGGCTCAGAGCAACAACGTAAAACTGGCTTTTTGTTAACATGTTTACATAGGGTTCTAAAAGGAAGGAAACTACTCTGTAATACAAGGCTTAAAATCCTACTGAGTATTTTTGATTACTTTGTCTGCCTAAATATTTTAACAGTACTTACATTCGTAAATGTATTTCATCTCAGTCGATTAAGTCCTCAGTTAGTATAAGTACAGGTACAGAATAATTTTTGATATTCTCAAATAATTTCACTCCATTTGAACAAGAGAAGTCAATACAATTTTTTAGTAATAACACTACAACTATTCTCTCATTTGGCAATCCAGCCAGTATGTGCCAAGTTTGCTTTTGGGGTCAGGTGAGGAAAACATACCTGGTGTTACTGAGCGTACAACAACTGGCTTTTCACTACCAGCCACAAAACCAAATCCTAGCACAGGATCCCTCCTCATTTCCACTTTCCGAGGGGCTGGAGGGGTTATTTGGCAGCTCTCTATTCGAGGGTCTTCAAATGTGGCTGATTGTGTCATGTGACTGTGAAAAAATAAAAAAGATGAAAAAAAAAGGAAAAAAATCATTAAAATATGGTTTTGGTGTATCTACTTGAGCCAAGCAATTTCTGCTACGAAATGAGATGAATACCTGAAATGGTCTCACTGTAAGAACTAAACCACCATCAACTTAATAATTTTCTATTAGATTTTCTTATACATGAAGTAATACCGCTGATGACAGGTCTCTAATGCTAATCAATAGAATCAACCTATAAAGAGGTTCCTCTTTGACAGCATACATTTAATCACACTGCATATATGAAAGAAAAATAACCCAACAATAACAGCTTTGTCATCTGTACTTGAATTTTTCATCCTTCATTTGTTGGAAGGGAAGAATAATAAAGTGACCTACTCATAATGTAAAACACACCAATTAGACTCTGGCAGCCTTTTGCAAAATAAAGAAGGCACACATTTAAATTTGGTTTTCTAAGATACTAAGTTTCAGAGCTCAGCCCTCTCAGACTACATAAAGCAAAGGTAACAACACTATATTTGCTACTTGAGCAAACTCTCCAGTGTCACTCCAAACTGTTCCAGGGGAAAAAAAAATATTAAGATAATAAAATTAAGATATTAGGAAAATCTTTTTATTAGCAATTTTAGCAATTACTAAAATACCTTAATTTCAGCTTAAATGTTATAGTGAAGTTTACTTGTTGCACCTAGAAGACAAAATTCTCATGTCTGGAGGGAAAGTTTTTGATTTCTCAAGAAGAACATAAAAAAGAATATGACATATCCATGGATCCATGGAAGAGGTCATGGTTTAAAAGTATAGAGACTTCTAAATTAACATTAATAAACACTACTGCATGCAGACTGAACTGTTCATTGCTTTGCACAGGACTATGCTCTGTGTTTCCCACCAGTGTCTGGATCTCCGCCCTGATCACTGCTACCAATCCCCAGTGCTGATTACATTGGCAGCCAGACTGCTCCAGTCTCAAACGCTTCAAAACGTCATTAATTGAGCTCAGGTGCTTCAGGAAACCTAGGAAGACATTCATGCTTCCTCATAAGCCTCTGCTGGCAGATTTGCTTTCAGAGAGCTGACAAACTGGCACCACCACAGACAGGCAACACCTGGTCAGCTTAGCATGAAGATAGACTTCATCTCATGGCATCAGGTTCTTGCAGTCTTTGACAGAGCTCAAGAGACAGACAGGTGTCCAACGCAAAAAAGCTGCGAAGGACATCAGAGAGGCATATGCCTCTGCATCAGTAGACCATATCATCAGTTTGAAAGTTGGCCCAATAAATAAATACTAATATGGAAATCAAGTCATTTTTCTGTGTAACTGTCAATCTTACATATAACACGTTAAAACATGAGAATTAGGGAATGTCCTGTGCAACCAGAATCCTTGCTCTCATCTCCTTTCTCTTTCCCATCTTCAAAAACAATTCCCCAGCAACTCCAGACATGCAGTCCTTAAGGAGAAAGATGTCATTTATAGATCTGTTTTCAGCATCAGTGGCATGCAAAAACTTCTCTGATCTTTTCCCAACACATACACCTTGGGCATGACATGAATTTCCATTCCTTCCATGGTCTTCTATTACTGATACACAAAACAGCAGAAAGATCTCAGTAAACTCTTAGTGTGAGTTTTATTCCTGTGACTAGACGTTTCTAGGGCTTTTCTTCAAAGAAACCATCTATCCCTACCACTAGATTCAGTCTGCCTAAAAGTAAAATGCTGCTTTTTAATACATATGATCAGAGGTAGCAGAAGCTACTTCCTCACAAAAATAGGAGAGAGAATATCTCTGCACTGTCCTAGCATCTGTGTAACGTTAAATCAGCAAGGAATATATATTTTCTTTTCATATGTAGAAAATCTCATCTGATACTTCAATTCTCCTCTCCCTTCTGCTCTTCCAGTTTTAGGTCTTTTTCTATTATGTTCATGCAAAAGAACTGTTAGAAAATGCAGATAGTTTTATACACTTCTTCTGTAACATTAGCTTCTGTGAAATTACCTTCAGAACGCACAGCCACCCTCCTCCCCATCAACTCCTGTCATAATTTGGGCTTCTAGATACTCAAACATTTTGTCTTTGACGTGGGAGACTTTCTGAGGTGTCACTGGTATTTCAAAAACTATCTATTTAAACTTGTGAACTTATCTTTTAGGTGACAGCCTTACCAAACTTCCCACAAAGTTAAAACGTTCTATTTAATTACTTCTTCCTAATAGCTGTTTCCATTTTGGTAATTGGGGCACTATGATCTGACACTGTTTCCAGAGAGGAAATGCAGTATTTACAAGCCAGTTGAAAACACTGCTTTAAGCATTTGAGAACTACTTTCCTGCTATTGCACATCCTTTCTTTTCAAGCACTTGTTTAGTCTGGTTTGAAAACTACACCGGGGAGAGAAAAAGAAACAAGAGCTACACTTCAGATGAAAAATTCCAGGAACTGACATAAGATCTGCTCAAAGAGCAGCTCTGCTGGTGGATGCCTTGCTCCAGCCACTGCATCGCCTCGTACTGCTGCAGCACCGTATCAGTTATTCAAAGCCTAAGCAAGAGGATCAGCAAGGAACAGTCTATCAGGATTCTGAGTGGCGCAGCGGGCTTTATTGATTTTTAAGGTTATCCACCTTCAAATACGTCAACGAAAAAGGCTCTGCATCTTGTGCTTCCACAGCTTGCTGCACCGGATGTTCTTGTATCACTCAGTGCGTTGGAAGTGGATTTCAAGAGAGCACTAAGATAAACGGATATGATCCTAGATCAGATGAATACTCAAAGCTTTGTGGGATGGTAGGCTGACAAACCTTTTCCTCCTGTGGCTAGTTTATTACTGAGATGCCATTTGTAGTACCATGTTGGAGATATTTGATCTCTGTCTTAGCTACAGAACATATTGACTCCTGAAGTAAAGAATTAATATTCTTAGAGTTCCAAACCAGAATCTAGTGAAGACTCAAAACCAGCACCTTTGGGAACGTTACACAGAGCATCACTTAAACAGTTAAAGATCTTATAAGAATACCTCCAACACTGCAAAACTTCCATTTGTTTCAAACAGTAGAAATATATTTAGATGGCACTGTACCTAGATCATAACTCAGGATCTTTTTTTCTGAAGGTGAAATGAAAGAAAAGAAAAAAGGCTGGAATTTTAAGTATGAGCTCTTCTTTCCCTATATACAAACACAAGCTACACTAAGATCATCTTTTCAAAAAAGAAACTTATTTCCTACCATTTTCAATGACTGAGATGAGTTCCTGATTTGTAAAAGGCTACCTTCTCTGATATACTCTTATTGTGAACAGTGAGAGACAGCTGCCTTTATTAAGGAGAGTAATTCCTAGAGAGTTCCTTGAACAGAATTTTTATATATTCCTAGAGATAAGCTACCAGCTATGGTAAAAAAGAGTAAAAAAAACCTACCAGCTATAGCAAAAAGTGTAATTCCAAGTACTCATAGTCAAAAACTCTCTGCAGCACCTATTCCACTCAAAAAAAAAAAAAGGGGGGGGGGGTAACAGGGAAAAGGAGAGAGAATGTATCTTTTGCATAAAATTGATGCGCATACACCCACAAAGGGATGTACAGCGAGTGAAAGAGAAAGAAAAGTAGCAAAGAAGAAAGTCTTAGGAAACATTGATCAGCTGGCACAAGGCAGCCAGCAACTATGCAGCACAATGCAGCTGCCTAGAACATTAGGTGGAGCCTAACATAACAACTGCATATCTGAATTCATGCTCAGCAAAGTTTGAGGTATGGTTTAAGGCTGGCACTTTGCTTCTTTGGATCATTAGCTTCATAATGGTTAACTTGTTAATGCTTCCTTTGGAAATCATGTCAGTATTTTCCTCATTCAAAGTACACCATGAATAACCCAAGCAATATCTAAACAAAGACTGCAATTACAATGAGAGCTTGATTTTAATAATGCATATTAATACTTAAAAGCCAAGTATCTTAGCACAATGCTTTTCAACTTTTGGATTTTCTTGTGTCATTCCCTGATATTTGGGGATTAAGTGGACTAATTCTCAGCGTTTGGTACATGGCTGCTAGGAAAAGCCTGTCCTCAGCAGGCTGAAATATGTTATGCAGGAGTTGGCTTCTCCACAGGAAAATGCTTACGAGTCTAAGTATGCTACAAATCTGAAAACTACGACAAGAAGCCGGTGACCTTGATTATGAGATTATTCTGGAAATATGTAACTAAGACACCTGAACTACTTTAGCTCCATTCTGCAATGACATCCGAAAGAGCATAGAAGGTGGTACCTCAACACGAGTCTAATATAGCTGCATGTTCACAAACACTACATCATCTTAACCATAATAAAAGAGTTGCATCATATCATTACAGCATGGAAACAGACTGCATCATTTTGGTGTTTTATTTTGTATTTCCATATTACAGCTTGCTTCTGTTACTTCAGAGGTTAACACCAGGTCTCACTTTAAGGGTTTCAACCATTAGCTTTGAAATGTCTCTGCTATACAGGTTGATGTAACTATAAAATAGACTCTCATTTGACTAGAGGCAGGGCAGCTGTAATCCTGGTCAATAATGAAGAAGAATCTGTGGAAATGTCAAGCCACTCATGGACTGACAAGCAGAAGATGGCTAGGAGGACAGAGATAAGGACTTTTTAAAGAAAGGTTTAATTCAGAAATAACAGAAACACTTAAAACTGTTGAGTACTGTTAAAAGCCTGTCTCATTAACTAGGAGGATGTGGAAGATCTGTTTTGTGGAGTACAGTTGTGATTTTCACAGGAATAATGAAATTATGACACCAATGATATGTCACATCATTGTGACACATTTCATCACGCAATGATGTGTAATGAAATAAGACACCAAGTGAACCTTAATTTGCAACTGTCCACCTGAATCCCTGAGATCCCAGGACTGCCCACCCTGCCCCCAAACTACCTCTTGGTTCTTACCCTATTCAGAGCTTCAGGTTGTATGCTTAAAATTTCCTTTGCAGCTGGGAGTAGCAAGTTCAGCTGCAGGTAAAATGGCTTGAGTCTTCAGACAACATTATAGAAACTGATAATAGCAGGAGCCTATTTTATCATTTTTCCCATGATTTGGAAAGACTATCAAAACAGGGAAATTGTTATAGGTGAGCACTTATCAAATACACAAACTCTGCAGGAGACAATAAATTGATCTTCAATGATTTATCTCAGCTAGTAGCTAAATATGAAAAATAATCTTTTCTTTCCTGTTTCCTCAGGTTCCTGGCACCTCTCAGTATATCCCAAGTTAATTTATTTTCTCCAAGAAATCCCACAAGAATTATTAAGAACTAGTACATGTGTCAAAATCATCCATCAAGTGTATCTGTTTTCTACTTGGAACTGACACTTTAGAAAAGAAGTGCCCAAACAGTTATTGTATTGTTCAGTAAAATTGCTGCTCCTACAGAGAATCTGGTGGCTTGGCAAACTCTTCTTTTGCTCCATTTTTACAGCAAACTGAGTAGTCACTCACAGCTCAAAAGTGCTTTTTAGATATATTCAACAGACAGAAGTTGAATTTTCAGCTGTTCAGAAAGGAGCTAACTTTTGACATATCAACAAAACAACTCTACATTCCCTACATTTTCACTGGTTTTGTGCAGGTGTGTATGTTGAGAAGTCAACATCACAGGCACAAAATATAACTGGGAAGATTTATCAGATTATTTTTTTTTTTCTGTTTAGGACTGTTTTTCTGCCCTGGTGTCAATTTTATTTTTTCATAAGCATCTTCAGCAGTTAAATCCTCTGAAGTCAGGTCATTTTATAGCACCCTAGAAAATGTTGGCATATGCCATCTGGATGAACATATGGTAAAAATGTAATTAGAAAGAAAAAGGTTTGCCGGTTTCAGAAGAAGTTGGTGACAGCATTTTGATAAAATTGGATACAGGGAAATCTGACACGTAAAAAAATTTCAGAATCCACTCTTCCTTTACTGCTGGGCATGATGTGCAATCTAAAGCAAGACAGAATGAAGCAAAATCACAGTGAATAAAACTGACATGAATACAAATTTACAGGGATATAAAGATTTATGCTCAGCTTCAGGCAGGCACTGTGAGAAATACACAAAGTATATTTTACAATGACAATTAGCACTTCATATTAAAGGATATTACATGTGCAGTATGTGAATTCTTCTGCTGTGCACATACCACATATGAATGCTACTTACTGGGAAGAAAACAAAATTATTTACTTCAATCCCACAAAGACATGGAAATAAGCCTCAAGCCCCAGCTGCAAGCTAGCAGTGGCGTTATTTTGAGTTTTGTACCTACAGATTGCCAGAGAGGCGTGGTCTGATTTTTTTTCTTTTTTTTTGCTTTCTCTCAAGATGGCCACAAGCATTTCTAATGCTCCTTTCACCAAGAGTTCTGAGTTTCCTGCCTGCTATAGTGGGATGAGGCTTTTGAGGCAGCAGCCAAATAGCAGAAATCACACAAAAACATCTCAGTGAAAATTGGCCATGGCCAAGGAAGGGCCGCAGAGGATGGCAAGGAAAGATATGAAAGAAACTGCAGAGAAGAGTTACGGATATCACAAGATGAGGTACAGAACAACAACAAAAAAAGAACACTCTCCAATGGGGAAAAAAAATAATAAAAAGGCTTTTGACACTTGATTACATTAGAAAAAAATCTTAACATTCTTTCACAAAGGGAGACAATGGGAGCTCCCAGCAACACTGGCCACATGGATGCTGGAATTGCCTGCTCTGTAGGCAGAGCATGATGCCAGCCTCTGCTTTCCTTGCTGCCTGAAATGCAAAGCCAACATCTCTGCACCAGTGCTGAGTATATCTAAACTGCACCCATACACATATGGCATGAAACACATGCTTACAGCCTGCCTTGATATGTAATTATGCTGCTATACTCTGCACCGAATGGCATTTCTGCATCCAGTTTTTCTCCCAGCAACCTCTTCCACCAGAGTGAAGCTCCCTTCAGCAGAGATGCTCTCAGACTGAATGGAAGGAGATTCAGGGGCCACCTCTGTGGGATTAATCAGGCTTTCATAGCCAAAGTAAGCTCACAAATTATTCATAAGTACTAAATTGGGTGGCCAAAACTGTGGCTGAAGAGCCAACTGAAAGCAACTCCAGGGCAAGCCCCATGCTGGGGCTACGTGGGCACAGGGCAACCGTACTGCAGGAGGACACAAGGCAGCACATATGGACAGGGTGACCATCAGCTGGGTGTGCCGAGGGCCCCAAATGCACCACCAACTCAGCCTCGCCTTTTCCCAGAACAGAGATTTAGCCTCTCCCCCCACCCCAGCCCCAAGTCACTGGCATGTGCCTCCTGGAAGGAGCCTTTCTGCGCGGCGGCTGTGGTGCACACAGCACCGGCTCGTGGTGCAGCTCAGGGGGGCAGGAGGCTTGCTCACCTGCCTGGCCAAGGTCCTTCAAGAACTAAACCATGTGAGCTGTGTTTGTTAGAAATGAGAATTACTGGCACTCCTCCAAGGAAGCACTTTCTCACACCTGCTGGAGTAGGTCCAGAAATATACCTTGTTTTTTCCCACAAAAGGCATTTTTCTTTATGTGAGTGGAGCAACTCCATTCAGAACAGCAAACTACACCGAGATCTTTAAAGATGAACCAAAACGTAGCTTTTCATTATTTTCTACACATGCATCAATAAACCCTGTTACAACTAAAGGCATAGCAAGGGGAAAAGAAGATTTACTGAACTGCAAATACACAATAAATTAATATGGACTGAAAGTGTCCTCTGGAAAACAGAGTGAACAATTCCTATTTGTCCTGCTTTTGGCAGGTTTCACTCTAAGTAGATGAACAGTAATCTGTGGGCTCCTGCCTAGCCGAGCTCTGCAGCAAACAGCATGGACCTACGCCGAGCGCCGCAAGCGTTTCTCATTCAGCAGGGAGAGGAACTGCGATCCCCAGCTCAACGTGAACAATTTGCCTAACTGAAATGTTAAAAAAAGAAAGGGGGAGGAGAAGCACCCTGAAAATAGCTTTTCGTGTGCTGATTAGATTAGGAAAGCTCCTGACTAAAAGAAAACTGGTCTGGTTAATTGCTGATGAAATTAGACTTGCTCTGACATGCACATGTCAGTCTCCATAAACCCTAAGTGAGGGTGCCCTGATAACGTGGTAAAATGACAGACCCCAGATTTAGATGTGCCCGCTGTAACCCCTGGTACAGCTGGGCTTAGCACGAATACACAGCTGAAATACCAAAGCGTGCTTCAACACCCTTGTAACCCCCTAACTCCTCTTTACGTGCACCCAGGTGTGGTAAAACAACACGAAAAACAACGTGAAAGGATGGCAGTGTGGAAATAACTGATAAACCCCACCAATGGACCCCGGGAAGCAAATAACAAAGAGGAAATGCACTCATTAATTCTGTAATCATTTTTTTTCCCCTTTTAAAAAGGAAAGGAAGGAGAAAGTATCCAATGCTGCTCTAACCCTATTCCATCCTCCAAAAGACCTTGCAAGGAGATGATCTTTTCAGACATTGAAAGCTTCAGGTCCTTCAGATGAAAAGAAGCAGAAAAGTCCTGAGCCAAGGGAGCTAGCAGAAAGTGACTAACCAAAATCTTTTTTTAATCAATCACTGTTTGCAGCTATGGCAGCACCATATGGAGCGAAGGCTAGCAGCAACTCAGTACAGTTATGAGTGTATATAGGTAAGCACTTTCAACAGAAACAAAACCTATTTGTTTATCCTATGAACTTAATCTTCCTCATTCCTTCAGCAACTGAACTGATGAGCAGGTCACAGAAAAAGCTCTGGATTATCTACTCATTTCCTTTCTTTTCCAGTACACATTTGTAAGGTTTTTGAACCAAATCTGGCCCTTTCAATAGTATCACAAACTGATTGTTTTATCTACTGCATCTCCAGCAAAACATAGCCTTTCTCAGGTGAAAACCAAGCTCCAGCTGTAAGCAGCCATCAGGTGAAAGTAGCCACATACAAGTTAGTCGCATCTGTAGACAGCATGTGGGTATTCAGAACTGCAGCTGTTTAGTTTGTCCACAACCGTATATTTAAAGGTTCATGGATATAAACTACTATATCGTGATATATATCATGACTATATCATGGGTACCACTCTCTGCTCTCGCAAACAGGTTGAAGGCCTGACTTCAGCAAAGCGCAGCCCTGTTAGAAAAGTGAGCATCATTCAGGTGCACACAGAGGGAGGTAATCCTTAAGTCAGTACAAGAAGCTGTATCCAGTTTCACATGCAGGGTATGAATTCACTTCCCCGGACAGCCAAGCACAGAGGAGCTTAGAAAGTTATTGTGTTTTTGTGAAGAAGTCCAACTACTACACTGAAGCAAAGAGTGCAAAAAAGCTTATCATTCTCTGGCTACCAGAGATAAATGACTTTATGTAAAGCAACCAAGGTGCACAGAATGAATTTGAAAGTTTTTCATAACTCCAAAAACCTCCAATCCAAGTCTTCATGTTTTGTAACACAGTCTGTCTTCACAGTCAATCTTCAAAGCAAATCTAATGGTGTAACAACTCTGGAGAAGGCCTCCAGGACAGAGGGGAAGAAGAGAAGTGATCTCCTCCGTCCCCCTTTCTTTTAACAACATACAAATAGAGAGGATTACTCTTCTTGACTGCTAATTTGGTAGTGTGCCATTGCAACTCCTCGGCAAATGCAAAATGAGAAAGTGAACTTAATTGAAATAATCTAGAATGACAGATTGCACTGATGGGAGGTGAGGCTGCCAGATAGGGCTGTCATGTGAAAATTAAACTTGAGATACAGAAAGAAAAAAATCAGGTATATTTGATCTTTTTTTCCCCGTTAAGTTATTCCCTATACCTGAGCGCAACATGGCTGAATGATTTTTTGGGGCCTACTTTTTCTTTTCAAAGTAAATAACTCACCTTTCTAAATGAGAGCACTCCTAGCTCCACAGGCTACTTTATAGACCTTAAAATTAGGGGTGCTGGTGATCATATTTCAACTTCATTACATCCAAGGAGCTTTCGCTAATGTCTGTGGGTAATTTCTATTTACCTGTGTATAAGAACAAGTGCCCAACTACTAATCCATTAAATTTGACAGTGTGTATATAAACTTTATTAAAGATGGCATGCAAGTTAAAGATCAGACTACTGATGTCCAAGAAACATTGCCTCCTTGCATTCATAACTGCCAGCTAGTTTATTCAAAAAACAAAGGAGTTGAAATGCAAAAGTAGCTGTTTCAAAACAGACCCCTTGGGTGGGTTAAAGGGGGTTGACACCTACCTATTCAGAAGAAGCCGGTTCAGACAGAACCCCCCCGCTTACAGTTACAGAAAAAGGTGGAACGCAATTGTCATTTACTGTGGCCTTGAACATAGATAAACAAATAAAAAGGAAATGGTAATGGAAGTTTCAGTCATGCTGGTCAGAACATCAAATGTTCTTGTTCACCTCGAGAAGTCCTAATTCATTGTAAACGGAAAGAAAATAGACACTGGACAGTAGAAACTCTTATAAGGCAGGAAAATGAAATGTGCCGAAATTAGAGTTCAGACCCTGTGGAATGAAGGTCCATGGATGTCTTGGTGAAACATTGATAACAAAGTGTAAGAAAGTGAAAGAAGATGCTACATTAGGGACTACAAAAGGAGAAGAGTGTGTACGCAAGCAAGGCTGGATGCTGGGATGAAGGCTAGGATGTCTTTGCACCAGGAAAGTCTCTCAGAAGGCAGTGGCTGAATTGTATAACAGACTAAAAAGCACTGACCGAAAATCTGACATGCGAACCAGGAATTTAATGATCCAGTTAATTATCAACCAATATCTAACCCAACTTTAATAATATTACTACTGCACCTCATATATATGAGATGACTGATACGTTTTTATATAAATATTTATTATGTCATCTGCCATCGTAGCCAAACTTTTTGTTCACTTTAGCAATTTCTAACAGGAATTATAATTTTAGGTGAAGTGTCTGTGAAGCTTAGTAAGCTGGGGTGGTGCTCTCTTCCCACAGAGGAAAACAAACCTTTACCACTTCTAAAAGAAAACTAGAAATGAATAGGCACCATGAGCTGTATAACTCTTGTCTACACAGCAACACCCACAGAGCAGTGTCATCTGCAGAGCAAAATGGTAAATCCAGAGAAAAAAGGTATTTTGAGACATATTCTCTCTTAACACTGCATGTTACTCTACTACTATTTGTCACCTATCATAAATACATATTTTTTATTTTTTAATGAGAAATTTGTTATTATGAGAAGGTGGTAACAAATTACTTAATTAAAGAGGAATTAAATTTATTCTACAATATATGCAGCACATATTGCTTCATGATTTTCTCTTTTTTCTATAGAAAATAATACAGAAGGAAGTTTTACAAGGTTTCTAAATAGCCATTTAATTTTGATGAGGCAGAAATATGAAGATTTCAATACAGCATTTTTGCATTTTAAAAAGAGCACATAAATCTCAAGTTTAATTATCATCACATTATAATTGGCACAATCTTATGAAAAATGCAGTCTTTATACATGTTATAAACCCTTAACAAAGACTGTAAGACAGTTAAGTGGCGTAAATATGCTTAATGTCAGAGCTTTCCACAATTAATTCTACTGATAGACGATTAACTCCTACAAGCTTCACCTTTAAACTCTGATCAACAACTTTAAGTAATCTATAAAAACAACATGCCATTCTGCACAGCCTTGAAAACTCACTTGTCCCTTTAATTGCAGCTGAGGGCACCACAAAAGGAGTTACGGTCACAACCACCCCATCGTGTCTGACGGGAGCATAAATACTGAGTGCAACCAAAGTCAGTGTTACTGACACCTGCAACAGCTCCAGCGCTCCAGAAGACCTGCCCCTCCTGTACAACAGTGAGAAGTTGTCATAAACACCTATCACATTTACATTTTTCAGCTGATTCCATACAACAATCCTTCACTTTGTGGTTCAGAACAATTCTGCAGGTTGTTTGCTTATTAATGAAGTAACGAACATATCACTCTCTCCTGGAAGCTAAAAGCTGTTGGCCTCTGCAAAGTGGAATCCCATGAAAAAATTAATTAAAGGCCTTTAAAGTTTCAGAACTGACATGGTACAAGAAGTATTTTGGAATATTCATTTTTCAAGGACTGGTACATTTCTAACACTAAATACAGTGCTGGAACTAAGAGTTTAGAGACTCAGACTTCAGGATAACCAAGTAGGATTAAAACAAAATATTGGTACTGGTACTGCCCATATTTTCCATTCACTGCAATACAAGGTGAAACTGGAATCTCTTGTTGTATATATGCTGGTCAGATCAGGCAGAACTTAAAGAAACTTTACAGTTGGCCAGAGCAGGCCAGTCTTAAAGAAAATAAGCCATAATGTTCTGAACTACGTTCATTTCTTATTTATCTTCTCAAAGTTAAGAACAAGCTGGGGTTTGAGCCATCTGCTATGCATATGAACATGTTGAGCTTGTAGGTGTTGGTCATCTTCAGGCTCAGCCTGTTCTGGGCTCAGGCTTAAAGGGAAGGAGTGCTGTACATTCATCAAGTTTGTTTGCTTGCTTGCTTGCTTTTTAAACAAAACCAAAACAGAACAGAAAATAACAGTGCTGAAATTCATACTTGTTTAAACATTGCCCGTGACATGATCTGACTACATAGTAGTAGCTAAATTTAGGTCAATACTAGCTCCCCATTAAGCTGCAGTCATTATCATCAGGATAAATCAATTTCATAGGAAACGTTCCAGTGAAGAAGTCCCCAATTTACTATGTCTCAATTAAGCAGGGTATTCTACAATAACATTTTTTAGTTATATTGCATATCCTGGCCCAAATCACTTTAATTTTCACATAGCATCACTGAACCATCATGGCCTTTAAAACACGGGGCAGAAGTTAAATTGCATGGCATATCATGAGAAAAAAAGAGGGAAACCTCTGCACAATTGAAACAGTTGAACCTTCAACTCTTCACAAAATATATTGTGGCCTCATTTCTATGTCTACACAAAGCACATTGAACTTCAGTTTTAAATATCCACTACAAACATAAATGTAAGGAGCATTTTCATCAAGGAATGAAAAGCTGAGCCAAATCTGCCTGCTGCTACAGGGGACCAGAGGCCCCTATTTTTTTTTTTACATGGCATATAAACTGATGTCAGAACAGTCTAACATGCTTGATCCAAAATGACAGTCAGCCTGGATGGGTGTCCCCGTCCAGAGCTCAGCCACTGCTCTGAGGTCCTAATGCCTTCATATCAACCGACAGCACCACTCTTGGGACTCCATCTCCCAAGCAGCATCCATTGACCAACATCTTCTCTAACAAAACTAACTTTGTGGTGCTCACCTCTGCCTTCAGCTTTCATATGTTAAAAACCATGAACTTGGCAACTAGAAGAGGAAAAATTCCTCATGGACCCAGTCATACAAGGAATGATTATTATTGAAAAAGGAACATGCTGAATAAGGACAATGGCACAGAGTAATAACCTAATACCATCTGTTAAGGGAGTCAAACTGCAAGACAAACCTTCAGGTATGTGCTGAGGAAAGCAAGTTTCACACACACGCTTTTAAAAAAAATTATATATTTCCTCATATATATGGAAATAATATCTTTACTACCATCTCCAGAAATCATGTAGTCTTTGGTGTGCCAAGGCATAACAAGTGAAAATAGGAAATCACTTTCTGGACATTTAGTAGACCCGTTTTTAATAGAAGAGGTCAGCATATGTAGGAAGCATATATTCCTAAAAAGAAAAACACCCTTTCACATCCTTAGTTACTCAGACAACCAACCGTTATATTTTCAGATCACATGAAGTCTATAAATGGAACCAATTTTCATCTTAATCATATACCATTTTTATTTAACAAAATATGTAAATCAAATTGTTATTATTCCAGAAATCAAGAACTCAAATTAATTAGAGATGTTAATCTCAGTTATGATAAGTGTTTTACCTTCAAAAACTATATAATTCACATTTGGGGGTTGAGGAAGAAAACAGCATCTGTCACCTCTGCAAAAAAAAATTACTCCTTAAGTCCTGTTTTGAAACATTATGCACAGCTTCACAGGAGTTACACATTCTCACAGTTGTTTTAAAACAACTGGAACTAAAAAAGGCAAAGCTGACTGTGTTACATTCTAAAATTAATTAAAACATCTGACAAGAGAAAATAACAAGTCTTCTCCAGCGATGGATAAGTAATCTACTCACTGTTCTATTAACATTTCCTTAAACATCAGCAACTGCTGTTGAAAATGTTTTACAATTTCAATCAGATTCATATCCTTGTAGAACATGACTTACAATATATTCTTTGTCATGGAAAAACTAAGATCCTCTAAAGCTTTAGTGATTCAGGGGACACTGACCATTAGAGTTTTGCCAAAGGTGAAATAGCAGAACAACAACAAAAAAATATGTATTTTAGAAAAAGTCCCATTCAAGCTTCTGCACCTACATTCTGTACAGTTATGTGGCTTATTATATTGCCAGTTGTAAGAAGAAATTGTAAGAAGTAAGAAGTTGTAAGAAGAAGTTGTGATTTTGGTCTGATTCAAATACAGAAAGCATTTAAAAAAAATAAAAATAAAAGAAAAAAATTACAACTGTAGAACAAATGGAAAATATCCTGCAATAAGTCTTTCTGCTATACTTCTTTAGTGAAATTTCTCCTCTTCTGTTTGTTCTCCTAAGAGAAAGGATAGGAAAAAGAAACCGCTTTTAAAACAAACACCATACATTCTTCTCTTTAAAATATAGGTAGATACCCAGCAACAATTCAGAGTACCCTGGTGAGAAGATGAATCCCATCCTCATACTAATGTGATACGCTAGCACCATCTTGGAAAAATAAAAAAAAAATAAAGAAAAAAGAAACAAACAACAGGCCGTATATATTATCTCTGAAGATTGATGGGAGAGGGAAAAAAAAAAAGAAAAAAGAAAAAAAAACAAACACAAAACAACAACAACAGCAACCAAGGAACATGAGCAAACAAATCCGAGGTGGCTTTTCTCATGGTCAAACCATGGCAACAGAAGGAGGAATGGGAAGACAAGGAGAGCTGGTAGAGATGAAATAACAGAAGCCACTTATCAGCAAACCTCTCAATTCCTTTTGATTGTATATAGCATGGGAAAAGTGTCACTACCGCCAAGAGGAAATTCACACTCAAACTTCTGGTCTACTGGGAACACTCCGTGTTAAACCCATTACGTTACACAGTCTCAGTGTGGGGGAAAATTACAAGGAAGACTTTCTAGTAACCTCCATAACTTCCATAAACTCCTTTCAGCCTCTTCACAGAGACTGGCAATGAACGACTTGTTCTCCTAGCAGAATGTTTTCTTACAGCTTAGTACAAACATCAATCAACATTTAATTCCTTTCTGAGTCCACTGGCAGCCTGACTTATAGCAACACCTGAGTGAAACTCAGCTCAGGCAAGACAAAGGTGGTGTTTGTGGGAAGCAGGAAAACATTTGGAGGCCTTGGCAACCATTATCATCTCACCATCCATCAAATATTGCTGTCTTCAGTGTGTTAAATCATCCTGTGTTCCCTGTACTTCTGGTCAAACTGAAAGGATGCTTCTGTTCAACTTAACCATAGGTGAGGCACTGTAACTCACTGTATCAAGGCTGAAAAAACTTCAAGGGTTCTCCAGTACACAGATGCCCAGGTCCAGCCACTGCGTACAGATCTTGGTGTACAGCCACTGGCACCACCCATCCTAACAACTACAGTGAGTATGCTGCACGGGAAATCATCTAGAGTAGAGAGCTTAGACCCTTGGAGGAGAAGCCATCACTACTCCAACCCTACACCTGTGTACATGTTGCCAGATAAAATAAAAATGAGCACGAACTGAATGCTTTCTGGAAGAACAAAACCTGTTTCCTCCTCTCAGATTTCCTCATAGCAACAACTAAAGGCAATCAGGAGACTGGGCTTTCGTTCCCATTTTCCATATCTTTTGTAAAATTGATGCTGGAGTATAGCTTCTGTGTTGAACAACTGGGCATAACCCTGCATTTTCTGTGCTGTTAGGGTAAAATGAATCCCTTAGACTGAAACAACATGGCACAATTCAGTTGGGAAAGTCTGCGCTTCCGGATCCTTGTACTTTGCCTTTGTATGTGCTTTCCTTTCAGGACCTTCCTTCAGTCAAGACTACACTCTCAGGTTAACACTTAAGAGAAACCAAAATTAGTCATGCTGGAAGTAGTTAATTTGCTTTCTAAATCATGATTCGAATTCTATTTTACTGAAAGTTGAGGGAAATAAAGAAAAGGGTTGGAACAATTAACCCATTCTACCCATGTAAGACTGCTATAACAGCTTGGTCAGACCCTTGGTGTTATAAAATATGGAGTGTTTGGGATTCAGAGCAGACAGCTCTCTGCAGCAAAATTAGCTATTCATCTCCATTCTTCTGTATATAAATGAGCAAACAAGTTACAGCCAAAGTGTCTGCCTGCATGGTCTGCTTAGTAATTCTGAATACAGGACTATCCAGTGCACAGACACCCGGAATTAACATTGAAAATACTCTGGCAGTCAGTTATTACTACTGATAAATATTAAATTGGATGACGGAATGTACTATAAAAATTGTGAACCTAAAGAAATAAAATGGCTGGGTTTTGAGCCAGAAAGACTTGTCCTTTAAAAGATAAAACCAGAATTCTTCAGTAGGTATAGATATGTAAATAGGTAATGATTGATCAGGAGAAACTTCAAAGCAGGGAAGCCTACAACTCCAAGAGATCTATCTTATAAACAGAATTCATTAATAAAGCCTATATTGTGTAATTATTGCATCATGATGATGATGCCTTGTGGCTTGACCACTGAGCAACATAGGCAATATTTACTAATATGTGTAGATATGCTAAATGTCTGTTCTCCATTCAATATATCTCTATATTCTTAAAAATGTCTTATTTGGGTTTCTTATAAACTATCAACCTTGTGTAAGTCCACTTTACACTTTGATTGGAAAGTGAGAGGGTTTGATGCAGTACTTAATTCTGCCTGATTTTGGGCTACACTGGGAAAGTCAACTTTGGAACAAGAGCTAGGTGTTATGGTACATGTTTCTGTACCAAAAAATATTGACATCACAGGCAACTGACCTAATCTCAAGTAAGAAAATGGCCTCCCATCCCAAATTGCTTAGTGTTAGAAGAATACAGAGGAGACTTATTTCATGGTATCCACAAAGGCCACGAACAGCAAATGGAGATCCAACATGCTGCTATTAAAGTCAACTGCTCTCTGCAAACTTCCACGTATTTCAGTTACGCCATGAGCAGACAGACAGCATTACTGGGGTCCTGGAGGAAGCAATGAACTCGTGCAGATGAGTCCAGAGCACCATGTCACTGTTTAAACTCAGCTGTCCAGAAGGTGACGTGGTAGACAGTTTCTCTGAGGGCAGCCTTAAACAGTTTTAAGGCCTAGGTACAGCATGCATTGCACGTAGAGTCAGTTTGAACCTGCAGTGCGTACAACATGGTGTTCTCTGAGCCCAAGCAGTGAATCTGACATAGTGTATATTTGATGTCCTTGGTTTTAGTAGCAAGCCTAGTAGGAGGCTAGGGCCTCAAGCTGTGAGGATGCACATTCATTGAGAAGAAGCTAGAAGACAAACAGCTTCTGACTTGCATGTCTTCTACTGGTGGAAAGCACAAACCTCTGAAATGTTTCTCATGTCTGTCTCAATGGACCATCAAAATGGGTTCCTCATCCTGAGCTCCAGGAGCAAACCTTGGCTGTGCCAGCAGCAACCACAGAAATATGCTCCACTGCATGTGCCTGTCCCTTGAGCAGGTACACAGGAAATCAGACCCAGGTCCAACAGTGCGCTTCTTAATGCGCTTCTAGAGAGAGCTCATATCCTTATGAACAAACCTCTTTACAGAGGTTGTATAAAGAATGACGTTGTTGCCTGTAACAACTTCATCACCCTCTAACCAAGCTGGAAGGTATGCTGCTTGGCAGCACAGCTCTATTGTACATATTTATTCAGGCAAGAATGGCATCTTTTTTTAGAGAATGGCAGTAACTGAAAAATAGTAAGCAGCTTCTGGGCACAAAAAATACTTTGAGTACTAGTTTGCTTAATAACAAGTTATTAGATCAGTTTATGTAGCTGGAAAAACAGGCAGGCTTTCAAGCAGAAGATTTTGTTGTCCAAAAGCTTAATTTTTTGTTCGTTTGCTTTTATGTTTTCCAAACTACCCCATCATCCCGATAATAGATACCACCTCTGCTGACAAGTACTGCTTCATTTCTATTTCTAGACTTACCACAGTTACAAAAACACTGCTCGTACAAATTTATTCACTATTTTTCAGGGAGGGTTTTTCTGACTCATTGTTTTTAATATACTGGATACTGTATAGGCTTATGCTGCCTCATCTTAGATCGGATTAAATTCAACCATAAATACTGGAACACATCATCTGTAAAGTACTGCTTGGCTACTCTGTTCAGTAAATCAGCTACAAGCAGTGATAAATCATATATGGAAGGTGGATGAAGCTTTCCATATACCCCCCTCATTTTGAAGCTTCTGGATGGATGAAGTTTCTATACCCATTTGCTTTGCAACCCACGGTGCCAGAAATGATTTGGTTATTTGCACATACAAAATGTGTAAAATGCCACAACCTTGCTCACAACAATAGAACAATCAAAAGTAGACTGTCGTGTTTTGGATCTCTTTAATGTCTTTAATATAATTGATAGGTAACCAGAAGGCATTTCTGCCTTAATGACTAGGGTTAATTTCCATGGAAAAATCCTGCTGATTTGCTCATGTTTATCAAAAGTATGCAATAACTAACTCATCATGAGACTAAATACACAGCCAACAAGTGCCTGCATACATTAGAGGAATTTCTAAAGTCTTTTAAGCAACTTTTAAGGAATAATTCATTATGACAATAAGGTGCCTAGCAAGGCACAATGGCACATAAATCAAGCTTGAGAACAAACCCATTCCCTGTCTCTCTCTGCCGTTCAGATGATAAATCTCTCCTTTAAGTGTACCTGCCCGCCCCTGTCAACACTGTTGTTCTTACCTGCCAAAGCCTGCCATTGACAGACATGTCTTTGTGGATGCCCACAGTGGCTCTGAGCTACTGTGCAATTTTTAACCAATACAAAGCCTCAACCATGTTGGTTATAATGTTACATGTCATACATTTTGTAAGATTCAATGACACCACAGTGCACCTTTTCAGGTCTACCCAGCATGTGTTTAAAGAAACCTTTATCGAGCCTTGGAAGGAAATAATGTCTTTCATATGGGTTCTCTAGGAAACAGAAACTCCCCTTTGGCAAAAAATAACTTTAGGCAGCTGGATTACCAACAAAAATAGATATTCGTATAGAATGAAAATTAAAAACAGAGTTTTACTAAGATAGAAGTGTTCTCCAAATACTTACTCTTTTTCCGTTCCCCAGGTATTTCTCAATAGATAACCAGTCTTGCTCTGGAAGTGGACTAAAAACCTCCCAGTACCCCCCAACTCCCTGTTATGTATTTCCAGATGATATGCAAGCAATATCGGCCTGAGAACATTTCTGTCACTATGGAAATGCTAATAAATTAATTATGCCAGAGGCTGTTCTCTGGCACTGAGAGTGAGAGGCACAGAACAGCCTGTGCCAACATTATTACTGCACTGTAGTTCTCACAGTAGTTATTCTCTTAGCCTCCACAGCAGAAGGTGCCATGTCCAAAAAGCCTTGTGGGGACAGACCATAGCTCATGCCAAGTCCCAACCCATAGCCAAGAGTTATTTGGGAAAATGTTAAATGCACATATAAAAGCATGACAAGGATCATTGCAACAATTCAGCTGTATGGCCCCATCAACTTCTAGTCCCTGGGTAAATCATGTGGTACTGCTTAATTTACAGAGGCTTCCAACTTAATGGTGTCTAAAACAATAGGATATTGTTGAGAAAGACTGTAGCAGCTTCAGTACAAATTAACTGATAATAGCAATAAAGTTTTGATAACAGAAGTAAAACCTTTGGTGGGGTTTTAAGCCTATCATCATCATGTGTCGCATTCTACATACAACACTAGTGGAAGTATCACATATAGGAAAATCTGTAAACATGGTCTGTTAAATACATCTAACAACAGCAAACCAATTTCCCAAAAAATATAGACAATTCCTTTAAGTGTAAATTCTGAACAGGAGACTTTACACTAACAGATTGTTGGAAGACAAGAAGGTGTAGCAGGAAAGTTACAGAATGTCTGTAACAAAAAAAGTTATGGAGTGTCTGAGGCTGGTAGGGGTCTCTTGAGATCCTCTAGCTCAACCCCCTTCCCAAACAGGGTCACCTACCACAGGTTGTCCAGGACCATGTCCAGCTGAGTACCTCCAAGCAAGATTCCACAACCCATCTAGGAAACCTGTTTCAGTGTTTGACCCTTCTCACAAAAAAAAAGTGTTTTATTGTGTTCAGAAGGATTTCCTGATGTTTTAATTTGTGCCCATTTCATTTTGCCCTGAGTTTCTCATTGTTTCTCCCTCCCATCAGGTATGATAAGGTACATTGATAAGATCCCCCTTGGTCTTCTCTTCTCCAGGCTGAACAGTCTGAGCCTCTTCTCATATGATAGTCCATTAATCATCTTAGTGGACCCATTCTGGACTCACTCCAGTAAGTCCATGTCTCTCTTGTACTGGGGAGCCCAGCACTGTACCCAGCCTTCTGAATGTGTCCTCACTAGTGCCGAGGAGAGAAGGATCACTTCCCTTAGCCTGCTGGCAACACTCTTTGCAATGCAGCCCACATTGCTGCTGCCTCCTTTGCCAGGAGGCTCATTGTCATTGCAGGCTCATGGCCAGTTTGGTGTCTGTCAGGACCCTCAGGTCTTCTTCTGCCAAGCTGCTTTCCAGCTTGTGCTGACACATGGAATTGCTCCTCCCCATATACAGGACTTTGCCTTTTCCTCTCATGAACTTCATGAAGCTGCTGTCTGTCCATTTCTCCATCCTGTTGGGGTTGCTCTATATGGCATCACTAGCATATCAACCGCTCCTCCCAGTTCTGTATCATCTGCAATCTTGCTGAGTGTGCACTGTGTCTCATTATTTAGGTCATTAATGTAGATGTTATACCACATTGACCTCACAATATTGACCCTTGGGTACTACACTAGTGACTGACCTCCAACTGGACCTTGTCCCACAGATCACAACCCTCTGGGCTTAGCTGTTCAGTCATTTTGTAAGGACACCACACTTGTCTAACCCTTACTTCATCTGCTTGTCTATAAGAATATTATGGGAGACAGTGCTGAAATCCTCACTAATGTCAAAGTAAACAAAATACACTTTTCTCCTTTCATTCACCAAGACAGTCATGTTGTTGCAGAAGGCTATCAGTTTATTTAAGCATGATTTCCCCTCCTTAAATCCATACCAACTACACTGGATCACCTTCTTGTCCTTTGTGCGTATGGAAACCATCTCCAGGATTAGTTACTCCATCAACTTCCCAGGGATTGAGGTGAAGCTGATTGACTTCAGATCCTGTTCCTTGCCCTTCAAGAAGATAGGAATGATATTTGTATTTCTCCCACTATCAGGAGCCTTCCCCAGTTTCCATTTCTTTCTTTCAAATATAATTGAGAGACCACACAACAGCATAAGCCAGTTTCCTCAGCACTCATGGGTGCAACCTATTAGGCCCCATGGACTTGCTTACACCTAGTTCAACAACATTGAAGTGTTCCCTAACCTGATTTTCTTCCACTACAAGCAAGTCTTCTTTGCTCAAGACTTTCCCTCTGGTCTCAAGGGGCTTGTGATTCCTAAAGGCCAGTCTTACCAAAAAGACTGAGGCAATGAAGACATTGAGTACTTTGGCCTTGTTTGTGTCCCCTGATGGCAGAGGACTCGTAGCCCAAATGGCCCACAATTTAGCAGTGGGCCCATGTCTTCCATACTCTTTCTTTTGCTGATGACATATTTGCAAAATCCTTTATTGCTGCCCTTCACATCACTTGCCAGTTACAACTCCAGGCTGGCTTTGGCTTTCCTAATCCCATGCCTGCATTCTCAGACAGTGTCTCTATATTCCTCCTAGTCACTTGACCTGCTTCCACCTCCTGTACATTTCCTTTTTATGCTTGAGTTTAGTCAGAAGCTCCTTCTTCAGATCCCAGCAGGCTGCCTGCTGCCTTTGCTTGATTTCCTGCTTGTTCAGATGAATCAAGTTAGTGCTTGAGGAAGGTAATCCTTGAAGATCAAACGGATCTCTTGGATTCCTCTCCAGGGCCATATTCCATGTGATTCTTCAAAATAGATCCCTAAAAAAGCCGAAGTCTGCTTTCCACAAGTTCAAGGCTGTGATCCTGTTTTTTACCCTGCTCCCTCTTCTCAGGCTCCTGAACTCCACCATCTCATGGTCTCTGCAGCCAGGACTGTTCCTGACCTTCACATCCCAGCCCCACATTTCTTTGTAAATATGTATGAGATCCAGCAAACAGCTCCTCTTGTTAGCTCCTTGATCACCTTTGTCACAAAGCTATTGCTAATGCATATCAGCAGGTGTCAGGCTAGTTCAAATCCCCCACCAGGACCAGGGCTTGTGAATGTGAAGCTACTTCCAGATGTGTAAAGAAGGCCTTATCTACTTCTTCCTGATCAGGTGGCCTATAGCAGACACTTAGTGCAGGATCACCCACATTGGTCTAACTGCCTGTCCTGACCCACAACCTCACAGCTGGCTCACCACCCATCCCCACAGCAGAGCTTTTTGCTTCCCAGCTGCTGTCTCACATAAAGGACGACTTCCTTCCCAGCTTGCCCTTCCCAAAGAACCTCTATCTATCTACTGCAGCGCTCCAGCCATGTGAGCTATACCAACATGTCTCTGTGACCCCCATGAGGTTACAGCAACTGCACAAAGACACACACATATTCCTCCTGTTTGTTTCCCATGCCGTGGGATTTAGTGTAGATACATTTCAGAGAGGCACCCAAGCATGCTGATTCCCAGAAAGGGCATGAGAGCTTTCCACATTAGGGCTGTCCTGGAGGCACTTCCTTATTTACTTGCCTGTGCTTCAGGTGATTTACTTCAGACTTGTGTTGGTGATTGCCATGTCCCTTCTGCTGCCATCACCCTGGGGCCTTGGCATGCCTACCACACCTACCACGTCCTGACTCAATTGTGTGAGGAATGACTCCTTCACCCATCCTTCCCTATTTTAAAGCTTTTCTTACTAGATTAGGCAGCCATTCTTTCCCTAAGCATCTGCTACTATCCACTGTCCAGTGTTAGACAAAAGAATAGGGGCTGGATGGGCTTTGGTCCGAGCCAGCAAAGTTTTACTTATAATTAGACGCATGGATGAGCATTATGAAGAAGCAATTTTGGAAAAATTACTGTGCAAAACCAGAAGCTTATATCGCAAAAATATTTCTCATACTGAATTTTAAAATAACTAATTTATAACTCCAATTGATTACTTTTTCCTGTAAGGCTTTACTATGTATATGCTAAATATGGGGACAAGCAGATAAAGAATTCTCTCTACTGTTTTGTTAAATCCCTTTGAATAACCTATAAAGAATACACAGAGATTTCATGCTTCTGCTTGCAGGTGTTAGATGATAAAAGTACTGACGTTAAAATAAATAAATAAAAAAATCTACTTATTATTTCTGAATACAGCCTTACTGTAAATACAAAGCACTCTAGTATGTAATAAGGTTTTCATCTCTAACTTTAGATATGCGTTCCACAAGTGCCTTGCGCTACTCTGTATATGCCACATAAACGCAGCCCGAAGTACTTGTATAAAATAAACAGATCAGAATGGAACAAACATAATACAGATTAAATACAAGACAGTGTATGAGCAAAGTGCTGCTGCAGTCGGTAGGCCAAACAATGCTTCAGGTTAAGTTAACTTTATAGTTAACTGCCTCACAAAAAGTCCATGCTTTTTGTATACATAAATGAGATACAGAATATATGAGTTAATTTCTCAAGACAGTATATCCCCTAAGGAGAGATAGGATGCTGGCAACAAAAAGTAATAGCATGTATAAGGGCTTTAGCAATTAGCAATATACTTGGACCCAGAAAAATGAGAAATAATAACTGTTATTATTATTATTATTAATGTTTACCTGGAATAAGATATGCTTGACTACAGGTCAAGATTTTTCAGCTATCTGGGGATGAGTGCTTCTTTTCTTAGAACAAACACTAAACACTTCACACTTTCAGAAGCTCTGAACCTCCCTCTTTGAGGCTTTACAGCACACATGCAAAATTAGTGGTTACCGAAAAAAACCCAAAAACACAAATATAACTTAGCAAGTGTGGAAAATGAAGAAATAATAACACAGTGCAATGCACAACAAACAATACTGTACAAAACATAATGCTACAGAGTATTCAGAACATCACAACTATGTTGTAATGCATAATTTCAAGGAGAAAGAGGTATGACAGTACAGGAAACAGCACTGCCATTTCTCAGTGCGGAGCTGTCTAACCTTAATAAGGTAAAGACATTCAAAAGGCAGGCATCTTGAAACCCTATACAAAATGAGTGTTTTCATTCACTGTGAACCCGAAGCAAGAAGTTTGCCACACTCATTGCTCAAATCAGTTAACTGAGTGATATGCCTTTGGTTTTTGGTAAGTACACAGAACTGACTTTTGCTAGCGTCATGCCTGTGCATCACTGGAAGGCCAATGGTCATAGAACAACCAGATCCATTTGCACTGGAACACTCAAAAATGACTTTGACTGAGGTTGTTTTTCCACATTATGGCTTTCAGTAGCAACCTTTGTGGCATTAAGTCTGCTTTAAAAGATCAAAACAAAAGATACTATAAAAATCTTGAACAGCTTCTATCCCTGCAGGCAGTCTCGCAAATCACAGGCACGGAAACTGATTTTCGCCCATGCCTCCTCCTGCCACATAAGCCCCTCTCTCTTCAAACTTTTAACTTCAGACTTCAGCAGGTAAGGAGAGTGGCAATTCATTTGACTAGATAAAAATAGTCAGGACTGAACTGGGCATTGGGGCTTACCTTTTAAAAGGGACTCCAAATTATAGGGGATGATTAAATTCACTCTAAGCTAGACCAACAATAAAATAGACCAGTAAAACAGACTAACAGCCTAAAATGCCTATTTGGTACCAGAAAATACAGCCTCAAATAATTAGCTTGGATTTAGACATTTAGAGCTATGTGGGATGAGACCCCCCTCACTCAGGTATGCAAAATGTTGCTTTGAACATTTTGAAACACTTCATAAAATTAAGAGTCAACTGCGGCAGGACTTCAGAAGGACACACAGTATGGGCATACATATTACATACACACTGCAGTGAAAAAGGTAAGGTGCAAAGCAAAGCACAACTGCCTTCCTTAACAAGTCAGTGTTCAGACACATTAACTGTGAATTCTGTTTAAAATTTCTCTGAAGTATGTGGGGTCAAAAAGACTCACACAACATTTATTTGGATAAAAATATTTGGTAGCTATGTGGGGAATAAATGATGGAATTATAAGCAATTTTGCTTGAGAAACTAAAACCAAGGACTTTTAATGCAACTCAGTAGAAGGTTTATTAAAATAAACTATGGTCTGTTGCAAGGTAGTTAATTTTTATAGCTTTGTTTTAAACCTTTCAGACTTCTCTTGCCTTCACTTGAAAAGGTAGCTCCTGTTCCACTTCACTGCATGGAAAAATAATTTTTTCATCTCCAAAAAGAACTTTCAAAGAAATATGTTGAAGACCAAGTGGTTATTCTGTAACAACCAAGCTTTCTCTAGGGAACAAACCCCACTGCATTTACACATTTGCTACATGTGTGCAGCACTGATTTCTTGATTTATCAGTGTCTGTAAAAAGTGACACAGCTGCTTTCTGCCTCCTAATATTCCCCATAGGGGAATACAAAGGAAAGAACAACCAAGATGCAACCCCCCCAGTTCCCTCATAAAACCGAAGTCCTGCAGAGCAATGAGCCAGTCTGGTCACAGCTCGAGCACTACAGTCCAGACAGAAGCTGGGGTGAGGTCAGCCCACTGGGACACACTCTTCCACCCTGAGGAGCACTAGACCCTCTGGTATCTCTTAATCCAGGAAACGTTTCAGAACTTGTTGCAAGCCATTTTTGGTACAGATTTTGATCTTGATAAAGCACTGTACTGAGGATCAACAGGAGAGGAGCTAAAAATTCAAGGTCACCAGAGGAAAAAGTTATCTATAACTCAGACTAGGTTCATGCCCACCCAGAAGAAGCTGTCTCAGGGACTGCGAAAAAAAAAAAAATCAGCCTTTTCTTCAGCTTCCTAGGCCATGGGCACCAAGCAAGCTCCTGCAGTACCTGAGGAAGACTGTTAACCTGCTCAGGATAAGGCTGTGCTGTAAAGTCTGTCAGTTAAGTATATTACCCACAGGCAAGCTGAAGTCAGGCCAAATAACTACATAGTCCAGTCCTCCAGAAACTTTCTGATTAAAGGACCTGAAACCTGCCCGTACTGATTTAGCATGGAGCTCCTGAAGTACAGTGGTAAGATGAGAGAAAGCTTACACTCGCCACTCCTATTGATTACAATACAGAGATATCACAGCATGGAAGTCTCTCTTTGTTTTAAACTGGCATTTGTCTTGGAGCAGCCAACTCCCAAGAACAAATTTTGTTTTGACTCAGATACACATCTGCTTTGCCAGGCTCTCTCTCCTGAGTCAAAAAGACATGCTTCTCTTAAGGGGCACAGAGGTATGCTCCACACCCCTGTACGTATATATCCAGACTGAAAGCTGGACACGAACCATTCCTTCCTCTCCTCCCAGTCATGTGAATGAGTTTAAAAGCAGTCCAGCTCCACACCACCTGCAATCCATCTTCTCCCCATGCATTGCCATTTTTACAGTACTGCTTAGTAATTACCATAGAGATCTCTCCAGGCTTCGTGCAACTTCATGATCTGTGGCAGGAGTTTCTGACTGGACCACACGCTGACAATCAGACCACTGGCCATTTAAGGGAAAAACTGAAAACCTGTTCACTGATCCAAAATTATACGGATTGAAGATCTTGACTCGGGAGAAATGGCTTGTCAAGGTTTCCCGGCCCTCATATGAGTCTCAACCATGAACATGGTTTGATATAACCTCTCTTCCATTTCTTTTGCTGATGAGATCAAAACCATGAAATCTGTAGTCATTGAGACAAGGAGCCTTATGCAGTCCCAGTCTCTGCTTCAGTGAGCTTTTTCATTCATGCTCATCATGACAGAGAATATTGAGTGCTGGGTGATCTTGCACAGCAAACAGGAATTATGGGCTTACCTCACTAGGTAGAGGACAAAACTGGCAAACATGAAGGCATGAATCACTTTGAAAAACAGATGTAGTTTCCTGTCTTTAAACTGTTTTGTGAATTTAGATCTGAATGGGAGGGACATTTTCTGCAGAAAGGTAATTTTGGAGTACTTTTTGTGCCAGTCAGGGAACAACTAGGAAGAGAAGAAACAGTAACACACATTATTTTATTAGAACCAAAATAGCAGCCAAGCTGAAAAAAAAACCACAACAATTATTCACAGAACAGAGCTGCAAGTTCTCATAGAGGCTGTTAACTCTAACAAAAAATATGAGAATCACCCATGCAGAGAAGACTACTACATCTCTAGAGAGTACTTCCATCAGAAGATAGGTCAGGCTAAAAATTAGAGTCCATCATTATGGACAACTATCCGTAAAAGTAGAGTTGAGTACCGAGATGTGAAAAGCCTGTAATCTATCCAGATTTCAGCCAGTGCTGCTTGGGTGCTGTGGGAAGCCTGGCTGCTGCATTGCAGAGCAAAGCACAGGTCTGATCTGCCCAGCTTCGCATCAGCCCAAACTTTGTGCTGCTGTGGCAGGATTTTTACTGGTGCCTGTGCAGGCTTGCCGAAGGCTGTCTGCGATGCATTGACCACAGCATTCACAGCAGCTATCGCTGTGACTGCGGTGCGGGCAGTGCATAGGCTGCCATGTCAGGGCAGGACCTGTCTTCCTGTATTATTTATAAAGTCCCTGACACAATGCAGGCAGTAACGGCAGCTGCTATCACACTGCAAACCTGCCATGTTTGCTGGGAAAAGGAGTTTGTTTCACAGTCCTAGCCCTACCAGATATCCTAGTGTGAAAAGCTGCCTGCTCGGCTTCACAGCAAACTTCCTAACAGATAAATAAATGCCAGCTGAACTGAATGAAAGTTTAGGAAGAATTCAGTTCACCACCAAATATCTGATTTTTGATTTATCTTTTTTAATCTCACAAGTAACAACTGAGACCTCAATCCAGTAAAATGAAGCCATAACACACTTAGCTAAAAGAAGTATATCAAGGTCCCCATAATGAACTCAGCAGGCCTAATTAAGTAGATTAGCTGCTCGATTATTTGCGGTTTGGTTCTGCTATGGAACTGAAAGGACATCCATTCACATTCGTATACATTTAAGTATGTTTGAGTGGAGAACTAAGCCATAAGTCTACAGGCAGCCAGCTTACAATTAACAAAACCCTAAATCACACTTTGACTATTCTCTCTGATTAAAAAGTAGAAACTTAAATGCCTCAGTGATAGCTATGGACAAGTATCACAATACCAAAGCCTCTTCTACATTTAAACTAGGGAAGGATATTTTAAAGCTCAAGTGGCTGCCAGAATAATGAAAACACAAAGAGGAAAAGAGGGGAATAAAATCAGCTGTTATTCTAGGAGTCATTAAACACTGCGATAGTGCAACACATGGGAAAGGCAGTAAAATATAACAAGTGCTTCTGTGTCAACTCTGTTGGTGTAAATCAATGCAACTCTGCTGACATTAATGAAACTAAGATGACTTATGGCAGAGAACCTGGCTCTTTGTTTGCTATGATGACTAATGCTAAATTCAACAACATAATTTCTACAATTATAATTAAAGGTCTATAACAACATATACTACAAATGTAGCCTATGCAGGAGAGTTGTATTGCATTCATCTTGTGGCCTCATATTGCCAATGGCACTGATATGCATAATTAAAAAATGAATAACATCTCTGTGAAAGCTAGCAACACAGCATGAAGTGAATAATCTAGAACTACTGGCAGTCATATTTCAGGACTAATAAGTAATATTATTTTAAAAAACAATTTTTGATCCCGTTGCCAAGAATTGAAATGTTTAACTCATCTGATCCCACTCCTGAACTCTCAAAAGGTTTAATAATGTGGGCTATATAACTGCTTATAACACTTGCTCATGTATTTTGGGCATTCTGCAAGGTAAAATATTAGCATTCATGTTACAGAGCAAATGCTCCTATCCCTGGAGAATTTATGAGCAAAAAATGTTTAATAAACACCAGATAGCATCCAGACTAACATTTTAGGAAAGAAATCCTGCGTAACTGCAGCAAGAATTATTATGGATCATAACTGGAACATGAGTCAATGTCACCATGTTACAGGAAAAAAAAAAACACAACAGATGTAATTTGTTACTTGTGCCATCCTCCATCTTTCCACATTCCAACTCTTTGTCAGATGAATTCTTCTCCATCTTATCCTTCTCTTCTCCCATGTCCTAATGAATATCTTATACTCAAGCAATCCACATGTTCAGACATTCATTTCTCCTCAAATTTTATAATCCCTATGCTTCCCTAGTTTCCTCAACAGCTCTCAGTTCTGGTGACTAGCATTCATTATTGGGATACTTCTTTGTAGCCATGTAAATTTTGCACTACACGGATGCCCTTTTGGAGATTTCAGTTTCCGCATTGTACTCAGCATGGCAATTTCTAAAATTTTCAGAAGGCCTTTAACTTGGGAGAGCTTCACAGCAACATCAGAAATGACATTCCTGGCTAAAAGGCAAAGTGTGAGTGACCTTTCAAACATCTGCCTCAAGGACCAGGAACTAAGCTTTGGCAAAACAACTTCTGTTTTTCCAGGAAATGGCTGATGTTTTCCAAACTATCAATTAGATCTCAGAAAAGCTACGGGGAACATAAATTTTCATCTTAGTCAATTAAAGCATAGTAAAGTTACAGATACCTGGTAATTTTATTCACTTTTTTTTTTTTTCTAAGACAACGTACATTTTCAAAAATCTCCATTGTTTGGAATAGATAACAATGCATAATTGCTGAAGATGAGAGAAAGCACATAAAAATAAAACTATTACAGTTTCTGAAGTACTTTTGATTGAATTGAAATGCAATAATAATGCAAAATTAGAATACATACATCACTAATAAAAAGTCCAAAACCTTTCTTCTAACTTATGACATATTCTGCCACCATTTTTTCCTGAGTTTAATGCTTGTTCAAAACATTTGGAATTGCCACTTCCTGGAACTACATAGTAAACACAGTAACATAAGGAAGCTTATGGAAGGTTTTTTTTTTTTTTTTTTAATTTCTAAATGGGTAGATTGGGGTTCAGAAAACCAACCATGAAAAACTACTGGGCACATCATGAGAAACAGTTGGCTCTAACTAATAGCTAGTGAGAAGTGACAAAATTACAGAGGACCATGAGGGTTGGTTGGATTTCACAGGTAGGTGAGGGGGAGAGGTGACCATGTTGGAGGGGAGCACTGAGGGCCCTTTAATGGGACTGTATTCATCACGCTATATAAAGCTGAGGATACCTAGAGGGCAGCATCAGAAATACCAAATTCATATACTGATGCCACCAGCGTAGAACCAATGGGGGAGAGTAATTAGGAATGCACTTCTTAACTGGGAGGAAACAAGGAAAAGAAGAGATGAAGGTAGATGAGGAAGAACAAGTGTGGGAAAACGGAGAGAAGAGGGTATCATAGAATGGCTTGGGTTGGAAGGGACCCTAAAGATCATCTAACTCCAACCACCTTGCCATAGGCAAGGGTACCACCCACTAGATGAGGCAGGACAAGGTCCCATCCAGCCTGGCCTTGACCACCTCCAGGGATGAGGCATCCACAGCTTCTCTGGGCAACCTGCTCCAGTGCCTCACTACCCTTACAAATCAAAAGGACTGGTTACACAGAGGCAAACTGCAGGCCACGTCTGTCCAGTCAGGTCCTTTGCCTGAGCACCTGTCTCTGATTAAATGCAAATCCTAATTATTTTATATATGAGTGTGCTTCTACACTATGCATGAGTACGTGTGCAAGACAGACTCACGATCAGAAACTAACATTACCAACTTTCAGAACAAACCAGCTGGCAGGTAGAACAACAGGTCTATGACCCAGCTGCCAAAGAGACCATAAGTCTGTGGTCAGACACTGGAGACACTAAGAGGGGCTAAGAGTCACTGGAGACTAAGAGGAGCTATGACACTGGAGTGGCTAAGAGTCTGCTGGAGGGAGACCACATCTGTAGTGGGCTGTGTCTGTACAGAGCATACGTGTGTGCATGCATGGGGAAAATGTGCTCAGCCTCACTCTGAGGTGGACCTGGGGATGAGGGAACTGTAGCGGCCCAAAGCTATCAGACAAAGATGGCAAGAATTCCTTTTGGTCAAGAGGGCCCCCAACTTGTTCTTTCTTAAAACATCTCTTATTTTTTACTGGTAGTATTTCAGTTCTGCTATTTTAATTGAAATAATAAAGTTTAAAATATATTGGATAAGAATGAAAAGGTTTTGAGAACTCGTCAAGAGCATTGGTATTATTTATATTAGGATAAGGAGATAAAAATGACACTGGCCCAGTTAGAAAAGAGGTCTGGTATGATACGTGAAATACACTCCAGAACATGATGACCATACATAGTCTGTTGTCATGCTCCAATACCACCAACTTGTTTGACCCTACTTTGCATCAAAGCCAGCAGTTACTTTCTGTATTTCCTAGAACTGTGCTCTAAGTGCAACTACTTGGGTAGTTGTAGGAAGTGCAGTAGGTCCCAAGCTGCAACATCTCATGTTGTTGACGAACCTGTTCAAGGAAACCATTGTCTATAACAATAGCCAAGAAAAATATGCTATTGATACTGAGCACTGAAATTAAAAGTCAAACTTTCAAAAAACAAAGCCAAACAAACAAAAAAAAACAAACCACACACACACAAAACAAACTAAACAAACACACTACCAGCACCCCTTAAGAAAAATGAACAAACAAAACTGTCTGAAGGTAACTTGTAGCATTAGATGAATTATTATTACACAGGATGCCTGAACTACGCAGATTTTGGCAACTTGCACTGTATACACATTAAATGAATTCAAATTGTTGTTTCTTGAGTCTCTGAAGAACCGTCAAACTAGCACATTTACAAAGCACTACCATTTGTATTATTGGCACTAAAAGTCTACTCACTTGAAAATGTCACAGCCCTTACATCATTTAATGTATTTACCATAGCTATGCAGAAGTTCACATGAGAAATTGAATTCCCTAAACGGCCTTCAAAAATGGTATCAGATACCAGCAATTTCTTTTTCATCTACGTGGGCAGAAGAGGACAGCCAACATGTCCTGATGAAATTAATAACTCATCCCTGTTCTTACTGGGCAATGGTATAAAACTCAAAACTGCCAGCAAGAAATACTGCTGATACATTGAACTTATCCTTATATTTGCAGCCCACTTCAGTGTTTTTCACTTTAATACGATTGATGATTATGCATGTTTTCCAGAAGAATAAAAACATTTTGTTGATACTATGTAAAAACAGTTAAGGAAAAAAAAATCCTACCTTATCTTTCAATGAAAATATTTTTAAAATAGAGTTATAATTCATCATTCTTTGATAGCATTTAGGAAACAGCATTTATACAGTAATCTAAAAGCCTAGTCAAATCATATCATCTCCCTCAATATCATCCTATTTAAGTACTTTTATTACCCATACGCTTTCTAAAAACACTGATCTTTATTTCACTTTTTATGTGGTAATCTAAATTGCCTTGAGTAATCTGTCTAACAGAGATAATTAAATGTGTTTCATTAATATCTGTAAAAGGTTCCAAGGGCATGCAGTGGATTAAAGTCTGTTTTGCAAACGTGTTGCTCAGATTTCATGGTCTACATGCTAAAGAAACAAGTAAAGTGCCACTTGACTCATACGAAAGCAGGAATGGAAGAGATGTGTTTTGCCATCACCTCTAATCCCTTGCTATTTCACACTGTGTCATATAGACTGTACCATATAACCTTCTTTAAATTATAAATTCATTTTTGGATTATTCAACCCAGAGCTATGACTGAAAGGTTGGGAACAAACTCCATTGCTCTAATGTTTAAGGGTCTCCTATTTACAGTCTAAATTTATAGTCTCTTTAGTTCTTTGCTACAAACTATTTTTTGTTTTGAACAGTTCTCATTTCTGCATGGTGTTTATTCCCTCTCAATCTTACTTTTGCTCTGTCAGACGTAACTATGTCTTCTAGTCTCCTCTCACATACTGTTTTTCTCCTGCCCTAATCATCTTAACAACATTTTCTGCATTTGTTACAGTTTGAATCCTCTGCTCTGAAACACGTCTAGCCACAATTAACAATACTTTCCTACGTCTAAAATGGCATTTGCCATTGACACATCCAAATGGCAACACTTTGAGGTCTCTATGCTGATGATTCCTCTAATAAATTAATATTCCTTTCCTCCACCATTTTGAACACATACTTTTCATCATTAGGAAGATTTTGCTATTAAACCTCAAATACATCTCTGAATGTTACTGTATTCATACATGTTCTCTAAACAGAGGTCCTTATTCCACTTTTGCTTATCCTTTACAAAGAGCTCCTTGCAAAGTGTTTCAACACTTTTTTGTAAGAAACATCTAAGGCTCATTTGTGCAAATCTCACTTCAGCTCTCTAGTTTCTGCTTTTCTAGAAGCTTTCTATGTTGGTCAGTCCTTTTAACCTTTTCTTGCACATTCATTTCTTTTTTGCAATGTCTTCACTTATGATTCTATGATTCACTGACGTGAATTAGTTACTCAGCTAATTATGCCTCTCTTCCCCCAGTTTGAAGTTGCATGTATATCACTGTAAGACTTCAGACCTTATAAATCAGAATATAAGCCCATGTGATTAAAAATCTCTTCCTTAGGAACATAATATACTTTCTACAATTCTTTTCTTATTGTCAGCAGGAGTCATTGTACAAATGGAGGATATATATCTGTTTATTATACTCACTCACATCTGTATGCCATCGTGCTGAAGCTTGAATCTGGAACTTCCATGAGGAATTAAACACTCCTTGCTTTCCCTGCCTCTCTCTCCAAGGTTCAGTGAGAATCACTTACCCCTTACTCTCACATAGATCCACATTTGACTTTCCAGTAAAAACAATTTGCAGAGTTAGAGCAAGCAGTAGCCTGTCTATAATGCAGCCATTAGACTATCTGCACCTGCTGTCTTGCACACATATATCAAAGTAATTTTAAACTAGAGAAGTCAGATGCCAGTAGCAGCTTAGCCATAGTAGCAGAGAGATCAGCCCAAGCTGTAAAACCTGCTTGAGAAGCAAAATAAATTTTCAGAAAGACCACACTGAGCTTTATGATAGCCTGAGAATGGCAAGCAGTCCAAGTAACTTAAAAGCTCAGTAAGGCATGTCTACACCACACTGGGTCATCAGTGCAGATATTTTCTTCCACGTAACAGATGCATTTCTGCCGTTACCTATGTAAATCTAGCCAAAGACTACATAAAATCACTTTTCTATCATTAATATTTACACAAAAACATCATTATGACTTTCAAATTTGGCACAGCACTTAGCCTGGCAATATGTGGATTCATTAGCTTTTTCATTTGTCACTGAACAGTAGTTAAGAAAAAAAATAATGCATGTAAGTCTTAGTTTTGACACTGATCTGGGGGGAGAAGGTGGCAGTAAATCCATTCTTGAACAATTCCTTTAATTTTACCATACCACAGCACTGTGATCAAAAATGACAATGCTGATATTGCCTTTCTAGCATCTGCTGATTAAGCCAATAAGCACACGAGGAGCCCGGTTTTATGTGGCAGCCTTCATGGGCTCATGTAGTATAAAAAAAACAACCATACCCCACCCAAACACTGTTTTTTCAAGCAAACTTATCTGGAGGTTCAACTGGTCAATTCTTTGGCTTTCAGCACAAAATCAAATCCAATTTCCAATTCCAGTAAGCTGTCTGGCCAGTTTGCTTGGTGCTGCCAGATCCTGAGCACAGAGGCTCGTGACATCCTTACTCTCTAAGCATGCTAAGGAAATGCCAGTTGATTCAGAGTACGCTTTGCCCAAGAAGCAGCTTACGGACAAGAAACAAGCTGACCCAGCCCAGCTTTCCATTCCGAGCAGCTCCACAGGATATCTTGTCCTGTCTCTCTTCCTAATGGTGCCCAGGCTTTCCGAGCATCACCGCGCGGGGCTCAATTGGCTATGCAAGTCACAGAGGCAACACTGACAAAGCAGCTGTGCATCTATTACACATCGTGTTCAGGTGATAGGGTTCCTCCTTCAGGATCTGTACTCCTGAAGGCTCATGCCATGAAAGCAGCTGGTCCTATGATCTGCCCATTAGCTTATGCTTGGCTTTAATTAATTCTTGTCTGGAAACTAACAGGACAGTTTTTAAACAGAGTTTGAGGATGCTGATGTTTGGATCTCTCTGACAGGGCGTTATTGTGTGCCTTTTGGAGATTCCTGGGCTGTCCTGATGTGACACCCTGGGGAATGAAGTCCTTAGCTCAGCTACGACTTTTCAAGACCTAGTCATAATCCTGACCCACACCTGAAGCTTGGAAAGCCCTATTTCTTATACCTATGTTTTAACTAAAAAGATTTCTGACTGGAAAGTTGTGACTTTTCAGTAGGCAAAAGCAGTGTCAAGCTAATTTTTTTTTTATGGATTCCTTTTCAAAGGTAGACCATTAGCTCATCCTTCCCTAGTAGGCTGTTGAAATGGTGCAACATGCATTTTAATAGGATGATGGCAACAAGAATCATGCAACAAAATCCCTGAATGTCATTACTATGAGCTGCCAGAATCAGTCCCCTGGTGGCCCAAAACAAAATGTCTTTTATCAGCATGGCTTTTTTCCAAGTCTCTGCTGTCCAGCCCAAGGCACTAACAGGATTAAACAAAAACAATAAGAACAGCAGCAAAAAGAAAATGCTGTACAAAAGGGATTATAAACAGGAAGAGAAGCAGAAAGTACCTCTTTAGACTCCAGATAAAACTGTGCTGTTCCCACCTGAGCAATCCCATGGACAGCTGTATGTAATACAGAACTCCTAAGAAACTGACTCCTGCATCTCCTAAGTTGTTTCTTAAGAAAGCTATCCCATACACCCCTGACCTTCTGATTTTACCCTATGTTTCGTAATTTCACTACCTCTTCCTCCTACACCTGCTGGATACTTATGCCAGGAGGTAACTTTAAAAGGTCTTCTGCATATTTGTATGGAGAATGAATACAACCATGAACAGATAGGTTCCACGCTACTTCCTTCAAAATGTGTTGGTCAGTATTCTCCTCCTTTAGAAACTCACCAGATGCAATGATTTTGGATATAACTGCAGTATTTATCATGAATCTATTAACAAAGGCTTTTCATTCCAATACGTGAAAAAAATCATCTCAATATCCAAAGAAAGATATCTTAACTTCATTTAAAGCCAAAAAATTGGATGTCAAACAACCAGTAAAACTGAAGCCATGTCTTTTCATAAGAACACAGCTAAAACAACTGTTTGTTTGCACACAGAAAACTACTGAAGTGAATAGGATGCCAAAATCTTCAAAGAATGCATAGACTCCTGTAATCAAAACTAAACACCAAAATGCATTCAGACATGTTTGGCAAGTTCTGAATCCCACAGGAAAGATACAGTTGTGGGTCCATCTACCATGAGGTCTCCTAGGACACTTTCCAAGCACCAGGGCTGCTCTTGACGAGTGGAAAGCCCATCCTACCCCAAAAAATAAAAACAACAGGATCCCCAAACCAACCTCAGATCAGTATGCACCAATGGAAGGACACAGCTTGCTGTCAACAGCTCTTGGGATTTTGAAATGTTGACCAAATATTCAGAGGGCAGAGGCACTACTGAGGCTACATCTGCCTACAGGATGAACAGCTGCAGATCATTTGCACATTGAAGGTAGCTCAGTTCCACTTTTCACAGGTGGACAGAAAAGAGTGACAGAAGATGTCCTCATAAATTTTATCTCATGGAAATTCAGCAAGGCCCAAAAACATTGGCAGACATTTATTGGGCAGAAGACCCCATAACTACAACATCCCTAACCATACTTAACACTTGCTGAGAAACTGAAGATAGTGATTAACGCTCAGAATTTAGGCAAGGTATTTCAGCTTTATGTAGCACTAAGACAATACCACTGTGATCAGAATAGGTCTTCTGCAACCAAATCAAAAGCCAATTTGAAAACAGAAAAGGGAGAGGGAGAAGGACGATGCCACCAAAAGCTGAAAACTCCAAATGCCAGCAAATTTGCATCTCTGGCGTTTTTCACAACTATACATGAAAAGGTAAGAATAGAGTCAAACAGAAATACGTTTAGATTGATTAATCATAGAATCATATAATATCCCGAGTGTCTTTACTGAACATCAGTGTGTCTATTTGCACTATAACTTAATGTATATATTACACATTAGAAATGTTACTTCACGGCCGAGCTGCAAATAACCACCTCTCCTCGTTACACTAACAGGCAGCATGAAGTTCACTTAAAAATTAAAATGGTGTTATTTTCTGTTCAATTTTGTGAACGATGGCAATTTTTTTTCATGCTATTTGTGTCATAACTAATATGCATCTCCAGGTTTTAATTATGAAACTCTAAATAAATCCCCTGAGCAAACACTTATTCCTATCTGTCTGCTGAGTTCCTACTTGTAATTCCAGCTAACTACTTCCTCTGTCAGGAAAACATACCCTGAAGCCCCAAGATGCCACGCAAGTATTTCAATCTCCTTCGTTTTTGTCTCCTGATGTTTGATACAGAAAATGTAAATTCATTTGGCTACTGCTGGACGAGTAAGAAACTTGAAATAATCTCTGCACTGTCAGCATGTCTTTACCTCATGCGCTTAATCCCTGTTACCATGGCGATATTTAATTGAACAGCCCCACGGCTTGATTGGTTTATTTTAAATGGGAGTTTTTCTGGAGGACGGTGCAGGGTACCAGTGAGCCTTAGATAAATGACTTTCAAAAAATTGCAGTGAGTCATGCTGTTGTCAGTGACGAGATTAATTTGAGTTCAGTTAAACCATCTCTTCACCTTAATCTTATATATGTATATGACAACATACATATGAGGATTTTTAGCGTTATATTTGGAAACTGAGTGTTTTGAGTATAATTAAGCAGTATTTCATTGTAAGAAGGGCAATTAAAAGCTAAATGAGAATTAAAATTCAGTGCGCTTTTGTTGGTAGTATCAAATTGTCTTACTAAAACAAATCACCTCGTTGTCCTACAACAGCAATACAGATAAGGACCTTTACAGTAGGCTTATATTTGATTTTCTTTATAGAAAATTGTAAATATATTAATGTGACAGAAATGAAACCAAAGGAAAAATACAGCTTCTTCATTGCTGGCTTTTATATACCTCAGCATGCAGTTCCTTAATATATTAATGACTGCTGGAAAGACATCATCATTATGATATTTCCCGGCAAGACATAACATACTAGATAACTTGTTTAAAAGTATGTACATACACTGTGAAGTACTGGTCTACGTCAACTGCAGTATTTAAACAGCAGCAGCAAAATATTGTGGTAATTCTCACCCCCCCCTTTTTCTGCTCTATAACCAGCTTCCAGCAAATTTTCTTAATGTTGTAACTGAAGGCCTTGGGGGAAACTTCACCCTGCCTTTACTGGGAAGGTCCCAGTTCCACTACTGTGTATAGGACAGCTTTACCTCGTTTATTTTCTTCAAGTTTGTGGCCACTGAGGCCACAATGTACAGCCTGCAGCATCATACTACATTTTCAGAGTTATGGGGGCTGCTTTCCATTCTTTATTTTCACAGACTACCAACTAATCTGGTTCTCCCTCACATGTAGAGACTCTGTGTTTGCATAATTGGGGATACCAGCATGTGGCCTGAGATGTGATCTACTAGTTTCTTAGAAAGCACTACCGTTCTCCCAATCACCTGTACAGCTTTGCAGAGCCAGAACTTAAGGCTTTTTATCTCAGTCCTGTGGGACCCTACTCAGTTTGACAATAAAGAAAGTTTGGAAAGCAGACTCCAGCTGGGGCTATAATTTACATACAAACTGTTTACAAGAATTAATTTTACACACTCCTGGGAAGGGTAGCTTGGAGTACTGATGCAATGCTTCTGCAGATGCATTTGCATGCTGTAATGCACAGATGAGATGTTGTTATACCATGAGAAACATCTACGCAGAAGCATGCAAACTCAAAGAGCACTAAGAATTTAATCTTAGCTTTGTACATTGTGACCCTGGGTTAGGATACCCTGAGTTTTTTTCTATGCAAGTTCTACTCCAAAAGTTTTATTTTACTTCCTAATCCAGCTTCAAAAACACAAAAGTAACACTTTTGAGGATGACTTCCCCTGATTTCATGGTGTCCCCATCCAGTTTGGGCTTGCAGAAGACACTGGGGACTAGATCAGAACCACGGAATACACATTATAGTTTAGGTAGCACTGACTGTGTGTTGTAATGGAGACCTGAAGTACACAATTCCCTGTACTCCACTTGGATACCATTACATTCAGGCTACCCAAGGTAAAGACTAGTGACTGGACAGAAGCTTCTTCTCCTTTAAGTAGTCCCACCTTCATGCATACCTTTTTGTGCAACTCTCCTCATCTTTTCAGTGAGAAATATCCTCTTGGTTCAGCAAGTGATCACTGCAAACACGCAGAGGAGACTTGGAAAGGGCAAGCCCACGCACATGAAATGAGCTGCACTGCTGTGGCTGGGTCCCAAGCTACTGCACATGAACTGGTTTAGGTACAGCTGCCTTGCAGTGCAATGAAGCCTCCATTTCTCCTTGCTCTAGTTAAAATAAAATTACCCCACAGACCACCATCTCCTTGCTATTATTCTGTCCATTATAGAAATGATTTATCCCAGTCAATATTAACATCATTTTGTCTGTCATATTTATGCCTGCCCTATTTATGACTAGAGCAACAGTTCTCCAGGAGGGAAGGGCAAATGTCAAATCACCATCTCTTTTCAGGAGGTTGAGCTGATTTAACAATACCTTCTCTTTCAGCATATGCCAGACCACTGACACAAACAGGTTGCTATATAATTTTCCTTCTTCTCTCCTTTCTAATTATTCAGGTTTGCTTTAAACAGTCATTTGTGGTTGTGCATCCCTGCTGCTGCTCATCTCTTCTCTCCCCACTCCCCCTTCCACCAAACAGTCCTGTCCTTGAGCAGGTCAAACCCTTAGCAACAGAAAGCAAATCTGTATGCAATCTGAAAGGAGCAGAGTAGCACTCTTTCTTTAATAGCACACTATTCATATCAACAGTCCGCATAAGTAACAAGAGAATGAAAAAAAATAGAGGAAAAAAATAAGAATCGCCATACCAATCAGACCTGTTGTCCGCCTGGTCCAGTGTGCTTTCTCTGACAGTACTCAGTACCCGCTTGAGAGGAAGGTGCAAGAAACCTTGTAATTATAGAATAACCTGATTAATACAGGAAGTTTCGTCCTAGCCCTAGGCAGTCAGCAGCTGACTCACCCGCTTGTCTGAAACATAAGAATTTATATCTGCTCTAATTTTTTTTAAATCCTGTGTAATTTAACAGTGGAAGACTCATTACAAATGTACATTTCTAATCCTGTTTTGAATCCTACTAAGCATTTTAGGTTTTACTGTAACCTGTAGCTGGGAGTTATATTTGCTAATTATATAGGTTGCACTATTTTTATCATTGTTAAACTGACTGCCATTCAATCTCATTGGATGTCCCTTTTAAGGCTCTGGGAAGAAGTGGGCCAGAGAGCGCAATTCCACTGCCTGTTTACCGAGCCTCTCACCTGGGAGAGATGCCCAGAGAGGCACCCTGCAGCCAGCCTTGGGCTTAAGGCATTATCCTGGGGTGCCAACTGCCCTCATTCATATCCCCAGTCTGAATAGGAAAGAGAAGGAAATGAACCCTCTTTTCGACACTCTGCCTAAGTGTAAGTGCTCTTACACCTGGCTGAGGGAGGATGGAGCAGCAGCAGTGATGCTGCTCATATTTTCTGTGAATGTCATGTAAATTCTCCAGCAAATCTAGTCCACATTTTTTCTGTACCTAGAGATGAAGGAATACAATGCATCCACTAAAATGCGATGTAACATCATACCTACAGGCTAGCAGGTGGCTCCTGTGGCTTCAAACTTCTATTATGGCCTTATGTACTAAGGTGATTTTAAAGAACAAAATAAGAGCAGCCTTTTCAAAATGCATGAAGATGAACAACGCTGTAACCACAATCAAGGCTTTCACTATACTTATACGCTCTGTGTTCAGGACCTTCCAACAGAGCAAATCCCAGAGAAATACTCTGAGGAAGGACTGACCTACCAATAGGCATATACAACCTGTAGAAAACATGGACAAGAAGGATAGGTTAGGACTAAAGATGCCAACAGAAATATTAGGGGAGAAAAAAACAGTTAAAAAAAAAAAGCTGAATGGTCTCATCCCTCTTCTGTGATTATTTATTTTGAAGTAAACTGATTAGCATGCTGTGAGCCTCATTTTTGCATCTGGTATAAATTAGTGGCCCTTAATAAGCAGGATGCTTGATTGCTTCGCCATTAATATCATCAATGACTGTGTTCTGTCATTCCACACCGCGGGCCAGCTATGAGAACTGCCTGTACAGGGAGCAGTGGTTGGCCAGACAGGATGCATGTAACACACACAGAAGAACTCCACCTTTCAGAAAACATGAATGAATTTCCTCTTTGAAGCACAGAAAGATGTAATAGAGTTGGACAAAAACTACTAAAAAAAACACGGGTAAGTATATGAGTACAGGAGAACATTCCCTCATGTCTTTACTGTCTTGTAAAGAAATATTGTGTGGTGCATGCGTTGCAGTATTAGGTTGTCGTGAACTGCACTAGATACTAAAAACACAAACACGCCACCTCTGTTTTACATATGGGACAAAAGCTGGCATTCAAGCATTTCATAGCAAGTATGCCACTGCTGAAATAAGCCAGGCAAGAAAAAACAAAATGCAATTATTTAACAATCCAAAACTCACAGAGCTCACAATGTTATATGCAAGATAATGTATCTTAGGGAAAAAAAAAAAGAATTAAATTTGCAGACGCACCTTGAAGAAGCCTGGAAGAATTCAGCATTACTAAATACAAAAGCATCAGTGAAAAGCAACAGCAGGCACTCAAGATATCAAAATACATGCTGCCACGTTTCAGCTAGTGTAGCAACCACATCATACTAACATAAGATTCAGAAAGACTTCCAATGAGCAGGTCTCTACCAGCTCTGCTGTGTTTTTCCAGGGACTGACCTGGGGTTTCAAGCCAAGCAGTAAGGCTGCAGGCTTTGACCTCTGCGTGTGCTGCCTTATATTTCATGCCCGGGGTCCCAGCAGTTTGCTCAGTTTGTTCCAGACTGCACAGAAGTAAACTAATGTGCATGAAGTATAGATGGTCAGGGTCCTTGGAGCAAAGTAGGGAGCAAGCTAAGCTGATAATGCAGGCATACCCTGTCATTCTATCCAAGGCGATAGCAAGAGTTAAAGTAAACATGATCAATAGCATGTCCTGCAAACAAGGATATTGTAACATTCTGGCTTCTGAAAAATTATTTTAAAAGTATAACAACTAACTACATCTTACTGGAACCACTCCTGCTTTGAGCCCACATACAAAGTGCTACACTTCTTTTCACTTAGTCTGATTTCACAGACTCAGGTCTTTATTTGGATGACAGAAGCCAGATCCGAAATCCATACAATACCAAAGTACCTAACACCTTAGGAGTTAAATAGGAATAGGAATCAGAAGGGTGTGACTTTCCATGGCAGGAAACATTGCTTCAGCTTGCACCTTAGTGTGCCACTTTAGGGCAGGTTAAGCCAACACAATCTGTTGAAACCTTGTCCTCTCATCGATCATGTATTCCACTGCGGCACCACCTGCCATTAGCCATGCTCTGAGCAGGAGGTTGGAGCAGCTGACTTCCAGAGGTTTCTTCCATCCTCAACTACTCTGCAACTCTGCCTGACCATGTGGAAGAGTGGCTCACGGAGTTAAACTGACGTAAAATTCATTACTTTCTCTGTAGGATTGATTTTTTATTAGCTTTTGTCAGTTTATTTCCCTCTATCAACTCCCCTCCAGGTCTGTTGAGCATCAAGATTGACACAAGGAAAAGGGTGAAAATGTACAGGTCAGAAAGTCAGTAAGATCAAAGCAGTGGAACCTTGGGCAACCTGAAATCGCCATGAGGCTAAGCAAAATGGACAAAAACAACCAAAATATTCCAGCTTTGCATCGTATCTCCCTGAAACCTCCAATCACACCAAGTATGTTTTATTAAGATTCATGTTTGTATTCATATTAGCACTAAAGAAACTTCTCATTGTCATACATCACACAGTATATGTAAGAAATGCTTAGAAAATAGGCCTTTGAAGCAGTTAAAATATACACTGCAAAGTGTTTTATATTAAAGGTCCAGCTTAATATAGCCTGGGTTGTACAGAAATGTGCTCGCAGAATACCAGATGACTGCTGTCCTCCCATACTAAAATGTATTACTTATCTCATAAGGCTATTTCAAGTAAAAGTGGCAAGTTAAAAGGGAATGGGTGAAGTTCTGAAACTTTAATTTAGTACGGCCTAAACTTAATACAAGTACTTTATAGGTTTGCAAAATGACCCCAGTTGTGCCATCTGTACAGAAGAGATAATGAATTGATAGTGACATCTCAAAACATTTTGATAAAAGGCTCTTCTCACAGTTTTACCAAAGTGCTGCCTGGCACAGGAAGCTACCACTGATTAGTTTGGGCCATAGAGGCTTTCTTAGATTTGAAAGAAACCAAATTTGCTTCAGCAGAAAGAATAAACATCTCTTCACATTCACGCCTTAAAGCCTTTGCACTGACACTATATAATTACTTTTCATTTCACATAAAGATTCTCCTGGATTCTCTATTCCTCCCACAATTTCAAAATTACAATATGTCTGCTTGCAGTTGAATGGATACGTACATATGGCAGTAAGTAAATTATTTAACTAAAAAACTGTTAATGTTGCTATGAATTATGTTATTTGCTTGTACAGAACTCGTGCACATTTCATTCTGATAATACCTGGTTTATACATCTTTAATCAAAACCAAGCAAAGGATTTGAATTGCTTTTTCTCCTTTAGTGGGATGCAGTTTCTTAATCTGTATGGCTATAAAAAGCCTTGGAGACAATATGATATGTTATCTTGCTGATCTCTCTTCTTCCTTTATTGACAGAACTGCCAACTATCATCTCACAATTTCACTCCTAAAATTCTGAGGCAAAAAAGAAAGAAAAAAATCTTAATACTGTTTTCATTTACATGGTTTCGTTTAGTTGCAACAGCAAAAGCAGCTGTTTCAAAAGCCAAAGAGGGCTTTTCCTTGAACAAATAGTAGGCACTGAAAGGACAGCTCCTATTTTTCCAGATAGTATGACTTCATTATAGTTAGAATATATGCAGCCTTGCTAACAAAACTGTACATCAATTTTCAGTAGAGACAACTGCAACACATCACTGTGAAGTAATTTAAGTAGGTACAAATCTGATGCCAAGCCTTCAAGTAGATCCCAAGAGACCCTGCAAGCCCGATAGATTCTTGGCTCTGTATAGGCTATATTTGGGGATTCTGACACTACTGAAAGCAAGACTGTGACACAAAGAAATATATTACAGCATAGATACTAGGATTTTACATCCTTGGTTCCTTCCCTTGATATTAATGTTGAGAAAAAGGAAAGAAGAACATCCTCATTTGCAAGGGGCCTACAGTACAGGAGTTATTTCTAGTTTCCTGGTCTTCCTAACATCAGAAGGCAGAGCCATCTTCCAGAGAGACCTGGACAGGCTGGAAGGTTGGTCAAGCATGAGCTGTATGAAGTTTCACAAAGACAAGGCCCTGCACCTGGGACAACGTACCCACAGAGCCCAGGAGAGGCCAGGATCTGCGTGGCTGGGGAGCAGCCCTGCTGAATGGAGCCTGGGGGCCGTGGGGGACCACAAGCTGAACGGGGGTCAGCAGTGCACCGCAGGAGGCAGGGACAAATTGGATCCCTGGCTGCATTTGCAGGGACATTACCAGTGGAGACAGAAATGTGATTGTCCCACTCTACTTAACTCTTGTCAGGCCACACAGGGAGTACTGTGTCCAGGTCTGGTCCCCGCAGTTCAGAAAATATACAGACAAACTGGAGCGGGTCCAAAGGAGGGCCACGAAGGTGACCAAAGGGCTGGAGAATCTGCCCTATGTGGAAAGACTGAAAGAGACAGGTCTTTTCACCCTGGAGAAAATAAGGCTTTAGGGGGACCTCTTCACAATATTCAGTACTTAAAGGATGGCTACAAAGAGACAGAAGGCCTACCTTCAAAAGGAGCCACATGGAGAAGACAGGGAAATGGGCACAAGCTGCACTGGCAGAGGCTTCATCTTGATATAAGAAAGACATTTTTCAGTAAGAACAACAAATGACTAGAAAAACCTCCGCAAGTACATGGGGGAATCCACATCACTGGAAGTTTTCAAGATGCAACTGGACTGGGTGCTAGCTGATCTCTTCTAGGCTCCTTTTTCCCATGAAAGGATTGACGTGGTGGTCTTTTGAGGTCCATTCCCAACTGGGCTGTTCTGTGATTCTAACCTGGAGAGAGACACTTTTCCTAGAGACCAACTGTGTACAAAATATCCATCCTACAATTTATTTTTCTTTATACCTGAATGCACTTTGAGTAATGTTGTCATCGTCTAGGACATGAATGCTCCAGATGCAATTCCATACCTGTGCCTTACAATTCAAACCATCCCTTTGACTATCATACCCCAGCCTATTCTGCAGTGGGACGGAGTTCCCAGGCCATTATTTTGATTCTGTTAAACTTTGCAAAGAATTACAAGTGGTATCTAAGAGCTCAATTCACCTATTATGCTAGGTGATCTTACAGAAAGGATGAGAAAGAAATATATAAAAATGTCAGAATACAGTAATATCAAGAGAGGCATGCAGGTATTTGCAAAGTAAGTAAGGATTTTAAGTGTGAACTAGGCCAAAATGGGATACCATGAAAATAAAAGTAATAGTCACAGGTAAGATGGAGGGAATAAACTTTCACACCCACAAACCTTACCTAGAACTAGGTTCAACAGGTTTAGGTAAAACCTAGGCTACCAGTTAAACCTAGTCAGCTTAGCAAAGAAGTGACAATTTAGGTACATGCACTTGTTACAATAACTCAGTTTTATATCTGTAGCTAGCTAGCAAAAGAAGGCTACCGGCCTTCGTTCTTAGAGCAAAGGTTACCCAAGTGCAACCATAAGAAGATCCTTGCTCTCTCAAGGATCCTTGCACGTGAAGCTCAGGAAAGATTTACCACTAGAGTATGTTGTGTTTTTACAGCAATTAGTGTTTCTAAAACACTTGAAAAGTATGAAAAAGCAGGACTCTCTACTTGTTAAATTTCTGAAATTGCACCATATTCTTTGTTCATGTAAGGTTTGTATTATACTACTTTTGTTAGGTATTTTAAGCATGAAACATGTAACTAATCAAGTGATACTTACCATCAAGCTTATAATTTTTGCCTGCCCATAAAGAATTCTGCGACTGTAAGAAGTGGGTTCAGAAGCAGAGCTTTTTGTTTGTCACCAAGATCATGGGCACCCTGAAAATGGACTACAGCAAACCTCACTTTGCTAAATCCATGACTTTTATTAAATTATTTTTGCAAACTAAGGCTAAGATCTTGTCAACTTATTTAGTTCTGTGATCTCTACCTGCTATCTACATGCAGAGAAAAATGGAAGACCAGGGTCCCAAAGAGAATGGAGAGAAAGCACCTCATAAGAACACACAAAACAAACAAACCAAAACAAACAGTAGACAAACAAACCAACAATAACAAAAACAAGCCTAACATTACTTAAGAGCTAATTTGGCATTGCTTGTTATGGCATTTTCTTCTTAGATTAATTTTTCTGCTTTTAAGAGGGGGATATACCACTGTAAGGTACTAAAAGGCAATCAAGAAAGTAAACAAGCAAACAAACCAAAAACAAAACAAAACCAAAACAAGTAATTATTATCTACTGCAGGTTAGAAAATGCTCCCAAATTACAAAATTAATGAGTACTAATGCACTGCATTCTGTAAGCCACAGCTGTTTATAGTTACACAAGTACAGCATCCCATTATGTGACCGGTGAGAAAAGAGGAATGAAATGTGGTGGTGCCTGTCCTTAGAAACTGGATGTTATTGTTCAAATGAATCTCAGTCAGGCAGAGGAGAATATACTGACATTCTAAAGAAAGAATGGACACCCCCGAAGAGTAGTTTCTGATATTGAGAAAGACCTTCTGTACAGGAACGCAGTTGCTAGTTACTGACATCTAGGTCTGCAGTTTTTACTGGTGCAGATACCTTCATTAACTAGAGTAACAGAAGCAACACAGTCCTATCAGCACAGTGCTTTTGAGGCTCACCAATACTTTTTGACAAGCCTAATCAGTTCAGGCAGAAAACCTATGCTAATATCGTTATATTGTGCCTGGCATTCAGCTTCGCATTGCCCAGCACTGCAGCCTGTGTCTTACAGACATGCAAAGCATGACAAATACTTGTTACAGGAAGAATATGACATTTCAAAGTCAGCTGTGAGCCTTCATTAACCCTGACAACTTGTTCCAATTTGGACGTCTGAAATCTCTCTAAACCCTGAAAGCCTTATCATGGTTGCCTTCAGGTTACCAAACTGCTACAAATCTTGCTTTGGTTTCGATACCAAATGCCTCCTAGGGAAGCCAAGGCGTACGCCCTGGGCAAATAGGGGATGAATACAAAGGGGATCTTACCCTGTGAAATGTTTTTTTTGCAGATGACGGATCTGCAGGGAATTTAGGGTTTTAATGGTCAATTTTAAATAAATCTGATCTTATTACTCTGTGTTAAAAGAAAGGTCTGTAATTCTCACACAGGACATTTTAAAGCATCTGCAAGTTTCTAATCAGACCGATAAACATAAAAATGAAATAATAATTAGAAACAAATCAAACCAAACCAAACCAACCAACCAAAAAAAACAGCCCTTCATGAGCAGAAACAAAATGCTGGACTTAAAATGATATATAAGCTAAAGCAACTAATGCTGCAATACTAAGCAATTGTTCTGCTAACTCACCACCACCCCTTCTTAGTGAAAAAGTTCCAAAGCCATATATGTACATTTGCTAGGATAACAAACTGTATTTTATCCAAGCCACTTAGGTAATTTTAAATAACAATTCTGCACAGTTTTCACTGGGAAAAGAAAACCCAGTTTTGGTTACGATCAAATTATTCACATGGACATCTGTTTTGCAAACCTTTAAATTCAGAGCCAAAGGACCATAGATAATGTAAGAATTAGAATACTAACTATACAGGATCAAAACAAACACTTTCTCATTACTGGTATTATGAATATATTAAACAAGCTAAAAGAGCTCATATGGCAGAGATGGAGGACAGTTGTTAATCCCAGACAGAATTGACCTTTCTCTTCATTCTTTAAACAAGGAAGTTTTATTTTCATGTTTTGTTAATGACATTTGTTGCAATTCCTCAACAAATTACAGGTCCTTATATTAGTGTTTGCCTTAGTAAATGAAATAACCAAGCACCACAACACTGCTTAATAAAGAACAAGGATCCATGAAGTCAAAGCTATCTGTGTGCAATAAAACAAAACAGTGAAACATAAACTGTGTAAGGCTGAAACAGGAGTTAGGATTCCGAGGGGATGCTGTTAGGAGCAGCGCTGCAGCACTGCGCTGTGGTGTGCACAGCTCGCACTACCCACTTACTTGATGAAGTAGTCTCTTCCATCTCTGTTTGCCGTCATCTCCCATCCATAAGGTGTTCCCTGGTTCAAGCTCCAGGTCCCTGAAGGATGAGACCAGCCTGAAGACTTGTTCCTGTGGCTGCAGTTTAGGGGGAGAGAAAAAACTGTGTGACTTGTCTGTTTTAAGTATTCTTAAATTTACTTATTTCACATCATTCACTTTGCTTCCAAATACTTTCAAAGTTGTGAAAGTTGTTTGTCTGTGACACAGACAAAATCTAGGCAAATGAAAACAGGTTAGTGCGCCTACTCATATTGCAATATTCTTCCAGTTAGTGGAAAGATACACTGTCACTTCTAATGGTCTCTGAGCCCAAGCCTTTGGCAGGGGAAATCTGGGACACTCTGTCAGTCCCACATCCACAATGCTCATTTGCAATAGTTTCCAGCATGAAGGGTGAGGAGCATTTTCATTCATTGCCATCTCATGTTCAAATGCCAGTTCTCAGCACGGTTTTAGCACAACAAACAATGAAAAAAACATTGCTGCGCATCGCACACATGGTGCACTAACTGGCGTGAGAAGGAACATCGACACTCGTTCTCACTGCTAGCAAGCAATTCGTTGTTTCATGTCAGAATGAAAGACCATCACACTTCTGTGTACGGATGCTAAACTGATTCAACATGCAGATGTTGTTGCACTTGATTGCTATCCATCAATCTCTTCCTCCAGATAACTTCTAAAAGGCTGCACTATCTCTGAGCACAGTTACAAATCACCGCTCCAGAACTCTCTGCTACTATTCCCATTCCTGAGCGCGAGCTAAGTCTCAAATAAAGACACAGCTTACATAGTTCACTTAACTAAGAGAGATTCATCAGCTCTCCCAAATAAGAGTACCTACCCACAGGTCTGATACTTTTTGTGGAGTGTAATCTACTGTAATCACACACAAAAAAGATAGTTAGCAAGAATCCCCCATAGTTTCTCATAGGAAATCCAAACATTTGCATTGATATGTTGCTCCTCAGTTGCAGGAATTAAGCTAGATGTTACCACACATTCACACTTCTTCTGTGGGACTTACAGGTGCAGAAAGCGATAGGTATTTCAGCAAAATTAACCAAGTCATGAATAGCTATGTACAATCCAAAAAAAGAGAAAGAACAGGAAAAGGAGGTAGAGTAACCAAAGATGTTAAAGACCAACTGCAAATGCGTCACACATGGCTAAGACAAATCAACAAAGAACATCAAATATCCCCTGAAATTTAGAAATGCAAAACATTTCTGAAGTACCTAAAGGTGGGTTAGAATTAGATGGTCTTTAAGGTTCCTTCCAACTAAAACCATTCTATGATTCTATGATAAAGACACAAAATAAGAGCATGTTTTGAAATAGTCACCTTCTCCCTCTATCTGCCGATTAAACATATTACTACCTAGTTCTACTTGCTAGATTTACATTAAGTTCAAATGTTAGCAATGAACGTATTACCTATTGTTTTAGATAGAGATGTAATAACTTCTTTCCTTTAGAGAAACAGAGAGTAATGCAACCTGGTGAACACTCTTCTGGAAGAACAGAATTGGTCTCTATGGACAACTCAACAATTCATTGCAAATTGCTAAACTCAACAAAGTTGTACACAGTTAATCTTTCCCAAAGGAGGAATGCATCATTAAAACCAACTAGCTATTTCCCCCTCCCCCTTTATTTCAAGGATTAATCACTACTGAGAAAAGATACAGTGCTTCAAAACATAATTTACATGTAAAGTAGAGCATTACAATGAAGCACTAGATATCATCTGATTTACCAATTACATTAAGTACTCTATCTTCTAGGAGAAGAAAAAACATTTGTGTAAGCATATTCAAACACTAGTATTTGCCATAGGATGGGGCTTAAGTCTAATATTTGAATACGCTAGAAATCTTAATAAAATTACAGTTACTCGTGGCTAACAAAACACATAAATGCCAGATATGCTACATTCCCCCAGATAAATGCAACTAACCTATTCCTGATCAAAGGAATTAATTAAAAAAAGGCATCTGAGGAAAGAAAACAAGGTTTGAAAATAAGTATTTGCAGTGATTTCTCATACAGATTCATGGAAAATTAAGTTTCAGCATCCATGTTTCTCTGACAGAGAAATACCTGACAGAGAGAGAAAGGGAACCACCCTATAATCTAAGAATGACAATTTATCTCTATAGACTTCAAACTGCACTTAACACCATTTTGGTTCTTAAATACTGCAGCTGGCTTAAAAAAAAAAAAAGTAGAGAGCAATCTATTTTATCCAGATTATAAAGGCATATGCATACATTTAATACTTTTAATTTTACTTAGATACATTTCTCAACCCATGTTAGTTTCTCCACCTGTAAAATGGGTACATAGACATTTAAATTCCCATGTAAAGCACATCGAACTTCTATTATGAGATAATGTGTAGGAGCCCCCGACAGTAATGATGATCAATCCTTTCTGCATTCAAATTAAGGGCCCATCTTTATATGGATAATAACATCAGTGGATTTTAAGGTAAATTTAATTCCCCTGAAAGCCTTCTTTGAGCCCCTAAGCCATTATCGGTGCCAGAAGCTATCATAAAATGATGAATAATAACTGCCTTACTTAACTATACATATGTCTACATCAGCTGCAGTCCTCCAGTCTTTCTTACAATCAGTGGGAAAGTAATTAGCATTTGATTGTATGTATATACCTGTCTACTGTATACACCTAAGATGAGGTGTTAGACAAGTACAAATTCTGAGGTGGCTCCAGATGGGTGAAAAAAGAATACCCACCGAATATTTTCTACAGTAGTTTGCACAATTCAATAATAAAAACTCATGTCATAACAACAAGATTTTTTTGCTCCTGCATAAATGCAGCTCAAAGGTGCTTAGCACCAGTGATTCCCAGTAGCCTGTACAGTCTCAAAAAAGGAGAGAACAAACTACATTATTCAACCCATTTGTTTAATATTATTCCTCTTGTCTGCAAGGATTCTCTTCCATGGATGCTACTGGGGCAAAAGATGGCAAGGAAGAGATCAGTGACAGCAGGAATGTCAAAGTCTCTGTAGGAAACCACAAAACCACAAGCACGCCAGACATTTCACCTGGGAGAAGCATAAAGCCCTTTGGTCAGGCTTTAAGTCAGGAGGATGCCTCACAAGTGAGGGAGATCATCAGGCCATGGGAGATGCCAGCAAAAACCCTACCTCCCTGCACGTGATCTTAGATAAGTCCCTGCACATGATTTCTGATCACCATTTGCCACAGGCAAAGGAAGAGGAGTACACTAAGACTGCCCAGGTCTCTGAAAGATCTGAACAATTCTCAAGAGCGGAAAGATAAAGAAACGTGACTTCTACCCTGGCAAGCCTGCCCAAGGAGCAAGCCCTGGCACTGCTGTAACTGACTGCTTGCTGTCTATTGCTGCCCCTGCTCCCTACAACCAGACCTGCTGCTGGGCATGTGGCACTGCAGAGCTCTTAGGTGCAGAACTTCATTGCAAAAGCCTAAGCCAGCATCATGCCAGCAGAGCTCTGAAAACAAGGCAGCATAAACTGTGATATCCCATCAGCCTTCTTTTGACAATCTCGCTGCAGACGTAGAAAAACAGATCCCTTCAAATTGCTTCACATTGAACAATCAATTCATTAAATCATGTAAGCGGCATGTAAGGAAGCAGCGTGCCGTGTGGAGGCAGCGTCTGACCGAGAATATAATAGCTGCACCACAGTGAAGGTCTTAAGGTCAACCCTTTTTTCTGTCCTGTGCTTGAGGCATGACTGAGAATATGTTTGTATGTCAAGTCTTCTGTATTTGATGTCAGCAGTGTGTGACTTATGCAATATGCAGAACATACTCAGCATTAACCACGGTGCAAACAAGAAGTGAAGGCCTGTAAATAGTACCTAGCTCTTCAAAGATCAAAACTAGATCAATTAGAGTTTTTAAAGCATACTAATTACAGCCTAATGTTCAGCGCATTTTAGATAGCTTTAATGCTGAAATTGACAGCAGAAGGCAACACTACTGATTTTTAAGGCATCAAAAAAAATTAAATGTTTAAATTTTCTGTAAAATTGAATGAAAACAAACAAACATAAACTAGCACCTACAAATAAAGACAACAAGCATGCAATTTTGCCCAGAATTTATTTTTTAAACCAGAAACTCCTCTCAGTAGGCCTTTGATATAGAAATCCTGACAGACTATTTATATCACCTCTATAACCCAAGTCTGTAAATTTTGTTGCAAATGTAATGTTTCCCTGAACTGGTGGAAACGAAGCTCTCAGGCTGCAATTTTCAAACAACAAAAAGTGGTACTTACATTCCCACCCTCTCAGCATCAGGCAATCCTCCTTCACATCACAGTTACTCTTGTGCCAACACAAGTAAACTGGATCACCTTAAAACTAAATGCTAGCATTGCAGCTCATTTTTGCTTACTGTACGGTCTCACAGATGGCCACACAAAAGCAAACAAGAAGGACAGAACAAAAACTGCCTGCTTCAAATATTCCTCAGGCAAAGAGAGTCAGACTGCACTTAACTAAAACTTTATTTAGTATACAGAGTCTACTGAAGCATAGAGCTCAGTACGTATGAATAGGTTGCCTACCCACCCCAAAGACAGACCATCAGGTTTATATCTACCCTTGTCTGAAGACAGGGGATACAAAAATTCTTGTTTCCTTAGGAATGAAAATGGACAGAGTTAGGATGTCTGTTTTATCACTGGAGTAGTCATCACTCCCTTGCCCAAGAACCCCAACTCTGCTGACAGGTTTCAGACCACAATAAAAAGTAAAAGCAACCTTGACACCCTCTTTTTTTTTTTTTTTCTCCTCTAACAATATGAAGAAGGCAGAAACCTGGTTAACCTTGGTCATAGAGCGGCCTTCATTCTTGCTCCCTGCAAACTCAGGCAGCAGGCTATTCTTGCAGAATGATCCCCTACATAGGTCTGGATTGAGGAGTCCTTGCTGACTCCTTGGGATTGAAGTCCAAAGGAACCATATGGGGAAGCATATGGGGTTCATAAACCCTTTTTTTCCACCTTCACAGCCCAATCTTTTAGCTTCCTATTAGGACAGGGTGGAGAGTAGTTGTGAACCATCTGAATTGACTCCACACCCCAATTCCTCTTATGTAGGGCAGCCAAATCCTTTACTAGGCAGGAAGGGGAGGCATTTTATTTATTTGTTTGCTTTTAAGGCATGGTAGCTCTTGTTCAACAATTTTAACTTTTCCTGATTGACACTTGCATAACAAAGGTATCGTGGACACTTGACACTTTCTGTTTGATTCCTGGAGTGGTGGTTTTCACAGACTTGGTCATTCTCATTGTCCTCCTCTGAAATTCCTCCAGTCCCATGCCTCTGTTGAGACACAACCTTGGGCTTGCACTCAGGATATGGCATACACGGACCGGCCACCTCTTTAGTTGAAACCTCGAAGTAGTTATCTCAAGAAGGAGTTGAAGAGCATCTCTGGCATGTAGGCTCTCAGTGAAGAGCTAGAGATTCAGTTCTATTCTAAAGTAGACATCTGAATTTGCAGTCTTTCTGCCTGTATTGACTAGATCTCCACTGACTGTAGTTTGGAGCTTCAACACCTTACTCCACGAAGATACCAAATTTCGAATTTCAAGCATATGAATCTGGAGATGAATTCTACATCACCCACAGAAGAACCCTTTGTACTGCATGCTTAATCCCTACCTTTAATTTCCCATATAATAATAAATTGCAGTTTTTTATCATTTATTCCCCATTCGATACCCCTTTTCAAAATGTCTAAGTAACGCATCAAACCAAGTACAAACAACTTCCAAGCTCCTGGTATACAGTTCTAAGATAGAAATTTTACACTGCATTCATCAAATGAGCTTTTCTAACCTTAAAATCTTTAGAGGTAAACACCATCTACCAGTTTGTAACCATTAGCTTCAGTGATCTGATCTCTAACATCACTTATCAAATTGGGGCATATCGTCCAAAAAGTGCCCAGCACAGAAGCTTCCTTTGGAAGCCCTCCTCCAAGTACTCCAAGTACTTATGTTTCTTTTCTCTTCTGGACATATTTTCTCCAAACGTTGCTTTTAGTTAATGAGTATTTGTGAGCTCACAAGCTACAGCAAAGGCTGAAGTTAGCCACAGAGTTTCTGTGATAGAAATCTTCATAACCATGTAAAATGTCTGTGTATGAAGCCATGTATAATCTCCTCAAATATAAATGATTTGAAATATTAATCATACATTTAATTTTTAGTAACTTTTAAAGCATTTACCTTGGATTTTCTCTGTTGGATCAATACAGTAGAAGGGTTACATTCTAATTTTCTTTAAAGCAATCCCTCGAACAACACAGCTGTAACAGCAGTGCATGAGGAAAGTTACAGAACTTGTTATGAAGAATCAGAGTACAACACCATGTTTACCACTTGGATATTTAATATGTTGGAAGTATCTCATTTAACATCTTGGTTGTTCTCATAGTGCTTGCTTACTTACAGCACTTCTTCATTCCTGATAGCACTGTCTAGAGTGACTCATTCATGGCTGACCATCTAACATAAGTAACACAGGGTTCCTAATGGGCTAATATTGTTGATACATTGGCTTCCTTTATGTTACCATACTGAGAAAAACTCCTGAATTCTGAGTCTTGGAATGTACCCTGGCTTCATTTCAACTGTCTATTAGTACAAAAGACAGTTCCTCTGTCTCCCATGTACCAGTACAGAAGTCAGACTCTCTCCGATCCACTCTAAAAGGAAGACATCCTAAACAAAAGTCACACTGTACTTTCAAAAGTTGATTACAAGGGAAGCAAGGATCCACAGCAGCCCCCAGTAGGAAAGTCTAGCTGCAACCAACCCAAGGAGGTACCAAGAGGAACACCAGAGGCACATCATTTTGTATTATTATTTCTTAAAAGTAAGAACAAGCTTGTGCTTGCAACACAAGCAGAGTTCAATAACAGTATCTCTGTGATATTTAATCTTCTGCTGCCTCAGGAATAGAAGCCTGCTTTCTCAATCCAGTTCTCACCCACTCCTGTCCCAGAAGAATACAGCACTAAGCCTACCTCGATCCCACCATTTTAATTTGAAGGAGGAAAAAAAAAAAAAGAAAAAAGTTTTAAAGACTTTGTAGCTATACTATCAAGAGCAGTCATCATACTCTGCTGTCAAAACAGCACAAAATGTACAATAGGACATAACGTAATGGGCAATAATTCCCAATCCAAGATCAAGAACACTGAAAAGGTTGATGTCTGTGCACAGACTGAGTCCTATAAGCCCTCACAGAAGGAGTTCTATCAGAGGGCACAACAGAAGACAATAAAATGCCCCAGACACACCTGATTGTATTAAAAAAAAAAATCATATTGGGCCTCCTACTACTAACTCATGTAAGTACAGGAGGGAACCCTAATGACTTCAGATACCCACAAACTAAGATACCCTTCATGATACCCTAAGATACAACCTGCATGTTTTCAAGTCTTTTGCTGGATTAGAAAGCAACAGGGTTTCAGTTCTCAGTACGAATATGCAGTATTTTTGAATTCCTGGAAACTCTCTTCCAGTTAAAAGAAACCTGAGGGATACCACCCCAGAAGTAAGCTTAGAGTTTCAGGCTTTTAATTAAAACAAACATTAAAGGTAGAACCATTTTCCAAGGCTGTTCTTCTTACTTAACCACGTGAACAAAATGCTAGTTTTTTTTTTTTTTTTTGTCATGCGACAATGGTCTGTCCCAGTAATCCTACAACACACAGCCATGCTCTGGACAAAGGCAAAATACATTTCACGATACATTTCAGGCTTGTCCTGAATTTCCATCCTGGATCATGCATAATCATATACGAAGTAAATGCTATTCCTGGAGGAAAAATAAATAAAAAAGCACCTCCTGCCTTCTCTGAATCTGGTCTTAATTAGTCCCTTCTTTTTCTTTATATCTTTACTTTTTTCTAGTAAGGACAATGAATTAGCCAGGCTGCCTTGGACTGAATGTCCAGATATTGTCTCCCACTCTAAGCGCTGTTTTCTTAGCAAGAGGATCTAGACGGCAACTACTCCTCAGACTCTGAATAGAACAAATAACTCCTCACTCCTTCTCATCTTCCACCACGGACACTCTCAATTATTCACAGTTTCACAGAGTTCACTCATTCTTAGTCAAAACCAGCAACAATGTTCAGGGCTCCACTCAACGTTGAAATCCTTTGGTGGAAGAGAAAAAAGAAAACCACAAGTACAACTCGAAACTTCACAGTGAACTCCCCTCGGCCGGTTTACAATCCAGTAGAGATACCTTTGCAGAGAATCCTGTCAGCCTATTTTTTCCACAGATCACATGAGCTTCCAGCTCCTCAGTGCCTAAAACTGAGATTTCTAAATGACAGTCTATGCCAGGGTGGAGAATAGGAGGCACTCCAATGAATTCCTCCTCCGCCTGCCACTGCTACTGCTGCTGATCTAAGGCAGTGAGACAACGAGGGCTCAGGGCCACACAACAGATCAGATCAGTGAGGAATCCCTTTCACCAGGGATCTCCTGGCTGCCATGGCAAAGACTCTGCTACTTCTGTCCTGACAGACAAGCAGTGAAACACAGTAGCTGCCCATCATCTGCTGGGGAAAAAAGGGGCAATTCCATGTGACCAGCAAAAAATTGTCTTTACCTGCTTCGCTTCTCTACAGGAAGAGTCAACACAGCTTTGACCATCAAGGGCATGGGGAAGTATCTGCTGGCGCATTTGCAAAGGTGTGCATGGGGAACAGAGAGACAACGAGCACACAAGAGAAACAGACATAAACCCAAGGTGTTTGCTTGGGCATGTGAAGTTGATTATTCCTGGTAAAGGCTTCGGATTTAGTCACGACCAAACAGAATGAAATGGATATTCTGCTTGACATGGCAGCTTTGCAAAATACGTCACTAATCCTAAAATCTGTAGGCTTGTGGTGAGCTATTCTGGGTGATTGTGGGCCTGTAGACAATGTCACGGTGAGGCACAAAGACTTCCTCACAGCCCATGTGTATCATTGTGTATAATCTAAACTAAAAACCTACCTATACATGGTGTTCACAATGACAACGAAAAATAACTCACCTTTATGGCTACTATTCATGCTACTCTTTTCAGAACCTCTCATCACTTCGGCATAATTTCCAGATTTCTGTCCATTCTACCAGTAGGGCAGAGGGATGCAGAATAAAACCAGTAGCTATTCAAAATGTACACTGTACCCATTAGTTGATTGGCTATATGAAGAATGGCTCTTTGCAATCCAAAACTACAATAAGATAATGTTACTTCCTCAAAAACTTTGCACTAATGGTCTACATGTCGATCATTTTTACTTATGGATCTTCCATAATTCCTCTTTTGCGTTCCTCCATATGATCCACTTCATGTGACCAAAGCAGCAAGTACCCATACAGTGCAATGAAGAAGTACATAGGGTACATAGTATTGCCTTCAGCTAGGTAGACAGCTCCTCTGTATTGTGTGGGGCTCCTCAAGGAGCCACTGTAGTCCACTATGGTCTCAGAACTAAAAATCTTATAGCAACATAAAATGGTTTGGGTTGGAAAGGACTTTAAAGATCACCTGGGTCCAACCCCCCTGCCATGGGCAGGGACACCTCCCACCAGACCAGGTTGCCTAAAGCCCCATCCAGCCTGGCCTTAAGCACTTCCAGGGATGGGGCATCCACAGCTTCTCTGGGCAACCTGTTTCCTTGTCCTATCATTATACCTACTCTTTTACCTGAGTAAAGAGTCCTTCTCCATCCTTTTTATAGGACTCCTTTAAGTACTGAAAGGCCACAATAAGGTCTCCCTGGAGCCTTGTCTTCTCCAGGCCGAACACCCCCAGCTCTCTCAGCCTTTCTTCATAGGAGAGGTGCTCCAGCCCTCTGATCTTTGTAGCCCTAATATCATAGTTACTATACTTCTGTAGCAGATATCCAATATGTATATTCTCATTTTTCTTAAAATGTGATCTTCAGCATTTATCTCTGACAAATTGACAATTACTATCACACAATGAATTATACTCTATTCTTTTTTTCACTTTAGAGTAGTTACCTCTACTCTCACTGAATTTTTGTTCTCTCACCAGTTTTCCAGTTGAAGTGCAATCACGACTCATTATCAAGTTAATAGCAAATAATACAGAAGTTTTGTCATTTCTACCTTATGGGGAAAAAAATATCCTAGGTTCTTGCAATACAAATGTTATCTAGCTTATTGATCGCACTGTTACTATTATTAAGAGTTTACGATAGTACAGACTAGAACACTTGAAATGCAATACTATAAAGTTAGACAATAGTTTAGATGTAAATAACAATACATCTTATATTTTCTTACTACCTATTACATAGCTATTCATTTTATGCCATAAAATTTGACTGTGCACATTGCATTCTCAAAGGCAAAAAGGAATTTCAATTTTGTACATACGTATTTTTTAGTAGCATGAATTGGCATGGCTAACAAGACTCCCATTTTGACAGGAATATAACCTGTTTACTCTGAGTTGACAAATTTTGAGTAATCATACACCAGAAAAAGCAGCTCAGAAAACTTCCAGGCACTTTTTGGAGATTATTTCTATGGGATCTTCTTACTTCTTCAATGATGTCAATCAAACTAGAGCATACAAGGGTCACTTGAAAATTCTTCGTGGAGTGCTCCTCCTATAATGTGACATTTTAGTCTGGAGTGCTACTCCTCTAATGTGACATTTTAGTCTGTAGGTTAAGTGAAGATTCATCCATCAGAAGGATGGATTGAGAAAGGAATGGTGAAAAAAAATAAATAATGTCAGCCTATCTTAAACCCGTTTCGTAAATGAAATTAAAACTATCCCCTTACTTTTGATTAAAATTGATATTTAAATGATTTTCAATATCCAGAAATTAGTAAATTATAAGCATCGCTGTTCAGTGACTCCAGAAGCAGCTTCAAAATCCCCCAAGACCTTTCCTCAAAAGGCACATTCAATGACCTTGAAAGGATACCTAACCACTCACCACTGGCTTAGTTCATTTTCCAAAACCCCTTAAAATTATTATTTAGAAAAAAATATACATATGCATTTCACAGGAGCACAAGGAGGAATAAACCAACAAATATAGGACTTAGTCTTTAACAAATCCACTCATCAGAAATCTCAAAACCAAAGTAACCAGTGTCTGTTAGATTTAAGTCTATTTCAAAGACTATATATAAGTGAACAGTTGTAGTTCAATGTATTTTGTTCTGTTTTTTAGATGAAAAAAAGCCTTAATGTTCCACTTGGCATAAACCAAAATTCACAAAACTGAGAATATACGAACAAGTATTTATCCCCCTTGTAAAATACTAGCTCTACCATGTATTTTTCTAGACTACACTCCAGTTGAAAACTTAAAAAAACTTCAGAAAGGAGATCATAAAACCTTTGCTTGACAATCTGTTTACATTCTTAAATCATCTGCACAAAAACCTCAATGTTTTTATTTTCTTGTTTGTTTGTTTTTAACCAGCCAGGACTGCTTGTAAATTACCAAAAGTGGCTTGGTGAGCACTTCTGCCAGCTTCTTCGGTACCCCGGGATGAATCCTGTCTAGATTCATAGACTTATGAACATTCATACAATGCAGTAGATCACCTACAATTCCCCATTGGATTATAGGTGCTTCATTCTGTTCCCTGTTACCATCTTCCAACTCAGGGGGCTGGGTATCCTCAGAAAAATTGGTCTTACTAATAAAGAGTGAGACAAGAAAGGCATTAAGCACCTCAGTCGTAACCTCATCTTTCAACACTACATCTTTTGTCTCTGTTCTACTGTATTTCCAGCAGACATCTGAGAAGTTGAAGTCCCCCATGAGAATAAGGACTTGCAATAGCGAGACTTCTCGTAATTACTTACAGAACTTCATCTACCTCTTCATCCTGGCTAAGTGGTCTATAACAGACTCCCACCGTAATATCTACGTTATTGATTGGCCTATATGGTAACCTTTTAAGAAATAACACAATTAAAGAATATTTTGCATAACAGTCAAAAGTTAATGGTACACCAGTGTTAAGAAGCCTTTATCGAGATATGGGGTTATTCAAAGCTCTCCAGAAATAAACCTGATTACGAAACAAATTGTAAGGCAAATTTGAAGCAGTTGCATTCTCAGGAAGCTGTCAACACATAGTAAGTTCTGTTGCAGAATTACGCTGCAAACCAAGGTGCATGTAAGACCTTAACAAAACCGAAAGAGCAATTTTTTCCCCTTTCACTTTTTTCTTCCTTAGTCTTAATGGCTTCACAAACTGGGAGCCAACAAAACTGAACCAAAATGTCACATTTCAAATTTGTCTAAAGGAGTTACCTACTTAAGCGTCAAATTCAACATTTGTGTATCAACAGAATGTAAGAGAAAAGGTGCCTAAAAACTAAGTCATGGAACTTATTAAACATTTGTGTGAAAGCTGTGAAGGTATAGTCCAAAACTGGAGAGAATTGATCTCAGAGCACTAGTCCATTCAACACATCTCAGGCATCCCAGAGGAGCTTAGAATGAGGTGGGCAAAACATCCATCTACAGGTAACACACTCAGTTTTCCATGCCATTTGGTCTAGACACGAACCTTTTCTTTTGTATTCTCCTCTCACTAACATGCATGTCAATAGAAGCTACATGCCTTGAAACTCCAAAGAAATCACAGATTTCTGTGAAAGGAGCTAAGAAATGGAAAGCTGCGAAGGAAAGACAGAAAGCAAAGAAAGAAACCATTCGCTTACTGCCCTGGTTTCTGTTGGGATAGAGTTAATTTTCTTCACTGTAGATGTTATGGTGCTGGTTTTTTTTTATTATTATTATTATTTTTAAAATTTTATTTAGGAGAAAAATAATGCTGATAACACACCAATATTTCAATTGTTGCAGACCAGCCCTTACACAGAGCCAAAGCCTTTTCAGCTTCTCTTGCTGCCCTGCCAGCGAAGAGGCTGGGGGTGCACCAGGAGCTGAGGGGGACACAGCCAGGTCAGCTGGCCCAGGCTTACCAGAGAGATTTCACATACCATGTGGCATCGTGCAGAACAGTAAAACGGCGGGGATGTTGGCCAGGGGCAGGGGTACTGTTGCTTGGGGACTGGCTGGGCATCGATCAGCAGGTGATGAATAATTGTGTTGTGTATCACTTGTTTTGTGTATTCTCTTCCCCTCCCCCCCGCCCTTTCTTTCCTATTAAACTATCCTTATCTCAACACATAAGATAATTTTAGTCTTTTTTGCCCCAGTTTTCTCCCCCATTCTTCTTCTGGGGACAGGGGGAAGGATGGAGTGAATGGTTGTGTGATGCTTAGTTGTCTGCAGAGCTAAACCCTAACACTTAAAACCGCTCTTGAGAAAGAAAAACAGAGAACAGGGTAAGCTCTAACATTTTATGAGACCCCCATCTGTCATAGCATACTCCAGACATGTAGCACTAATGTCTTCCATCATTTTAAAATCTCTTTTTTTCCCCCCCAGTATTAATGGGTTACAATACACTGTAGTCAGGAAAAATCGTCACTGAATTTTACTTTCAAGTTTAAGTCAGTAAAATCTCAGCACAACAGAGAATTAACAGTTTTCTCTTAAGCTCTTGCTGATGTCACTTCATTACCCAACCTCACTTTTTCTTGGCAGAAAAAACACACAGTGTGATGTCACACTGGTTCTCATTCTGACTACAAAGGATAGAATTTGGCACAAATCTGCTACAGAACAAGAAAATCAAACACTGAATCAGTTTATCATTTCTTAAGATTGTCAATTTTGAATTTAAATCCACTTATTAGATACTTTATCAATCCAAATATTTAGATATTTTTTGGTTTATCAGCAACTCATACATTTCAGCTCTCTGGAAGAATACCATTCCAGACAGGAATCAGAGAAGGCAGCTTTTAAGTTACCATGAGTTAACAATAAAGGGACTGCGTCACTTAGAAAAGATAGAATTCAAATATTTTATCACTTCCCATTAAATGTATTAAACCATTATATCAAGTGATAGTCTGTAGCTGGAATAGAAGTGCTAGAGACGTTTTATCTATAAATACAACTAATTTTCTGGAGTGTACCATTTTATTATTACAAAGACATTAAAAAGCTGAACTTTTCTGCCTATTTATGATATTAGCCCACAATTTACATAAAATATTAAATTATCTGCAATAAATAACATGAAAGTTAAAGTTATTAGAACTGACAATTCATCATTTCCTTTCTAAAATGGGTTCAAATACATTTTTGTACCCTCTAGGTCCCAGAGGCTCAGAAAAATCCAGACTTCTTCCAACACCCTTGCTCCCAGGCTACCATCAATAAACAGCAGCATTTTATCCATGCTGTGGTGATCCAACATTCAAAGATCTACATAATCCTAGTTCATAGCAATATATATTTTATTTTTTCATTCTGTCCTTTGTCTTGTCAGCCCTTGGACACAGAGAGATGCAAAATGGACATCTCACCATGTTATTTTGATTTTGTGATTACCCAATCATATGCAACAGAACAGAATTCAAAGCGGTTATGCACGGAGCTGCAGAAACAAGACTTAAATAAATGATGAATGCTGCATTAAAGAGAAACAAAAAGGTATATTCTTAAGTGTACCCACATGGCTGCACCATTGTGTTTTGTTTGTCAGGATTAGAAGCAAGGCTTACGGTTTAACTTGAACATCATCTCTAATACCAGCTGTCCAAAACAAATGGGCCCATTGCCCATTTTCATCTTAGACAATCAACAGCAAAAGCTATGGCTGAATAATGATGTAGTGTTCACGCTGCATCAGCAGGATATTAACTTGTATGTGTCATAGCATCATAGGAGAAATCAGTTTGGAAGAGAGGGAAGAATATGTATTACACTGCAAACTAAGTTGCCTGGAGTTAATCTTGTACAGTTGAATTCCATTACTCTATCCCATTAATCATTAAACAAAAGACAGAAATAGAGAAATTTGCTTATTCTATTCTTTGCTGTTCTTTGGCCTATATCCTTGTTCTTCTCATATAACTATTTCCTAAAGCAGTGATTTTTAAAGATAAAATCTGTGAGCTAAAAAATTAATGGAAAATGTATTTTTTCTCTAATTTGATTTATCATATGAAACACGCTCTGAAGGTAGGTAGTACTTTTACAACCAGAAGAGAAAACTGTAAGATCTTGTTGTATGAAAAGCTCTTAGAATTATAATACAGATTTAGCCATCTAAACCCCTCATATCATATGATATTAAGCCATCTAGTTAATGGCTAATAACTTTCTTGTGATAACAGGCTCTTGAAAAAGAAAATGACAGGGAAACAAACAAAAAAACCACCACCTATCCATTCTCCCTAAAAAACAACACAAAACCTACCACCACAACAAAATCAAACAAAACATAACCTAAATCTTTCCTCCTTTAGTTTACACCAATCCTTGGTTATCGACCTTGATAGCAATATGGGTATCTCTGCTTGGTAGGAATACATCCTAGCAAGCTGCATCTGCATTACCCCTGTGACAGCTACTAGAAAGTATCAAGAAATTCTCAAGCTATGTGCAGGGGATAGCTAAGAGAAAGCATTCAGGCAGAGGCACAACAGATTCAAGCTAACGCACTGACAGCCACTGACAAGTAGGTCCCTAATGATCTTGCAGCAGAAAATAAAAGTTTCCCTGCAGTCAGAAAATTAGAGGGACTCTGAGACTCACAGAGGTTTAATACTGTTCCCTGACACCAGGTTGTAGTGCTGCTGGATGTTTTCCTACAGTAATAAAGATGAATCTGGTTGCAGCTTGTTGCTGTGTGTTCCAGCTGAGGTGTGCACCTACACACACATCTAGATGAAATTCAGCTCTTTGAAATTACGTATTCTCTACACTTGCAGCTCTCAGAGCCTGCTCATAACTGCGTGACCAACCACAATGAAGTTAGGCACAGTATAATATAGGCAAATGTAAGCGAGAGCACACAGAGATACTGAAGTTTAATATCCAATGTGATTCTGAGATAACCTTTTGTTTTCAGTGTCTGAATAGAAACCGCTATTGCAAAGTCATCTAGCCAGCTCACTGTTTCCACTTTGCTGTTAAGGGCTCCACGCATGAAGGATGTTTAATCCACTTACCCTGTGACACACGCATTGTTCCAGCCACTGTTGTACTGTTTCCAAATAACTTCACAACATTATCTGCAAACTGGGTCCCCTCACACCTGTTCAGTATAACCTGTCTCAATCTCACCATCAGCTCCACCATGCCTGGCTCTCAAGAGCCTTATCAGCAGAAAAGGTATTCCAAAACTAGCGAGGGATAGGCTTAAAGATCATTCAATGGGAATATCTGATATGCAAAACAAAACAGTGTTTTGCAAGTCATCTTCCTGACTTGCAAGAAAGAAAAAAAAAAAAAGTGGAGGGGAATGTACAAATTCAGAAATACAATTGAGTAAAAACAAAACAAAACAAGAAAACACACCACCACCACCAACAACAACAACAAAACAACAACAAAAACTGGAAGCTTCACCAAGAGGGAGTAAAAACCACTCATCTGCTGCTGCTGCCCAGTGGCCCAGAGCAGTGGGTGAAGTTCTCACAGCAGAAGGGCCACAAGAAGGGACGGCCCACGTCAGGCCAGAGGAAGCTCAAGGTGCTTGCAAGAGCCCATTTCACTAAGGGAAGAAGGAAAAATGGCCTCAAGAGTGGCTGCTGTTGGACAGACCCAGGTGAGCTTGAGCCCAACCTCCACACCATGTCCCTTGCAGTGGGCAGCAGCACAACTGGTGGGAGAAGCAACCATCACCTTCCAACCAGCTTTTCTCCCAGCTGTGGTTCTTAAACTACTTAATTGCCTCTTTTTTCAGAAGCCATTAAGTAACAGATCATCCCTGCCATCCTTTTGTTTTTTCTTGCACAAATGTATCCTACTTGACATGGCTGCTGTAGACAGAAACAAGAAAAACCTCAGCAAGTTTGATTCCAGAGACATGCAAGCAACAACCTCTTATTCTTTTGCTCTCCTGTCTTTCCAATCCTTTCCTCCCCCAGGTTTTCTGATGCCCACTGAATTGCAGGATGCCCAAGACCCCACAGGACAGTCCAGGCTGCCAGAGCCTGCTTGGAGGTAGATAACACAGGCTGATGTTTTGGGAAGACCAGCCTTTGCTGGCAAGTGCAGGTCAACAGGCTGAAGGCCTGAGGTTTTTCTATCACCAAGGACCCTATTTTACTTCAGCAAGCTATTTTTATTTCTTCAGTGCATTAATTCTTTCACTCTTTTTCTGAAACACAGAGCAGAATTTGACAGCTTGCTTACTGTAAAGACATTCAAAAATTTTATATGTGCTCGTAACAGCCTAGTTATTTATAAAATGGGAAAAAAAAAAGATGCCTAGTAATGGTAATTCTTCACTGTTCCTACATTCTTCATGTTCCTACAGAAATCCATTTGAATCTTTAGATGCTTCAACATCCTTAAAAACCTGCTTGCAATGATTTAGAAAGATAAATCTAAGTTCGAAGTGATCGAGGCCCAGGTTTTATTAACACATCACTAAGTGTAAGTAACTTGAGACTGAGGCATTTTAAAAACAAATTAGTTTATCAGCAAATACATTATTATTAAATGATTTAATTACGTTCGTCTCAAAGGTCATACCTTAACACGTTCAGATCTTCATTTATCACCAATTCCACCAACAGAATAAATGTAGATATACCAAGCTTTTAAGAATTAATATTGTTAGTCTGACTTATGATTTAAATAAGAGGATTATATCCTGTTCTAATTACTAAAGATGCAGGGAAATTCAAATTCCATCTGAGGTGGAGGAAATTTTACTATTCACTTTCATGGGGACAGACTTTAACCCTGGAGTATGATCTATGACAAACCCTATTACCTGCTGTACTGGTTTGGGCTGGGATAGAGTTAAATTTCTTCAGACTAAAAGAAGAAGGAATAATAACAATGATAATAGTGAAGAAGATTAACAGATTATCCCAGCCCAAACCAGTACCCCTGCGTAAAACCTTACTGAAGTTGCTGAACTCTGCAGCACAATTGGTCTTTTCATTTTCCACAGCAGCTCTGTAGGAAGGCTTCTGAAGCTTGCTACAGGTACACATGTGGTCAGATGGCAGGCACTGGAATGCAGCACATACCTGGAAATGTTGCTGCCCACGTTAGCATCCCACACAGCATAAAAATAGTTCCACGGAACTGACAGCACAAAGACACAATACATGGTGATTTGGATGGTAAATATTTACAGTGTCAAGTTGAGTTGCAGCTGCATAACTGCTGCTGTGTAAAAACATAGTTGACTCAGAGTCCTGAAGCCATGAAGTTCATTTACTTTAGGTATAAAAAGGATGTTCATTCCTAAACAGGTAAGCAGCATACACCTGAGAAGATGTACTTTTTTTTCCTTCCTGAAAGTAAACGTTTCATACATTGTTCAGAAAATAAACCTGTTTTTTTAAAAGTCACCACAAGGCAATTTTTCCCTTTCATCAGCTTAGTCACGGCAGGCAGACACGTAGGTATGTTTGAAATGCAAGCAAGCAGTAAGCAATGTTTTTCAAACGGGTCCTTGTGATCTACTGTGGCATTAATAGGAACATTTTAATACCTACAAGTCTACAGGACATCATACGAGATTATATTCCTGCCAAAATATGTAAACATGATTTATTTATCCATCCCTCTTTCTGTCAAATATTAAGTTTGCACAATCATTTATATTCCTTAAGCTTCTTATGACCAACTAATGATGAATAAGTGTATATAGCTACATATAAAAAGGAGAAAGGGCAGATATGCATACACACACACGACGAATGAAGTATTGCAAATACACATTTTGTAAAGTACTTTGCTTTCCCACCACATTTCAGTTTACCCATATGTTTATAGCTTTCCACTACTAGCATTCTTCTTCCCATCATCATTTTTGAGCTAAGACCTCTGATTTCATTGGAAGTTTGAAGATCTTGTCTTTTGATTAAACTTCCCAGAATCTTGCTTTTTTATTATTTTTTTTAAAGCTAACTTAGATTCTGATATAAAAAGAAGTTTCCAGAACTCAAAGCAGAGAAAGAAATTTTTAATTATGAAAAGCCACTGCAGAAAATAAAGCGTATAATGATTTTTAGCCAGTCCTACTAGCTGGAGATCTGACAAACTTTTAATTGCCCTTCTGTATTTATTCTTAACTACACTTAAAAAAAAAATAATCTACTTTTATTGCCTCAAATCAGAAGTTTTTTTTTTTTTTTTTAAAAAAAGAAAGAATAAATTCTTCCACTTTTTTTTACCAGGGGACAGAAAATGACACATACTGTTTCTTTTCTAAAAGGTGCAAAGGAATCTAGCAACAATTTTAGCAGAAGGCATAACATTTAAAATATATATTAGAAAGACATCATGATGCAGTAATATAACACCACTTACCTGGCAATGAAAAAATATATGGACAGAATCAAATTGAAAGGGAAATAGGCATATTAATAAGTCTGCACAACCTATTCTTTTTAGGGAATGTTGCTCAGGGCTCTACTTCTTCCAACGCACATGTTTTAAGCCACTGTGTAATTGAGTACCTTGCCGTCAAAGACTGCTTCCTAGTGTTATACATCAGACTTCTCAACTACATGGTAGCAAAATCTGCCTTGAAGTACAAGCAAGCTCTACACACTAATCATAACCCTGTCCCTTTGAAGTGGTAACTTTTTCTATATCTTACCCTTTAAAGTGCAACTTTTTAAAGAAACCAATTGTGACTTCATTTTGTAAACCCCCACGGACTCTCCTTCATGTCTCTGTAGCAAACTTCTTGCAGCTTCTCCCTCAAGTTCTTATTCAAAGCAATACCTTGATTTCTTTTCAGTCAGGGAAGAGGCTTTTAAGTTTCTCCTACACAGAACAAGATTCAAAGAAAGAAAAACAGCTCACGCTATGGGGCAGTGGCAACTTGAAGTGATCGTCCCCAAGAAATAGTTTAAAATTTAGACCTTAAAATTTCATTCATTTCTCCCTCAGATTCAGACATGCTTTTTTACATCTCGCTGGCCAATCTCACCGGTAATGCCAAAAGATTTTAAAAAGATATTATATGGAATGAGCATACAATTAAATAGCTGAAATGTAAGTGACATGCAAATTCTTCATTAAAGACTTAATTAAGTAGGAACATCATTTTGTAGCCAGGTCCTGTTTGCTATCAACTTTCTGTTACTCCTGCATCCTGTTGTCACATCTCTTGTAGAGTCCTGGGGACAAAAAGCACCACCCTTCTTACATAGGCAACTTTTGCAATCATGCCTTTAAAAAGTACCTCGATCTTCAGAATACACTTTTTGCTGATTGCTTTGAATGGCTGCAGAGCTGCAAAGCTTCTTCACTGTTATTTCTCCATACACTGACCACCTCACACTTACCTTCTGATGCAGACATGAGAAAACCCCATTCCCAACAGCTTGCCTGCAGGGAAAGTGAAGCATGATGATCCTCTAAACGTTTCCCCTCCTATTTCAACAGGCTGACCGAAAGCTTCCTCCCCTGCCATGAGCCCTACAGGGTTACAAAAACCATGGGAGGCAGAGGCTGAGCCCCCGCTGAGTGAGAGTGGGAAGGAAACGTTGTGGAGCAAGAGCTGGAAGCTTCAGCTTCAGTGTTGCCCTACAAGCAAGAGCTTAATAAATACTTCAGCGACCTGATCCTTCCTCCACACAAAAGCCAAATACAAGTTGTACTTGGCAATGTTGGGATTAAATTAAACTGAAATGCCTCCCACCCAATTTTGGTCTCTGGGCCACCTTTCTCTTAAGGACTATCGGGTTGGGCATTTCTCTGTTAGCATGGGGCAGGTGCTGAACTAACATGCTCATCGTCCCTGACATCTGGCCCTGAGCTCTAGATTAGCCTGAAGCCTCATTAGTAAATTCTGAGCCCTCTTCATGATGGCAAAAGCTGTTCCCTTGCCGCTTCCAGCTCTCAGGGCCTGGCTCCCTGAAGAAGCCACGAGGTGCCGCAGTCAGGCCTCGCGCGGCCTGGTGCGACCTCTGCACAGTGACTGCCCTAAATCAATCACAAGACACGTCACCAGCAAAGAGATCAAACCTCCATATTGCTTGGTACTGCACATTTCCTTTTATCTGTTAAAAAGAAGATGATGCTCATTTCCCTTCAGCCTTGTCTCCCAGTTCCTACAGAGTTTATAAAACCCTGCTGTGATTTTCTTTTGTTGTTACTGCTGTTGCATTTGTCTCCACCTTCCCCCCGCCAAAAAACCTCTGGGAAGCCAGCCATCAGCCTCTTCCAGGGCTGGCTTTTTATAACTGCTCTACTTCCTTTTATATTTGCTTCTGTGTGCGTGCCTGCGTGCGCGCCACCTGTATCTTCATTAATACTTACTGTCTGTTGAGGAGGAAAGTGCTTCTCAATTTACTGGCATATTTACCTCATGTGCTTTGCTGCACTTGGAGTCATAAAACAGCGTCTTTCTCCATCCAAACAATGCAAACTTCATCTGACACCAAATTTCCCCTGCCACCCCTCTACGTCTTCCATTACTCGCTCCGTGCACAAAACAATTTGCAACTGCACAGATGCGTAACACGGTGATCTTTGAATGTACTTCTTGGCTCCCTCGCCCACCTTCCTCTCCCTCCTCTGCCCTGCATCTTGGCTGTCACAACCCCGTAAGAACCGATGCTCTCCCTGCTCCTTCCTCCCCGACCACAGCCGGCTCTGACAGCTGCGAGGACGCATGGAGAAGGGGAGAGGCAGGGAGCACGGGCAACCTCTGAGCCGCCCCTCCAACTGCAGGGAAGCACAGTCCCTTCCCCTGAGAGGTGGCAGCACAGGGAAAACACACATTAGTTCCAAGCTGCAACTCTTCCCCTAACATCGCCCAAGGCATTGAAGCTAAACACTTCCACTAAATACAGGCACAAGCCTGCAGGCACAGTCTTGCTCTGTTTATGTGCTTTATGAAGCTCTTTTTTTCCTACTGCAATCTTGGCTGCTTTGATAATTTTCTCAGATGGTTTTATTCAAACTGATCTTTCCCCTCTTGCCACACTAATCGCATTTAGCTCTTGATCTCCCCCTGCAGTGACTCCCCATGTGGCTGGAGCCAGGAACACCGCTTCTTCCCCTTTCACAGGTTCAGGTCACCACGATCCACATACCTGGGGGGTTCTCTGTGGACACTGTCTGTTTGCCTTCTCTGCTACTTCCCTCACACTTTACTCACACACCTGTCACTGGTCTGATTTCCTCACTGCTTCCACACTTCATGATTCCTTCTCCTGAATGCGCTCATGAACCAAGTCAGTACCTGTCTTTCGAGCAACACCTTGAAAGATGAGATGCGCTCCCTTTCACAGAGACGCTAGAGGTATTCCAGGGAAGGTGGGGAGAGTCACAAGTAGTGCCTCCTGCTTAACAGGGAATTCAACTACAGGAGTTTCCTTCTCAACTCACACTACATGAAATCAATCCAGCTCCTGAGTCATCTGTGGATGAGGTCACCAGGGTTTGCTGCATCATCTAGAAAGGACAAAATGTGATTCCAGAAATTCTAAACAGGCTTTTATAGACAAGTGGATAGTATCCTTTAGTTCTGGAGTGAGAGAAATTAGGAGTTCACTTCATCCTCCCCTTCTTCTCCTGCCTTCCCTGAATACGTGAAATTGCGCACGCACACATATACATCCTATCAGAGCTCATTCCACATGAAATCTGCCTTTATTGCTTCTGCAAGTGAACTGCAGGACCAGATGCTGAGTGGGATAAGGTGAGGAAATACTGTAACTCAGAGCTTGTCCACCCAACAAGCCAAAGGGAAAACAGAATTTGAAATCCCTTTAAACCCCAGAATGAGACAAAGAAGAAAACCTACGGATGAAAACATCACCACGAGTTACCACTTAGATCCCAAATAGTCAGCTGTTCCTGGCTCCCATTCTCCCTTCCTGGGAGAATGAAACTTCAAGACATTCTATTTAAATAGACAAAATACATCTTTAATATGACAGCAACGTATTGTATATGAACAAGTTCAGCTGATATTCTGTTAACTGAATTTCAGCATAAAATCACACATCATATTTAGCAAGTGGCATCTGAAAGATTAAGATAACATTCAAACATTTTCAAAGTATTGCATAATAGCAACAAATCAAGGTTTGCAAGAAATTATGTGTCTTATTTATCCAGAGATTTTACTAATATAAGCTTTCCAATGACAACTCTTACTTTAATACATGTCTTCTGCATAACCACATGCAGGCAACAACCATATGAAAATTCTCTAATCATTACATGCTTTAGGATGACCTGCCAGCACCCCGAGAGACATGTGGCCACATCTTCTACTGACAAAGCAACCAGACACCTAATTTTCATTTCACAAATCAGAACAAATTTATTGCACTTGTTTGGAGTGAGTGAGAATACCCATGGATTATCATAACCTGTTCCATGCCTCCTGTTGGTTACACTTAGCTGGTAAATGCTAACGCTTATTTAATTTAAGTACTCACCCAGGAAGCAAAAATAAGACACCAGCTTATTCTGTAGTTGACTAACAAGCAAAACTGGGCAAAACATATTGTGAAGGAGCCAGCTAACTAGATTAATTATGCTCACTTTTTATGAAGGCACACTGAGTGCTTCTTTGCACTTTGAGTAGCTTCTTTTATCCTGCATGTGAACACAAGAAAAACACATATACACATGAAACACATAAATAAAGCAAATACCAGGAATGAAAATGCACAGCTTTGAGAACAGAACAAGCGACTAGAGGACCAAAAATGTCAGTGGGGTGAAAATCTAACGCTCTTTCTGAGTACACCATCAGTTATGTCACTGGGCTACATTTGATCTCTGTGCATTCTTAAGAAAAAAAGGCAGTGTAGTGATGTAAGACACTATCAGCCATTAAGATACCTGTCTGAGTGCGTATTACACTTACTAACGCTAGCACAGTTAAAATGTTTTAAACTCATTCTACCTGGAAGCACTGGGTAGAGGAAAGAAACAAAACCCTGTACTAGCATATGAAAAAGCAGGAAAATTGTATCTGCCAGAAACATACCAATTTGTATCTTCACTGAACTCAGCACATACAAAATGTCTCCCTCCTTCTTCAGCATCAACTCAGATGATCTAATTAAAGTCATTTGACCAAAGTTAATTAGGGAGAAAGAAAGACGTGTGAGTGAAGGGGGGTACTCAGGTGTACCCTTTCATTCCTTGATTTGTACAGGGAAGGGAAAGGAAGCAAAATCCAACATTAACCCAGAATCTAGCAAACCCCACAACCAACCAGGGTCTCTGTTATGAAAAGGCATGGTAATAGTTTGTGTCCTTACAAATGTGAGACAGCTAGGCGCATTTTTCAAGGCATTATTCTGAGGGTTATGATTTCACCCCCCAAACCCAATAATCCAGAAACCCCCTGGGACTGGCTAGGCCATGAGCTGGCAGGTGAGACACCATCCTGTGAACTGGTCCCCCATGGCACAAGGAACACAGATGCCAGCAAGCCCCATGCAGAGAGGAAGTTCAAGAAAAATCCTGACACTACTATTTTAGAAGTAGTGGCAAAGATGATTTCAGAAGTTATTTGCCTAACAGCAGTCTTTCAGGGTTTGTTTTCTTGAAAACCTTAAACTGTATGCTGAAATAGAATGGACAAATTACCCATTTCTTAATCTTGTTTGGCAGTAAGGAGCAACGAAAGAAAACTCAGATCCCACAAGGGCTAGGTCTTTACACAGGCCATTCTGCCTTATTTTTGAGACCTACTCAGGATATTTTGGAAGCTCCTTAATGCTGAGGAATACACTTCATTTACACCTAGCAAGAAAGGCTAGTGCAGGCCCTGGTGGCCAGCCTTCCTGGCAGGCACCTATCAATACCCTCTGGCAAGAAATAAGAGATGTGTGGAACAGGAGAGGAGATGCAGCATTGCCTACGATGTAGGAAATGCACTCTGTAGGGACAGGGAGCAAATAACTGTTGGGGCAATGGTTTTAACTCTTCATTAAGACAAACACACACAAATAAAAGCAGCAACAACAAAACACACTCACACAAAATCTACCCTGTGTGGAGCACATACCTGTTCTTCCCTGACTGCCCTCAGAACCGAATACAAAGGCACTGAATACAGTTTTGCATTTGTCATCTTCTGAGAGTCTGCCTTAAGATAATTTGCTTCATACCAGATGAAACACATGTATTTCCAAATACATCTTTTGATGCTTTTGTTTATTTTTCAACTTTCCATCTAGAAGATCAGAAGTCCAGAAGGCACCATGCCATATCAAATGCAGCAACATCAGTGTTACTTTTCAAACAAGTACACACTTGAAGCCCTTGAATCAATTCTCCATTGATTGCATACAAAAGGAAGCTGCTTTATTATAATACCATGTTGAAGAGTCTTCACTTTTCTCTAAGTAGATACATACTTTCCTAATTGAGATCTTAAAAACTTCTTTTCTAAAACTCTTTTTTTTTGAAAAAAGAAAAATGACACCTACAGCATACCTAAGGTGAGTCCAACTCCACCCCCATGCCAGTCTGCAGCCCCTTATTGAGGTGCTGTCCTGGGTTGCAGGTAGTCATGCAGAGATACTGCACAGAAAAGCAGCAACGCAAGTGTGAAATATGATCTGCAAGATTTTTATTTCGAAGTTAAGGGAAATGGTTGAATGATGCACCAGAAGAGAGATTAATCTTGGGCATTCTATACTCTTCTCCTTTCTGGGAGTAGCAGTAAAGCAAGGAAACATTTTTTTTTGGAAAGGAATGACAAGATGAAATATTCCTTCAGACACCACATTGCTCATTTCTCTTTTTATCAAACAGCAGGATGTATTTGGTTTAGCTGGGACTAAACCTGTTTATCAGTCACAAAAATGAGAGGTAGATTGCAGAACCCCCATGCATAATAAAATAATTTGACTTACAATGCACCCCCAACACCCACCACAGGGGTTTAATGTGTCAGGAACCCCACCTTCAGCAGATAGATGCAGCTCAGAGAAAATTAACAGATGGTAATGAAATTATCACCTATGAGAACTGCAGAAGTTCTAAGGCACCTCATTATTTTGAAGCCTATCAGATATCTTCTTATGCTTAAAACGAAAACCAAAAGGAAATAGACTTTAGTAGCAGATGCCCCCCCCCATTTTTTAATTAAAAGTACAAATGCATTCCTGAAGAAACCTGTGGTTATAGATCTCTGTCTACTCAGAAAACAGTGTAATGAGAGTCAGTGGCAGGAATAATAGCCAGACAGACGCAAATGAAAGATGGGGGACACATTTTATCATTATAAAATAGGTGATTAGCCAGGGGAATCATTTCAAGACTTAAAATCAAATTGCGTGGTCATTAAAAACACAGGTAAAACAGAAAATATAGGCTCAATGGAGAAATCAATGAGTGCAAAATTTCATCTGCATAAGAAGTCATAGAATCATAAAGGTTGGAAAAGACCTCCAAGATCATCTGGTCCAACCATCACCCTACCACCAATATCACTAAACCATGTCCCTAAGCACCATGTCCAACCTTTCCTTGAACACCCCCAGGGACAGTGAGGCCACCACCTTCCGGGCAACCCGTTCGGATGCCTGATTGCTCTTTCTGAGAAGAAATGTCTCCTCATTTCCAACCTAAACCTCCCCTGGTGCAACTTGAGGCCATTCCCTCTAGTCCTGTCGCTGGTTATCTGCGAGAAGAATCTGACCCCCCAGCTCCCCACACCTTCCACCTGAACAGTGGGGGGTTTCTCCTGCTCCCCAACCCAGACTTCCAAGTCTGGCGGCTGAGTACCCCTAGGATAAGTGGTCTGACTAGTAAAGACAGCCATAAAGAAGGTATTAAGAACCTCAGCTGCCTTCTTATTTTCAGTAGTCATGTTCCCCCCTGCATCCAGTAAAGGACAGAGATTCTCCTTGGCCCTTCTCCTGCCATTAATAAACATTAAAAACATTTTTTGTTATCCTCAGCTATAGTGTCCAGAAGTCAAATCAGAAGACCAAATTAATTTACACACTTTACCTGGTGATCCCTGATGGTTTAGACAAAAAAACATCTTAGCATGGATTTGTAGGCAACAGGCTACTGTTTTCTTGCTTCAGATCTAATGTGACTTAAAATTTAACACCTACACATCTGATAAACGCACAGAATTAGTAGGTGGCTGTAAGGGAAGCATGAAGAAAAATAGCAAAGAGAAGGAAGAATGTTTATTTCCAAATTAGAATATGGACCGGTGAAAAGGGTGATAAAGCAGATGGAAGAAAAAATCAAGTTACACTATGCTGCTGAAAAGAAGCTTTACGCTGCTGAAAAAAGGCTTGATTAGTCTTTGTTAAATAAACAGAGAGGGAACAGAGAGAGAGAGAAAATATATGGTTGAACAGAAAGAAATTCCTAGTTCCATGAGTTTTCACACAGCAAAAATATTTATATATCATAAAAGTTTCAGTTCCAATTCATCCTTCTTCTAGGCACACAGTTACAACAGAATGGCTGCAAATATAAACACCTTACCCAAAGATTATAAGATTTTCTCATGACATTATCTGGGACTCTATTTTAGAGGCTGCAGTGAATAATCTTAATATTGCTTGCACCCACAATTGATAAAGCTTGTCCATGACTCTCAATAGTCTGATTGGTTTGAAGGACAGAATAACCCTTGCCCACGTCCTTCTGATGTCACCCGAAAATAATACTCCAAACACATTCACACCAAACCTTTTTTTTTTTTTCTTCCAGATCTGCCAAGCAAAACCAAACATTTACAAATTATTTTCTGCCTGGAAATCAGACAAACCCACTTGATTAAATTCTACTTTGATTAAAGCAATCCAATGCTTTATGATGCAGTGATTGGAAGCTTATTTTGAATTTGGTTAAATAGCATGATTAGGCCCTTAACATCAATACATGAACACTACCCATTATACATGAGCTGCTGAATTTCATGTTATTTCTTCTCTTTTAAATCCATCTTGTATTCTAAGCACAATAATATTTTCATGAAAGATGGTAGTGAAGTCACTAATGCATCTGGATAAAAAGCATAAGTTTACTCTAATTTGCACAAATGACTTTTTTCAACTCATTGGAAAGTTTTCATTTTGTTCCTGCATTAGCTATTCCTTCATGCTGTAAAAATACAATAATATACAAGAAATGAAAATAGACCTTATGCTTCAGTCTGCATCTATTCTGCCTTTTTTTTTTCATTACATTTGAACAGATCAATGTAATGATGCAAGAAAATAAACCAGGAGTTGTGTTAATCAAGAGGCAGTGCAATGTTCTTTGGCTGAATATCAAACATTTTTAGATTTATTTTTATCAAAATCATTCTTTATTCCAACATGTACCTCATTACCCCTCTTACTCAAATGTACCATGCTGTATTTTTCCCATATTGAATATGTTCCAAGAGATCAGTCAAAAACAAATGTGTCAAGCTAAATACTATCATTCCATGCTAAATATTTTAAATAAAAAGTTTTTTTTTTTTTTTTAAAGTAGAAATATGGCACAGAAAGCCCTCACAAAGGAGCATTATCATGCACAGGAAGTGTGTCTATCATACACTGCTGCTGCAGGGAAGGGAGCCTGATAGGAGCCTGACCAAGAAGGGCTGAGGCCGGTGCAAGTGAAGGGGCTGGTCTTCCTACTGACCAAGAGCAGCACAGACAAACCTACCTCACTTTCTTCCCATCTTTACCTCTGACATCAAAACAACAACTAAAAACAAACAAATAAACAAACAAAAACCTTAGAGCATCTGGCATTTCAGAATTTGAAATGCTGGCACATTTAGCACTTAATGAAATATGGGTACTTACTGCTAGGCATTAATCCCCAGTATATTTCACAATAACGGGAATGAAGAATAGCTTGTTCCTTAGCCAGTTCAAAGCAACAGAGAAAAGAGAAACCAGGAAGATCTTGCACAGCATACACAACTTTTTGTCTTACTCCGGTTTCAAGACTACATTGCAATAGGAAAGGAATGATTGTGTGAAAACAGAAGAAATAAAATATTTTTTTGGCTTCCATCCACCATATTAAAAAAGCACATTAAAATCTAGTTCTTACAAATGCTTATTTACAATATTACATATAAGTTCAAATTGCCGTGCGGAGGAAAGCAGTTGAGATAATGGAATTGCAGTGGAACAAAGTAAGAATACCTCCCTGAAACAAACTGACCTGTACAGAACAAATGCATATGTCTCTTTATCCATGGCAAAACAAACACACAATCCAGACAAGCTTATTCATGCTTCAAACTTCTCCATGATATAGGCACTGCTATTTTCACAGTGAAATGTAAAAACAGGCTGTAAAGTGTATAATAGCCACGTTGATCGTGTTGCCTACATTTTGTCAAGTACTTCGTCATGACAAAACTATTTCAAGAAGTTCAGGGCTTTCAAAAACCTACAAGTAAAAGAGTATGGATGGAAATATTTTTCCTTGGGAAACCCTACTTTGTGCTTGTTTGCTACTTTCTTGTATCTGCAAGATCTAATTTGGGGGGGAGGAGAGGAGAACAGCTTTATTTTTTTCCTGGATCCAATATTAATTCTAGCAAAGGCAACAAATTCCTAATTTCTAGGGTTATGAAAGTTTCATTAACATATGTTGTAGATGATCTCCAGGTGCATCACCACTGAGTAATGCAATTATGCCAAATTAATGCAGTGTGTCATGATAGATTCTCTTTCCTTATTAATTAAATGCTAGGAAAAAAACCCACTAATAATACAGAGAAATATTAGCTTCTTTCTTCAAAATCTAATTTGAAACTATAATTTTCCTTAAAATGCAGGACCCGGACTACATTGGCAATATTATACAGTTTTTTATAAGACAGAAACTAAAGAAAGAATAACACGTAAAGCATACCTCTGCATTGCAAAACATCACTTTTAAAAACAAATAAATCAGTAATTGTTGAAATTTTATAATGAAAAGCCAACAGTCTTGGCTGTTTAATAAGACTTTGGGTAGTTCAGCATGTAGTTAACTACCTTTTTTAAATTTTAGTTAGTTGGTTTTAAATAAAGATGAAAAAAGCATTGGATTTTATTTATTTATTTATTTATTTTTCAGTATACATTCCAATGTTCTTCTATTAATATGCTAGCTTTGAATATAAATTCTTTGGATTACAACTGGTTATTCCATTGTGAAGATATTTTACAGTACTGAAAAACCTGATTACCATTTTTAGTTTTTCATGTTATATGTATGTATATATGTATTTAGTTATTTTTACTTAGTTGGGAGCTGTTTAAGAAAACATAAGCGGACAGCTCATTCATTGCATTTTTCTAAATTCTTGTTGTTTAATGCATAACAGTTTCTACTGGAGAGAACACAGGCCTTTGAGCCTCACCCCTGTGCCTGGGAAGATCATGGAGAAGATCCTTCTGGAAGCAATGTCAAGGCACATACAGGACAAGGAGGTGATCAGAGGCAGCCAGCAGGGCTTCATCAATGGCAAACCGTGCATGACCAAACTGGTGGCCTTCTGTGATGGAGTGACTGTCTCAGTTGACACAGGAAGACCAACCGATGTCATCTACACGGACCTTTGACAAGGTCCCACATGAAATCCTGATCTCCAAATTGAAGAGACATGGATTTGATGGGTGGACCATTCAGTGGATAAGGAGTTGGCTTGAAGGTTGCACCCAGAGAGTGGTAGTCAATGGCTCTATGTCCAGGTGGATGCTGGTGACAAGTGGTGTCCCTCAGGGGTGAGTCCTGGGACTGGGCCTGTTTAATACCTTTATCAGCAGCAGACAATGGGATCAAGTGCACCCTCAGCAAGTCTGCAGGTGACACCAAGCTGAGTGGTGTGGTTGATACAACAGGAGGAAGGGTTGCCATCCAAAGGGACCTGCACAAGCTTGAGAAATGGGCCCATGTGAACCTAATGAGGTTCAACAAGTTCAAGTGCAAGGTGTTGCACCTAGGTCAGGGCAATCCCAGACAGGAGAACAGACTGGGAGAAGAACTTGGGAGAAGCCCTGCAGAGAAAGACTTTTCAGTCAGAGGGTGGTGAGGCACTGGAACAGGTTGCCCAGTGAAGTTATGAATGTCCCATTCCTGGAAGTGATTAAGGTGAGGCTGGATGGGGCTTTGAGCAGCATGATCTAGTGGATGGTATCCTTATTCATGGCAGGGGGGAGGGGGGTTGGAATTAGATTATCTTTAAGGTCCCTTCCAAACCAAACCATTCTATGATTCTATGAATACTTTGCATTTAAAACACAACCATCAGCATGCAGGTATACATTCAGCGAGCTGATTTGGCATCTCGTTATTCAAGAGAATTCTTTACAGCTGTCATTTTTTTAAACTACTGAGAAGCACTTTGGGGAACATCCAAACAAACTGGATTTAGGACAGTAATCTCATGAGGTTTCCTCTACTCTCAATGGACAGAGAAACAGACAGACAAAGAAGTCACCCCAGAGCAAGACAGACCAGGAAGCTGGAACACATTTTTTCCCAGTGGGACTGTTTTCTTCTCTCTACTCATTATAGAGCTGTAGAGACCACACTCCCAGGGTTAAAACTGATCTTTGGAATATTGCTGGGGTTTGTTCTTTTTTTTTTTTTTCAATTTTCTTTTTCATTTTTTTTTCACATTAACAACCAAAGAACCTCATAGTTCAACTATGAAAGTTAATTCTACATTATACCAAAGCAAACAGGAATCAAAAGCGGTGCTAAGTGAGATTATTCAAAGACAGATGAAGTACTCTTAAACCTTCTTGCTTGGAGAGCTGAATAAAGCAAAGTGTGTTCATGAGAGATGCTCATTAGTGGGATGAACTGAGGCTGTTCAGCTCTCTTGTTTGTGGTCTAAAATCAAGGACAACAGATCTTGGAGGTCTCACCTGAAAATATATTCAGTTTTGACTGAATACAAACTTTTAAGAGGGTTTAAGAGGGAGAATGTACCAACATCTGAAATTATTGATGCCTATACAAGAGCAGTAAATATAGCTTTTTCTTCAGTCCAAATAAACTTCTGTCTTGTGAATGTCATAAGAAAAAAATCCTCTATATTAGTTTCTATGAAGCAGCAGAAAATAGGATTACAATGAAAACTAAAGTAACAAAAGAAAACAATATCCTCCAGATATATTTTTATTGTAATAAAGCAATTATGCAAGACTAACATATTATCTAAGATCCTTATCTGGTTAAGAAAAAATATTTGAAATTCAAAGAAGGCTTTGAGTCATTAGGCAGTTTTGAAAGATTCTGTGCATAGAGCTTTCAGCTAAACCAATTAGCGTTTTTCATGGATGATATGAATCCATTTTTAAGCAATTAGCCTGCAAGCATTGTCAACTGCCTATCTGCTGATAGTTACCTGTGTACTCTTCGAAACGTATGTTTTTTATTTAGTGGAGACTATACAAACCTCCTTTATCTATGCTCCAGAAAGGTGTCAGCTTGCGAATGAAGGCCTCAACATTTATACTCTGAGCTAACTTGTTTCAAATGAGAAACCCACAGGAGTTGAATGGGAAAACAGATAGAATACTTTTGGAACACTATGGAAGATCTCAAGCATAGACATCGATCCCTACTGAATATTCTCTGCTACCAGCCACTGCCACCATACCACCTCAAGGCATAAGTATTATTCAATGAATGCATATTGTTTTCTTACAGTTTCTTATTTGAAAAAGATGAATAAATTTGCTCCCAAACCATGAAAGACCACGTGCTCACAGACACCACACACTTCACAAGTTTCAGCTAAACCACTCAGCCAATGCAATTACATCTTCACTTGCAGTGCTTTTGCCAAACTTGGAAAAATAGGCTTCACAAAACTTGATTAGCTCTGGGAATTAACCTGTAACATGGATATATGCCCTATCCATAGAGGTTAACAGGCAAAACTAACCCTGAAGTACTGACTAGGCTGATCACCATAAAGTATAAGTACAGCACTATCACAGAAATAGTTCTGTCTAGAGAAAAAGAAAAATAACCCCCAAAACTTCTTATAGGTACAGCATCAGTCTTGTCTGTAAAGGATACCAGAAGAAGGCAGTGAGCAAGCAAACTATATAGATAGCCACAGTCTTGAAAGGCTACAAAATTGCCTTCTTGAGCATCCTCCACTCAAGCAATGTATGATAGAGATGACAAAATTAATTAAAAGAGAGCTGGCAGCAAAGTCAGAGGCTATAAAATCCAGACAGCTTTTTGTATAATCACATAATAATAATAATGAAGGGAGAAATAGCAAATAAATTTGTCTGGCACTAAGATATAATGTGCAAATATTCAGAAGAGCAGTGGATGTTTAAAGCTCATCTACAGAGAGAGATTAACATTTATTTTTTTGATGTGTGCACCGCTTAATTTCTTCTTGGAACTATCCACTTACTTTTAAAATTGGCCAATCTTGTAGCATTCAATACTACCTCCACACAATAAGCAATCAACAAAACTCTTTGTATTTTTATTCTCTTTTTGCAGATAGCTGTCTCTACGAAAAATCCTGTTAAGCAGTACCATAAAATGACATCCATAGTAATACAGCCAGACAAATTCTGTGCCCAGCAGCCAGTTCTTGCAGGCTTTACGCATTTGCCCCCCTGAATATTAAGCTGACGTCCTGACATCAATACCTTGCTTCTCATTCTTACACCAGTTGTCAGACAGAAAAGAACAGATATGGTAGCCTTTATCTGATTACTGTCCTTACCAGAAACTTGTACCAGAAGCTTGTATTTACTCATATCACAAATGGCAAAAAAAAAAAAAAAAAAAAAAAAACATTAAAAAAACAACAGAAAGATGTAACATTCCTTGCACACAGTGAACCCAGCTTTCCTCCAGCCCATCGATGAAGAAGCAGGGGCGCACACTGCAGCTATGCAGCTGATTGAAAAACAGTGACCGCTCACAGTGCGCCAGAACACGGTTCCTTGAGCTGTGCTGCACAGCCTTTGTTTTTCTGCTAACTGAAATGAAATCTGAGACTTAATAATCTGTCTCAAACAGGCTAGTCTTATATAGTGACAGGTCAAACTAAAGGCTCATGGGGAAATTTTCCATTGCCAAAAGCCTCACACTATTTTCCAGGAACAGTCAGCTCCTTGACTTCCACTAAAATTTTGTAATAAATTCATTCTTTACACTAGAGTATTTACTTACTGCATTTTAATTTTCTACCTTAGGCAGACCCAGCAAAACATTCAATGAATACACACCTGCATATCACTGAGGCAACATCTGATTAATAACTTGGAGCCTAAACCTCAAAGAATCCCTGAAAATGTCAAACCTCTGACAACAGCAATGATTTTAATTTCCATTACTGCTAAATCTGTGTTTTTATACTGTTTGTAAAAAGAAAGGGTATGAATATGTGAGAATAAAAATTGCACATTAAAATTTTACTCAATTTCAAGTTGTGGTGTTTTACACATTAATAATACATTTTCATCACATTTTTGGGCACTAGCTATTTTCTCGTAAAGAAATGTAAATAGTGCAAAGACATTCTTTGACGAAAACCCTACTTTTGACATTAATTTCACAATCCCTCATGTTTGTGAAGAAGTAATTACAAATATGGGGACATTTTGCCATTACTTCACAGTAATTCAGTTAATTCATCACACATTGGCTCAATAACCTCCCTAGCTTTCAGCCATCTTTTATTTCCTAGTGACACATCAGCTTTGAAGTTCATTTAGTCTAAAACTAAGTTGTCTTGGGAAACAAAGTGTTCAAGTGATAATCATTTATTTACCCTTTATATACAGTAATTTCACTTTGAGGATCCTAGAATAGCTTAGCAAACTTAAAAAATTCAACCTCATAATATTGTCACTAACACAGTTTATCCATTTCTGCTGTACCGGTGGGAAAACTGCAGTGTGGGGAAATTAAGTGGCAAGATTCATCAAAAGATTCCCATGCCCAGTAGAAGCTGCCTGTCATGTCAACATCCCGCTTCTCCACTTCCAGAACAACAAAAAAAAATTTGCTTTGAACAGAATAAGAGAATGACTGAGGTAAGAAGGCAACTCTGGAGGTCACCTGGTCCAACTCCTTGCTCAAGCAGGGCCACCCAGAGCAGGTTGCATGGGGCCATATCCAAGCAGCTTTTGAAGACCTCCAAGGAGGAGACCCCACAACCTCTCTGGGCAGCCTGTGCCAATGCTCTGCCACCTGCACAGCACAGAACTGCTTCCTGATGATCAAACAGAATATCCTGCATTCCAGTTTGTGCCCATTGCCTCTTGTCCTGGCACGGGGCACCATTGAAAAGAGCCTGGCTCCATCCTCTCAGCATCCTCCCTTCAGGTATTTATAGACATTGATGAGACCCCCTGAGCCCCTTCTTCTCCAGGCTGAATGGTCCCAGCTCTCTCAGCCTCTCTTCACAGGGGAGGAGCTCCAGTCCCTTCATCATCTTTGCAGCCCTGTGTTGGACATTCTCCATTATGTCCAGGTCTCTCCTGTACTGAGGAGCCCAGAAATGATCTGAGCTAAAGTAGTGAAGCACACCAAAGCATCTCCAGCTCAGGGCCTTACTTAACAGACCGGCAAAAGGCAAGCATTTCTCCAGCTTCTTTCCATTTGTGGCCTGAGCCCACACCCACAAATCCAGCAAAAATTGTGAGAGAAAGGATGATGTGGAGAAATTTTACTGTGAAGCTTTCTAAGTCTACTAGTTGTACTCTTGACACACCATGTGATGAGGGGTACCAAGGGTTGGGTGTGCTGTGGAAAAGCAGAGCTGCTCATGGCTTACTGAAAGCCTGCAGTGGTCTGCAGGTGCTGCTTCCAGCACGGCATCCATCACCCAACATCTGCATAGGTTGGGGTGGAGGACACGGGAAGGTAGGACACCTGTGTGTCTTGAGAGGGAGAATTAGGGACAGAAAGCAAATATTGGGTCCCAAAGATGGGTGAGAGAGCAAGAAGAAACCTACATGCCCTACTTCCTTGCAGCCTCCTCACCTCCCTTGCAGCCTCCCCACAGGTGCTGAGGCCTTCCCACATCCCTTCACGGTGTCACTTTGCCACAGCCATGAAATAAAGTTCAACAGGTACCCGAAAGAACAAATTAGTTTTCATTCAAATGAAAAGATGATGGAGTTTCCATCACTAGAAATGTTCAAAACCTGACTGAATAATGTCCCGGGCAACCTGCTCTAGGTGGCCCTGCTTGAGCAGCAGGACTGTAATAGATAACCTCCAGAGATCCCTTCCAACCTCAGCCATTCTGTGACTCTGAAGTTCAGTGCTATGAAATATGAGAAAAAAGTAACAGAGACATAGCTGAATATATTTACACTAGACATATTTAGTACAAAGGTTGTAAAAGACAAGTTTGTGTGTGTGTGCATACACATGAAACCGCTCTATTCCACAGCTGTAATTCAACCCAGAAAGGGAACAGAAAACAAAAGCAGAAAAGGAATTTCTCCCAGGCAAAAGAAGAGGGAAGGTGCATCTCCAGAGAGCCCCTCAGAAGGAAGGAAACCTTGAGCAGGGAAAGCAAAGTTGCAAACCTCTTACCTCCTAAAAATGAGTTATACAGGTTGTGTAACATGCTACTGAGTTGCCCGCTTGGCTCCAACAGCCCAATAAAGCTTCACAGAGGTACCACTCTGTACGGCAGCACTCTGGAGGCAGCACATTGTTAAAGAAGCCCCTTAGTTCAACCGACATTGCAAGGCATCTCAGAGAAGCCCTAAGCAATAAGGAAGTCAGAAGAGTATTATCTAAGTGTGTGAGAGTTTCTAATTTTTTAAACAACATTCTGTATTTTGTTAAGCTAACTTCAAACCAAGGAAAGCAGACAGAGTAAAAATGCTCTAAAAGCAAACATGGTGAGAGCAGGGCACATACCTTCTGCACAAATAATGCAGCCAGTTAATAGAAAGCCTTTCAAACCAGGAGTTGATGTACTTCCCAACAAGCTGCAAGAATCAGTTTGAGGGCTGGTATCATCTAGTGTCATGGTACTTCGACATGTACCACCTAGTGAGCCTTCCACAGGCAGAACAGTGAGTAGAGACTTCACAACTTGTAAAAAATTTGTACTCTGCTTTTATAAAAACACGTATATCCTAAACAACAATGAAGGACTAAGCACCGGAAAGGTACTTTATTGTAATGGCATTTTGAAACAAACTTGTGCTTGTTTTATATCGTGCCCTTTCCATTAGTCACACGCTTCACAGTGCCTCTTAAGTGAATGACTTTAAACTGCCATCAGCAGTGGAAAATGAATGTCTCAAGGGCAAAAACCATCCCCTAGTGCATCCCATTCCTTTCTACCTCTTTCATTTGCAGCCTTTGGCTTCTGGCCCTGTATATGTGTTTCTTTCATAGTCTCTGCCTCAGAAGACTACAAGCCGAACAGCCCTGTATCAGACACAGCTGTAATTGCTGCTTTCCTGCATCATCCCAACTGGCAGAGACTTAACACAATCTCCACAAAGGCAACAGGAGTCAAGATCTACTGTTAATACAACTCTCAGCAGGGAACTGTTGGTAAAGCAACTCCCCTGAGACCCACTGAATAAATTCCCATTGAAGCTAATTTAAATAAAAAGAATACATAGCCCCACCTATACTTCACTTAAAAGTTTCTGAGGTACCGTATCTGACATGTCAACGTCTCCAACATTATATTGTTACACATCTAGGAAAGCCTAGATATGTAATGTTCATGGGAAGTTAAAATATTTGTTATATGTTTTCAAAAGACAAGAAACCAAAAACTTCCTTTAATTTAACTCTTCATTTTTGGTCTGCTTACTCTTTCTCAGGTTTCAGTGTTCCCCTGGGAAACATTTTCACAGTTGAAAGCATGCTGTGTCATCTGTTATTCCCCATTTCAGAATCTTTGACTCTAGAGCAGGAACACACATTAATCATTCATTACTGTATAAATACATGAAAAATTAATAGCGCAGCTAGAATTCCAAGCCATCCAGTTAATGAGCTGCGACTCAAACGTAGGAGCATCATGTCATTACTACTACATATATATAAAAAAAAAACATTCAGAAAGCTTCATCGAATGAGACCTACTACTACAAATTCAGGACATTAGATGTAAATAAGTATCCAAAAAATTAAATTAGGCATTTACTTTGGAAGAGGGGAAAAATAACCTTTTTTATTTCCTTAATAATGAATTTCTTTCAGAAGATTGAAAATTAAATCTTAGACTTTCAAAGTTTACAATCGAATAAGCAAATGCAATAAAATCCTTGGTAAACTTGTTCCAAGTTTTCATTAAGTTAAAAATACAAACTAGTAACTCTAAGTGTGAAAATGTAGGGCAATTTTCAAGATTTTTGGAAACTCTTCACCAATGTCAATTAAAGCCAGGTTTACTGCTTCAAGAACAACTTAATATGACAAACCCCACCACCACAAGCACTGATAATGAAAAAATAGCAAAAAGGAAGACTCAAATTATGTAATTATTTTGTTCCCATGCTCTGAATTGTAATCTGCCTTCACAATCAGAAATATATGTAATTGCAGTTACACAGAATGAAAGGAGCGATACAACCATGCCTATTTCCAAGACAGCTGCAATCATCGTATTTATCACAGATTGACCAGAACGTCTGTGGCGATGCCACCTTTATCTGACTGACACTTTGAAGCACCTCTACATGCAGACCTCGAAGTAGTTCCTTCTTAGAATCAGCATTTTTGCTGTCATCAGTGGTAGCTGAAAATCTTTTTTTTATTGATGTTAAATCACATGCCTGGTACTGCGCTTCTGACCAGCCATCAAGAAGCAGAGTAATGGAAGAACTGAAAATCAGTAATAAAACCATGGTGAATGGTTGTCTTTGCAAAGGAGAGGGCAGGCAGGTGAGGAGAGTTTGCAGAGGACTTACTGTCATCATGCTACCATGATAAAACCCTCTGCCACAAAGCAATAGTTTCTAAAGAAGACATTAATTAATTTCCAGAAAAAATTAAGATGTAAGATGTAGAGCTGGAATATATAAATAATCAGATGAAATAGTAATTCTCAGTTTTATGATAATTTAAAAATGAATTTCCATATTACTTGGGGAGTAATGAACCATTTGCATCTACATTGTGCAAGAATACAAGATGATTGGAAAAGAGCTCCTCTATGACCGCAAATGCTGTACAATTATGTGTTGTTTCTGTATTTCCTTAAACCAGAATGATAGTCCTAATGTATTCCAAACTCATTTATGTTTTCCTCAGAGCAATTCATATAGCTACAAAAAAAAAATAAAAAATGTCTGCACAGGCTGCTGGCAGTCTTTTAACTACAAAACATGATGCAAGCTTTTACATACTTCAAAGGAAATTTGTCCACTCAAAAGCCAAAAAAAAACCCTCAGTACTAGTAAAATAAAGACTACAATATGAAGACAGCACCGTAACCTCCTTAACCAGACTGCAAAAACCCCATTCCCTATTTTGCAATTATTCACGTTATCGTAAAGCACATCCCTTTCAGCTAAACTTTCTCAAATCTAATCTCAGGTCAAAGCAATCCAGTTCTGAGAGCACAGGCATATGCAAATGTATGTATTTTACTGCTAACTGCCTGCACGTTTGTCACCCTGCCAAAACAAAGAGCTACTGATTGATCACCTGCAACATACATGAACTGAAGCCTCTGCCCTGCCCTCCCTGCTTTACAAAATCGGTCTCCTCAGGACTCAGATCCTGACACTGCCTGGCTCAGGATTGTATTTGAAAGCTAGTGGGGCAATAACATTACCTGCAAAAAGTCAGAGTGACGGCACATGCTGATTACAGCATAAACAAAGAAACTATCATACAGGCAAAGGTTGTCAGCAAACTGCGGTCACTAAAGCATGGTTAACTTTGAGTCCCAATTGTGCAACTCCCCTGAAATATACTGTGCATTTTCCTTCCACCTCTAACTCCTTCACCGTATAACCTCCAGCTCTGCAAGAAAAGACCAGAGTGTTTCAAGTTTTTAAATTGCCAAATTACACAATGACCCCTAAAATCCAATATAAGCACCATGACTCAAATAGAGCACATGCACTAAATGGGTAAATTGTATACTCCTTTATTTTTCAGAGGTATCCAATTTTTAAATCAAATTAACAGGTAGCACTGATGCAAAAGAATGTTTCCTTCAATGATATGAACCAAAAGGGGTATCATTAGCTATAAAGAATGAAGTGGCTCTTGAAACATAAAACAGCATGAAAAGTTGATACAAAAAGAGCTGAGGAAGCCTGTCTTAGGCCAGAAACTGAGTAGAAGAATGTACTATTAATCACAATAACAACAGATCCATGATAACTTTATAATAGAAGTCCTAAGAATTACAAGTTTCCAGACAATGGGTGCATCTGGCTTTTGTTTTGTCTAGTCAACACATGCTTTGTTCTGGATGATGATAAATGTAACCAAATTCCTTGCCACTGTCATATCCCTAGACAATGGGAACAATAATGATAAGGGAAACATTAAGCAGAATACTGGCAGGAGTAGGTGAGCACAAATCTAATTGGTATTAACAATGAAGGAAGGCTGAGAATGAAGTGAAAAAGAAGCCCATGACATGGTTAATATGAATGAAGAGATGCACTCGCTGTAGAACCAATGAAAAAAAGCACACAAAATGAACTCTGAATTTACAGCAATTGGTACCAGCTGAGAATCAAATGAACTGCTGCAGCATTCAACATGAAATTATCCCGTATAATAATGACTAATGGTTTTGCTATATATCATACACCGAGGCTAACCATTACATAACAATTTGAAGTCTATGAAAGTAAATCAGTGTCAATATTGAGCCGCCACAGGTCTCAGCATAATTCACTTCCACAAATTCACTCAGTTTAATTAATTCCTAATGTACTTAGCTGTAAAGCTTGTTTGAACTCATTGGTATTAAGCTACTGAATGTTGCAGGACTTTGTATCTTTGCGGGTTGTACTCTGCTATCTACAGACACTGTATTTCCTACAGTAAAAGCTAATAATAATCATTTAAAAAAAAAAAAAGGAGAAGGGGGAGGGAAGACCAGTTCTTCCTGCATATGCACTGCATACTCGCCAAATGGAGATGCTGGAGATTTCAGGCACCTGATGTCTTGAGTTGAACTACCCTTACTCTTTGGAGAGGCAGAATCAAGGTCTGACCCTGAGGTTCATGTTGACTTTTTAATGGATTAAAATGGATTAAAATTCAGAACCCAAAACTTTGGTGGAAAACTGTATCTAGTACACGGAGGAAAAGGCAACAAAAGACTGTGGAGGTCACTGGTCTTTGCAAATGGTCTGAATTTCAGGTCTTATTCAAGTAAAATTCTCATGCAGTTTATAGTTGGGCCAGTATGATTCTCACAGAAAGAATATTTGTATTCCAATCATAGAGTAATTCAGTTTGCAATGGACGTCCACAGGTTTTAGTTCAGCCTACTGCTCAAAGCTAATCAGACCAGGTTTCTCCTCAGGGCTTTATCCAGTGAATTTTGAATATGTCAAAGGATAGAAACTGCATAGCCTCTCTAGGCAACCTGCTCCACTCTTTAATTGCCCTCATGATGAAGCATTTTTTTTCCCTTGTCTGTCTTCCTTTTCCAGTCTGAACCTCCCCTTCTTCAGTTTACAATCATAACCTCTCGTTTACCTCTCCTCCAGACCAAACAAGTCCAGTCCCCCTTATAGATAATGTGTTTACACAACTATTTAACCTTGCATAAACCTAGCCCTTATTCAACATTTACCAGTGTACAAAAATTAGCTTTTTCTTTCTTTCATCTTCATAATAAAAACTTTCGGACTTTTATAGTCAGAGGAAATTATTGCCATATCTTCAAATTCCTTGTAATGGAGCCAGAGTGTTTTTATATTCAGACATTCCTACTGAGAGCATGACCATTTTTTCCTTTAATACCAATGCTATAATAATAATAGGCATTAAAGAGAGAAAGAGGAACAAATTCATCCTTTCCTCACCTTTTCAAAGGCACTTTGTTAGCAACACACAAATCTGGGTATGGCCTGTACTGCAAACAGAAATTGCAGCATTTATTTCAAGTTCATGTGTAACTTCGTATCTTCCTAAAGCCTCTCACAACTTTCTCCATCTCCTCAGCACAAAACATGGGAGTCCAACAGCAGATAACCAAGAAAAATGGGAGGCAAATACCAATTCAGTAAAGCCTGTCTGGTATTTACGTAAAAGAATACACTGTAGATATAAAGGCTGTTAAAGCACGCAATGCAGGACCTCAAAAGTGAGTACAATAATCTGTCCTTCCAGAAATGTAATTATCCTACTTACTGTACAGCAACTAATAGTTTTACTCATCTAGTGTGGTTGTACAGCGGTCTCCTCTTTTTCTCTCTTGTCTCACTGGACATTGTTCATATTCTTAATAGCATTTATTGTTGTACTGCTTCCCCCTCACCTCCCCACCCTTTTTTTTTTTTTTTTCTTCCCCTTAATAGAAACCCTATAAAATGAAGGGCAGATAGAACGGGATTGACATAGCAACCCAGCAAAATGTGCTCAGGAGGGTTTTTCATATGCGTCTCCCATGCTTGCTTTTCACAAAACAATCATAATATCAGTGTCTTTTAGACAGAAGTACCTAGAAGGACATTAAGATCTTCACCTGTTGAAAAGGTTTTGACAAAGAACAAACAAATGCTTGAGTAGAGCCCCTCATTTTTGCCTAGAGAACACTGAATTGGCAAGTATGATTTTAGATGGCAGGAGATATTGGAACTCATCACCTCTTCAAATAAAGGCAAACGATATAGATAATCGTTAAAAAATACAAACAACAAAACAAAAAAACAACTAGGAAAACATTGTCAGACTTGTTCTATTAGGCACCTTATGTAAGTAATACAATTATTACTCTATGGTTTCTATTAATATAATTAACTCTGGTTTTATATACAGTCTTATGTACATTCATCAAATTGGCATTTTGATTGGTGAAAATTAAATTTGACTACCTTTGGGAAGTGACAATGCCATAGCTAAATTTTTCTGATTGATTTTCTGTAAATATATAGCAGCAGAGTGGTGCTGTTCATATATAAAAAGCCTACCCTTCTTTATTCAGTAGAACAATTAATTAGTATGTCATTGACATTTTCTACAGAGAGAAACAGTGAAGTATTTAAAAGAAACACAGAAAACTAAAAATATACCATGTTGAACGAATAAAAAAAGAGGCTCATTTATTTTTAATTAAATTGTTCCCATTACATAAGCTTTGAAATAGTTTCCATTTTCACAGGCCTTGCAGAAAAAGTGTTGAGTTACTCTATAAAATCCTCATTTACGTGATAGCGATAGTGGTTTTTTGTAAACAACATCTTTTAGAAATATTAAAATTCTGGTCAAAGATTACCATTGACATCTGTATGAAAATAATTGTGATGTACAAAAGAATTAGCACTGAACAGAAGAATAACCACTTCTTTACCAAAAGGCAGTGAGCTCCAAGTTGGTTTCAGTTTGGAATTCATTATGAATATTGAAGCTGAATTAATCACTGAAGTACAGTCTCACTCCTTTAGCAATGACTGGGTTCCACAGGAACAAAAAATGAAATAACAGTTTCAACCTCTACTTTATGCAATAATGTGTTTCAAGCACACATCTCACATCTCTAAGTTTACAAAGGTTTGATGAAACTTTTTGGATGAAAAAGTGATGAACAGAGTAGCAAAAATAAGAAGGATAAGGCAGCCATACCAAGACATCCAGATTGCTTAGGAATTTCAGCCATTCAACCACAGCTCTTTAAGCAGCTGACTGAAGTCCCAAATTATATGCACAAGCTAACGCATCCAGGGACAAGGAACTGAAGTGAGACATATGGAACAGTTCTGGAAAAATGTCTTCTCCGGGTAGCAGCAGCAGAGGAACCCAACAGGAGGCTCCGACAAAATGGCAGCAGTGTATATACATAGGGAAGAGTGATCTACGGCTGCAGATGGGCTCGCAGAGATCAGTGCTGAAACACAGCGTTTCGCTTCTGTCTGCTTATTCTGATGGATGCAGCAGAGAGCTACAAACCACAACCAGGGAAAAAGAAAGGCAGAGCTGGTCTGCAAAACTCGGGCACTGTGACTGCATTAGCCAACAAAATGAAGACTGAAACGACTCAAATGTAAAGAGAGAACAACAGGTATGGAAAGGGCTCTTCAGGTTAGCGGTAAAAGACAGTAACAAGAGCCAAAAGTTGACACTGAAGTCTGACAAATTCAAACAGAAAGAGAGAAGGTATTCACATTCAGCTGGAAAATGAGAGCAAAAGCACAGGACAACTATGGCAGCTCCTAAGGATGTCCAGTGTGAATATGCTTCTGCCACAAACATCTCAGTCATGCATGTCAGGGCCAGGGAACTGTCTGTCTAAACCGCACGCAATATACAGGAGATCAAAATACTAGGTCTAAAGGTGCCTTCAGGCTTCACATTGTGCATAAAATAAGAGCACTGTACACATGTCATTCCAGAGCACAGGTAATTGTGTTTGTTGCGGAGAGCACAGGTTTGGTTGCAGACTGCCAGGACACCCAGGCCCTTCAGTAACAGCAACCTTCCATAGGCAGCACGATGTCAACAAATCCAGTCACCCCGGGGACTTTACATGCTCTGACACACTGCTGCCCTTAGCCAAGTCCACGTACAGTATATTTTTTGAGACACCCCTCCATCTTTCTGATATTTTGGAAACTATCTTTGAGCCTGTTTTCAGTTCATTGCATGCCACGTAACTGTTAGGGTGATGTCTTCAAACACTGCTCGTTCTAAGTGAAAGTTTTATAGAAAGATTATAATAAATACGGTCACTTTACCACTTAACATGATTTCTTTTTTTTTTTTTTTTGAAAGAGCAGAATAGTCATTGTTCTAAGGTTTTTAGTACTTCCAATATTAAAAACCTTATTCTACCAAAACAGTTTAACACCAACAGCCTAAAAAGATCCTCAGACAACTTTGAAAAACTATAGTTGACTATTTGACTATCATAACACTTAAGCAGCTTTAAAATCACTGATCTGTAGTCCACATAGAACAATGTCCTGTTTCTTTATTTTACTGACAGAATAAATTTCAGGAACTGACAACTGCCTGACTATCTCTTCTTCAGGAAGACTTGTTCTTACTCAACTTTGCGTATTTATTTTAAGTGGTAGGTCTCATTACACTAGTATTAATATCTTAGCTACTGAAGATCAAGAGGATGCTCTTGCCATGCAGCTGACGGTTTTGTGTTTTTTTTTGTTTTGGTTTGTTTTTTTCTTCTCCAAAATTTAGAGACATAAAAAGAAAATAATTTTCATTTCAGAACATCAAACAATAACTTCCAAGCTCCAGCATGTGGCTGGGTTCTCTGCTCCCATGCTCCTGAGCTCCCCACAGTTCCTTCCTCAGGCTGGCCCTGGTACAGCTTTCTTTCACTATTCACAGAAAGAAAACTCAGCATTCAACACAATAAAACACTATAAAATCTGATATTTTGGCAAAGATTTTTCATAACAACTCTATTTGTCAACCAACACCTGATATCATCCTTTCTACCAGAGAGCATCAAATACTTACAGGTGTATTTAAAAAACAAAACAAAACCAAAAAAAAACAACAACCAACAGACCTTTCATACAACCTAGCTTTCCCTCTCTTCAAATGATTCACCTTCTCTGAGTGTAACTGAGTTACATTTTGCTGGGGAATTAACCCACACAGCAGCAGTTTTCCAGCTCTCCTCACTCCATATTCATAGCTGTGTCCCTTAGATCACTATTCCATTCACAGCCATTAAAAATACCATCATCTTGATCTCCAAATAAAAAGCTGTGTGTCATTAGATAAGAATGTAGGCAGAGTATAATACAAATAATATCTAATATTTTAATAGAAACATTTAATATTTAGTATTTTGTAGACATACTTCTCCAGAGAGACTGACAGTGTAATAAAGCAACAAAAAAGATGTTCATTTACCATGTTTCCTTTGTGCAAAAAAATGAGTTTTCACAGTCTCAGCCACTTTCTAGCAAAGAGGACAAATAAAAAAATCTCAAACAACCCAAGATAATAATACAAAAACAAACACGCGTAAGCAGCACACAAAATCAGATATAAGAAATCCTTCTGCTAAAAAGCCTGTTCCAAAGCAAATCATCCTGGTTTTCTTACAGCTTTTGCAAGACTGTATCTGCATACAAATTGAAAGGAAGTGGCATCATTTCTATAGCATGCAGCGTCCCGCTGAACATTAATCACCATTACCCACTTAGATACTACAATATGCAAGACTGATTGCTGCTCCACAACTGCTCCACAGCTCTCTCAAGCCTGCTTGCCCTCAATGCTACCGCCTTCCTCACCAGTCTGGCACAAGGCAGCTAAAGGAAAACATTCAGTTTTCATGCCTATAAAGGAAATACAAAATAGACCTCAAATGTCAGAAGGCAAGAGAAGTGGCAAATAATTTTAGAAGTATCGCTTCTCAACAGCAATTGAGCTAATAAATCATTCTTCAGTATTTTTCTTGCATTTATTCATTAACATAAATATACTAAAAAACAACAAAAAGAAAAACCTGATCTGATTGGAACTGAACTAACCAATTAGTCTATCCTGTTTATTATTATGATGTTGGATTTCTATTTGGGACTCTCTTTCTCTCTCTCTCTCTCTTTTTCCTTTCTTCTTAAGAGCATAAATAATTGCTTTTCCAAGGAGATGGGAGATGTTTGTATCTGTTCAACATCAGTTTGAAATATCACAAGCTTTTAACAGGGAACTTTTAAAGCAGATTTTTTTTTTTTAATTTCAGAAATGCAAGCATTTTCCTTTTAGCTGTATACTTGCTTGTGTCTTGAACATCATTAAACAAAACCAGTAATCAAGCATGTCTAAATGCATGAACATTTCCTTATTACTGCATCTGGCAGTCCTTTTGAGTGCTAAATGCCAGAGTTCATATATTTTGCATATCTTGCAAGGTCAGGCATTTCTTCCTTAATTAGTCAATTTTGAAGAATGACATGAACAAGTACAAATTGCACACAAACTACTCCTAATATAGCAATCTGGTGATAACAAAATGTGTTTACTTTGTATGTAGCTTAGTTGATAATGGGTTGTTTCAGCACTTTTACTTATAGCTGAAACATCTCGGTGTTTATGATTAACACATTCATCATTACTTAGTAAGATGGGGGAATCTACAGCCCATGTCTGCCTTGCTATGAGTAGGCAATACACATCTGTATTCAGGATATCTGCACTGGTACGTAAGTTTATGATCAACTTCCCGGGATACTGGGAGTCCTACTTGGCCCTCACTTAAGGGCTGGAGAACTTTTTTCTATGAAATAGAAGAACGGAGAATGAGTAGCATGGAAAATAAAAACTTGATCATCCCCCAGAGTTCCCAGTTCTACATAAATGTCCTTGCTCTTTTAACTTTTGTATTCACAAAGGATTCAGAATTAACTGAATCTTTTGTCTGCATCTGTGAACTTCTGTTGCTTTATTTCCCAGCACTGGAGAATTTTAAAAGCTATCAATGGGTGTTTTGCAAGATGTTTCTTGAGGCTGCAGTCAGAAATTCTGCTAAATACTTAGCCACAGGTGACAGCAGAAACAACATTTGTCAGAAGAAACTGAGAAAGAAGAGACTGAGACTTTCTCAGAAGAGACTGAGAAACCATAGTCTGGCAGTTAAGTGAGGACTGAATCTGCAGCTGACTTTCACTATTAGACGCCATGATTATCTCTATTCTCCCATTAACACTTTCAAGAAAGGACTGAATTTAACGTTCCCTAAATGGTTCTGTAATTATTCAGTATTTTATTGACATACGAGATTTTTGGCAGTACTTCTAAACAGCAAGAAATTTTTTATTATTCTTACAAACACAATTGAATTTATCAACAACCTATTTATTGTTTCAAAATGGTACCCTGTTTTATGAGGAAAGAAACTTATTTACTTGACCCCATAACACAGCTTTATAAAGCCTTTGTATTGGCTCTAGGGAGGCTTCTGGATTGCTCCATCATTGTGGAGATTTAAGACCATGGGACACTATCAACTGAAGAGTAGGAAAAATTCCTGGGATGCTTCTGCTCAGTATTCTCCCCCTAGAATCAACTTCCTTCATTGCTCCTTAGAAGGTTCATAAGAACACTAACATATAGACAATTTGAAGTTATAAAAAAAAGGCATTTCATATAATCTCCTATAAAGAACAATATACTAGAAGATTATGAGACTTTTTTTTTGTCTGTTTAAGTTAACATAACAACACAGTCCCTTTCTGATCAAATATATTCCAGTCTTCATTGTTTTACTAAACTCAAATGTTAAACATTTGTCTGTTCTAAAAGCTTGTTTTCTAACCCAAATATTCCCTTTAAACAAGCTATAATTCAAAAGTAAAATTAAATTTGAAAGGTGGTTTGCACATTTCCCCCTCCTCTTCTGGAACAGAACCTCTGAAAGAAAGACAGATTTGCAGAAATCCACCTCAAAATCTTTTTAACTAACAGGTCCATTACAAAAAATAAAAATTACAAGTTGTTTTATTTTGCTCTTTCTGATTTTGCTACTCCCTACATCCTTCCCTCAAACCATGCACTATTTCTTCTCTGTTTTTCTGATTTTAGTCTTGTCCTTTCTTCCCCTCTTTTACTCTTCAAGAGAAAGCACCTCACCAAAAGCTCTTCCAAGAAGCTGGAGCTCACATCAGAGAATAAAGGCACTCTTGGAGCACTCACCAGCTGCGTTTTTACACGCTGGGGCTGTGCAGAGTCCTCCCTTCAACAAAAGGAAATCATCTACTAAGCTAGCTATCCTACGGCAGAATTCAGTAATATAGATCCCTCCTGTCACTGACAGCTACTAAAATTGGACAGCAATGCATACTATTGAATTCTGAAATAAAATGGAGCCACCAAGGGGCTAGTAATTGATTGCTGAAGCAGAAACTATTACGTTGACTAGAGTATGCACAAGGTCTCCAAAGAGCATGAAAGGGGAAGCAGCTGGGAGCCAGAGAGCTTCCCTTTCACCAGGGTGCAGTTTCTGCATACCTGCAGCCATGGGGAGCTCGCAAATCTCCAACACCAGTCATGCAGGAGGTGAAACGGTCTATTAAAAAAATAAAGACCCGACCTGAACTTTTAACCACAGAATTTAAATTTAGGCAAATTGAGTTCATTCTTCATAAAGGCAGGGTAGAAGACTGCAAGCAGCTTAGAGGGCATAATTTAGGTGCCAATAGTTGAACTGTGATACCTTATTTCTTCAAAAAAATTAAAATATGTAAAAATTACAGCAGACTCAACTCTAGATTATCCAATACCACTTACTTCTGTAACTAATAAAAATGATTATTACAAATATAATTAATACCCTTAATTAATACCCTTCTTCCCCAGGAATCATTTTTTCAGAGATTACTTTTCCTCACAAATATGTCCTAGGTTGTTAAAAGTTTTATTTTTATTCTTTGGCTTTTTATTTTAAACTGAAAATAACCTATGTGAAAATAGACAATATCAGACTGGCTAAACAAACCATTCATAGAGAAACCATCCCACACATAAATAATAACAAAATCATAAAAATAATGATAAACCTACAAAGCCACTGCTTTTAAGACTTTTTTTCTCCCATTCTGCATTTTCTTCATTCTTCCTCCCACCCCTTCCTTATTGAAAGCAACACTTAGCATAAAGCACAAAGAAATTATTCCTGTGTAAGTATTTCTTACCTTAATATTTGAAGAGTGTGGCAATCTAGTACTTTCATCCAGCCCCTTGGGGTTATAGAACTTTTAAATTGCCACGTTTTCAATGCAAAAATTTGGGCATCTGAAGAGAACTGTTGCATTTCCCTTCCCACCCTCCCACTTCCCTGCCTGAAATTCAAGTCACACTTCAGCAATTCTTCTAATGACACCTTCAGAACATTTATATCAGAGGAGTTCATAAATCTCCTCATCAAAAGTCCTACAGCGTTCACGACACTCTGGGTGCTCAGCCAGCACTGAGCACAAAAGCACCAAACCTGTGTTCTGATGGTGGATGAGACCCGTACCCACGTCTGCTGTGTCTGGATTAACTCTTAGCATCTTCTCAAAGCCCATTCTCAGGCCATTTCAGGCACAGAACAAAACACAACTTCCTATGCCCACTGTGTAACTACAGCATGCTTACCCCAAGTGCAATATCATTAAATAAGATCAGGAGAAAAAGGTCAGGAGTGTGTTATTCACAAGCATGAGATGTTTGGGAGCTGTAAGGGTTTGCAATCACTTCTGCTATAGTCTCTTCCCCCAGCCATGCCCCAGCCCTGTACTTCATATTCACATGAGAGAAAGGCTTAGTGTTCCCCTGTTCGAAACAACATCTTCCTGAAGAAGTTAATGGTTGACGGGAGTGGATGTTAATTTTTACAACCACCCTTGGAAATACGCTGGGAGGACAACACGCCTGATGGCTGTAAAGCACCCAGTTATGGATACTACCTTGGAGCATCTCATTTTACTGCCTTTTAGCTGTGGAGCCACTTCTCTAACTCAAGTGACGGGCTGCAGAGCCAGCGAGTGCACTCAGGCCAGGTGGGGTGTAACCCCCTGGCTGCTGGTCCTGAGCCTGGGCCTCAGTTAACACCCTGAAATAGCTGAAGAAGGGACATGGAGGTCGAATGCAATGACCACCCATCTGAATGTAAACCACTCTGTGATGGGTTACCAAAAAGCTTTGGCCTGAATCGCTGCTTCCAGTCTTTTTCATTTAGGGTCTGAAGGGAGGAGAGGATTAACTCCTCCTTAGCCAGGCCTTACAGCCCTCTGTCCCTCAGGGATCAAAACACAACCAACAGGATGGGGGCGTGGGATTACAAATCACTTTGGAGGCTTCATCAAGTAGCAGAATGGACTCCATGGTTATTGTCTTTACCGACTTCAGCCTCACACCACTGCTGGAGCAGAGATCAGCGACTGTTCATGCAACTATCCCGTATGTTTTATTTGACTTCATCCAGCACCAGTATCTAACGGCTCCAGTGACCACACTTTCAGGTAGGAAAAAATGCCTTGATCACCAGCCCCAAGCCCTTCTTATAGTTAGTTATTCCCTCTTTGAGCTCCAGCGAGGTCCTACCTTTACCCCATCACATGTCTTGCAGAGGCCATAACTCAGAAACCAAGATGTAGCTGGCTCTTACGGATGCACTGAAGAGATGGTGCATTACAGCCAGCGATCCTCTTGCCAAGCAGGCAACTTGAATATCATAATCGTTTGGTTATATTTATTTCCTTTGGGAGGCGTTCGTTTAGTCAAAATTATATAGGTTTTAAATGTGCGCGCTCAATGAGAAAGAAGGGTGTTGTACCACACTGCCAAAATGCAATTCCCTTTCTCTAATCTATTTGGAAAATATTTAACTTCATTTCAACATGCAATTAGATTAGGTTCTTATTGGACTATTAAAATCTTCACAATAATCATCCATCTAAAGCTATTCCACAGCTTGAATTACTGGTATTTTCTATTTTTAAATAATGTATTTGGTAAGAACCCAAATAGCTTTTAATTTTTTTTATGTAGCTGCCAAATCATAATACAGTAGGTCAGAGAGTGCCTGAAGCAAAATAAAATCCATGATATATATGCCACTTTTTTTTTTTTTCCTCCTGCAGGCCTGGGTAATGAATAGGCACAAGCAGGTTCACATGCAGTTCTGCATCACAGGATTTAGTCAGAATTAGTTCATTGAAATAATTAGTTTTTGCCATACTCATATTGATTAACGAAGAAAGGATGGGTAAAATATCTGAACTACACTAGACAAGACAAAAAGACAGACTTTCTGTACATTTTTGCATGGGAAAAAATACCTACTTTCTAAACCATGTTTAAACATATTTTAGTATTACTATAGACTTGCAAACTATTTCAACATACGAATTTATGCACACATGTAATCAATGTTATTTTTCTTTAACATTTATTAGGTGTCATTAGTAACAACTGCTAACTCAAACAATGCTGGCATGTGTAACAAGGAGGAGAAAGAGTGCAAACACATTTTTGTATTGCTGTCTTGCCGAAGTCATCATACAAGAACACAAGTCGTCTTGTGTACTTAATTTTTTGTTGTTGTTGTTTTCAGCTGTTTTCTTTCCCTCCAAATGTTGTCTGAGATGTAGTTTTCAAGTAATGTTGCTTCTTACTGCTCCAATCTCCAGTCAGAAAAAAATGGAAAAATAAAGCCACAAGGCACCCAGTGACTACCACAGCATAAACATCATCATCTACTTGATAGAATGTGCCAAAACTTAAGCTCCAAAGTTTCACGTGTGGGTGTGCATATGAAAAAGGACATGAACATGAAAGGAAAATCAGAAGGTAATTCTGTATTCAATGGAATTCATCATTCCTTTTGTAGGGAATAGACAGTTCTACTCCAATGTTTAGGATAGAAAAGTACAAATTTTCCAAATTTATTGTACACACTGAACCATCTCCTAAACACGTCCCCCATTCCCAATTGATTCAACATTCACTTTTAAAATGATAAATATATTCATCAAAATGAAATAAGTCCTTATAAGATTTAGAGAAGGTTCAAAGTCAGTCGCTGCCACAGACTTCACTATTGTTAATTTTGCATGGGAGACACAGATTCAATGCCAGGCAGATAACACGCAGAAGTAAAACCAAAATGTACTCTGGCTGTGCACTGCATTGAACATTTTGAGATGTACATCAAAAACTGAGAACTACAAAAGGTAGTGTTAAGCATAAAATCTTTTTATGAATAACAAAAAAATTTATGCATAAACCAAGTGAGTATCTAATTATTAATATTACACCATTTTACTATACACTTATAAGATGGTAACATCAAATAACTTATCAAGAAAAGTGCTGAAACTGGTGTGTCCTTCAGCATACGATGCAAAATATAACCCAATACATAAAACCAAGATGGACTACACTGTTCCAGATGATTCACCTGCAAACTTACAGTTTTCAAACTGTCAACTTAAGTTGACAGAAATAACACAAACAGTCTTATATTACACAAGTGAAAACACCATACACGAACAGAATGAGGACTATGAAAAACCTAATGTAGTAGAAGATCACATACTAAATTTCCTGCCAAAGCCAATGAGATTTAGGATCCTCAATAATTTAGACATTTATAACATTTACTGAGATTTATTTATGACCTACAACACTATTAACAGAGCTATTCAATTTTTAAAGCAATATAATCCATCTGCAAAGTAACAAGACAATGGTTGAGAACTGAAGGGGAAAAGCAGAAAACTGACATATCCCTCAAGAGTATTTCTACATGAAACAAAATAAGCTAAAATTCAAATTACATGTTTTCTTTCCTAAATTCAGCTACTCATCATGCATTCTGCTCCTTGCAACTTCCTTGCAAGTTGTTGTAACAAAAGCCACTAGACATAAACCAATTTTACAAAAAGTTTATTCAACAGTGCTCAACAGACAGTAACGGATTGGGTCATCAGTTTTGGTTCTAGAGAATGCAAGATAACATTTTTAATTCTTGTTTGCATCTGAAATACGAACAACTGAAAAAAATATTCAATTTTTCAGAAGTAGGCTCATCAATCTGCTTTTGCAAAACCTCATTTTCCAGCCTGACAGTGCTCTCTTTCACACTGTTACACAGGTAAGTGTAATGATCAAATAAAAAAAACACAACCCCAAATCAGAACCATTGTTGTCTGAAATTTTTTAGCTTTGTAAAATAAGTGGATTCTTAAAGAAACCACTGGATTCTTACCAGTGGATTCTTACATAAACCACCACGGAAATAGGTACTGGCTTTCAGCCTTCTTGGCCACAGGAGCAGAGTGATGAAAATATTAGCCATATGCAGTCTGAAATCAGCATTAGAAATTAGACATAGAGTTAAGAAAATAAGCAGAGACAACTTAAAACATCATGTATTGCAACTGTTTTGGACTTAGTCATAATGCATCAGTAATACATCTGAACACAGACATTTGCGATTTCCAGTTAACTTTCAGGTCAGATCTTGAGTCTATTTTAGGAATATCAATCCTGCATACAGAAGTATCATTATACTTCATGCAGATATACCCAAGATATAAACGCTTTCCAGACAGACACAGCCTTAATCTCATGGCACAAGGATACGTGGTAGAACAAAATCCCCTTGTGAGTGGTGTATGTACATATGTCATATTTCCCTTCAGCTTTCCCGAATCAAAGACCATGGGAAAAAAATTCCAAATCTCACTAAGTTAATTATGGAGATATAGTGTATCTGATCAGTGAATAGGCATTACATCTTCCAGTCTAGGTGCATAAACTGCACACAAAAAGCCCATGCAACATGTTCACCATATCCCTTCACATTAGGTTTCTTGCTACATCCCTCACATGGTCCTTTAGTTCCTACAGTAACTCCATACCACTATCAGTAACTTCAGAATTACTCAGCATATGGTTTTGTAAACAGTTGTGCTATTACCATCAACCAAACTAATTCAATGATAGTCAAAAAGGGGTGACTGCACCTTGACAGTTTAGGCATACCCTAAAACGAGTATTTTAGATATGCTTCACTCCTTAGCTATTAAACATGGCTTCAGAAAATTCCAAGCAAAATAACTGCCTAGCTAATAAAAACTAGATTATTACTGATGGGATTTAACACAAAATTTGCATAGATGCTAATGAAAGATACAGCAGTAAATAGGCTCCATGCATCATGATGAGATTAAACAAGAAGTCTGATAAATTGATTGGAAGATCTGTGTTTTATTTAATCTTTTAAAGAAGTAGTTGAAAATCTTTTTATTACTTTCACATCATACCAACATATGCCCAGCCATTTCATGTGCACAAAGAGCTTTTCACAAAGGTGAAAAACAAAAACAAAAAGACAAAAACAAACAAACGAATACAAACAAACACAGAGCCCACCTCATAACCAGGATACTAAAAATTTGACAATCATGCAAGCACACACACAGAGAGCTCTGCAAAGGCAGATCTGAAACATGAAAGAGGGTAAAAGGAAGGCAATAAATGTATTTTCAGACTATCTCCTGTCTCTCAAAGATAAAGTACATAAAAATACAGCTATTGACCACTGCTCAATGGAACCAAAATGTTCTCTTTGCAGCAGACTGTGAGACTAAGAAGCAGTACTATGAAAGGCAGTCAAGCTTGGAATTACATGCGTTTTCATCAGTTTCCCCAAATCCAGGGAGATCTTATCAAATGGGCCACTCTTTCAGGACTTTAGACCCTTATCTAATCTATACTCACAGAAAAGAAAAGATGAACTGAGAATAGATGGACAACACTCCTAGCTTTTGAAATGACCTGTGCTAAAAGTATCCATGTCTCAAAAAAAATGTGATTACAAACTTACCAAACTGTAAACTTTTCAAGTGTAAAAATACTGAGCTTCTTTATTACAGAGTAAGTGATAACAGCGACCAGAGATCCCCATGCAAAACCTATTCCCCTAATGCTATAAATGCATTGTTATAGGTGATGCAAATTGATACCAAAAGTGTAGCCATGCCTTTGTATATAACTTAAAGCATTTTAAAAAGTCCAGAGTGAAAAAGTGCTTTTCTTTTTCCCCAGTGATCTGTGAAATCCACGATGGTGAAACCAAACAAAGCTAAAACGAAAAACAAAAACAACCAACTGAACAACCAACCAACCAAAATAAATAAATAAATAAACACCCATTAAGTGGACCACGAAAACATTCTGTTAAATGAAGACTGGTTTCCTACAATTTTTGCATCATACTTGAACCAAACTGCCTTCAAGTCTTTTCACCACATCTCCAGATTCTCCATATCTCTGACATTTCACAGAATCAGAGAAGTGCTGGCTGGGATGAGCTCCTGTCCAACCTGCTGCCCAAGTGGCAACTACTGCTAATATCAGATCAAGACAACCCTGGTTCTGTCCAAATGAGTCTTGGAAACTTCTGAGGAGGAAGATTAAACCACTTCTGTGGGCAACCTCTTCCAGTGCTGCTCTGGCTCTTGCAGAGAGAAGTTCCTTCCTACTGCTCAACTCCAAATTACAATTTGTGCCGTTATATCCCTCATTTTACCATCTGCCTCTACTGAACACAGATCAGCTTCAATATCTTTGTAAATGTCCTTCAAGAAGTTTCAGGCTGCTCCTAGATTGTTCTTTAGCCTCCTCTTTTCCAGACTACACAAGCCCAACTCAGCCAACCTCTCCCTTGACAGTCAGATACCTTAAGCCTTTCAGCACTTTGATAGTCCCTCTCCAGCTTTTCTGCCTACATCTTGAAATGGGTGGCCTCCAAAACTGAACAGAGTATTCAGTATTCAAAGGCCACAAAGATGACCAGAGGGAGACCTTACAGCAGCCTTACAGTACCTAAAGGGGGCTACAGGAAAGCTGGGGAAGGACTCTGTCAGGGAAGGTATGGATAGGACAAGGGGTAAGGGTTTTAAACTGAAAGAGGATAGATTTAGATTGAATATAAGGAAGAAATATATATATAAGGAAGAATATAAGGTGGTGAGGCACATTCTATGATTCTAGTTCAGACAGCCTTACAAACACTAAGTAGAGGAGAAAAAATTTCCTTGAAGTATTACTTCTAGTGTAGCCCAATGCCAGATTTGTCTTATTTGCAATGAGAGAACATTGATAGGTCATGCTTGATTTGACATAATGCGTGGGATTAATTTGCACCAGGTACTGAACTTCATATTTCTCCCAAATCAACCTCAGGTGGTTTCTGTTGTCCCAGTGTTCAAAGTTATTGAGCTCTCTCTGGATTGAAGCTCTTCCGTCCACCATGTCAGCCACCAACATAATTTAGCATACCTGCAAATTTGCTCAAAGTGCATCTTGTTTCATGGCCCAGACTGATGATGAAAATCCTAAAAGTATCAGCTATAGTATCACCCCCTAGAGTATACTGCTTCTTAAGGACTGCCAGTTGGAAGTAAAGCACCACTAACGGTGCAGCCAATTTTTAATCCATCTAAAAGTCCACTTGTCTAGCATATTCTTGGTCAGCTTTCAAACGAAACCTCTGTTGAGGACAATACCAAAAGCTCTACTGAATACAAGGAATCATGTCTCTGCTGCTCTCCCTCACCCCTGCAGCAAGTCATTTCATTCAAGGCAGCAATAAGGTGAGTCAAGACCATTTCTGACTGCCTTCTTGTCCTTCATGTGTCTGGGAATGAGAATATACTCCATGATTTTTCCAGGCCCTGAGGTGAAGGTGGTCAGCCTATAGTTGCACAGATGCTTTTTTTTTTTTTTTTCTCCTTTCTCAGAGACAGGGATAATGTGAGCCTTTTTTCATTCACTGGGGACCTCGCACAGCTGCACAGTTTTTCTGCAGATGACAGACAGTGGCCTCACGTCTGCCAGATCTTGCAAGCACCCCTCAGTAATTCCCATCCAATTCCATTAATCTGAAAATACCCAACTTCTCCAAGTGCTCCCTAACTTGCTGCTCCCCAGATCCTGGCTGCCTTCCTTTTTCTCAGAAAAATGTTGGTATACACAGAGGCAGGGGAACATATTTTTTTTTCTGTGAAGAATGATGCAGATACACCATTCAGTGCCTCCATTTTTCTGTACCATCCTTAACTACCTTGGGTCTTATATTCACCAGTGAATTTACAGTTACCCTGAATTTCCCTTTGTTGTTGATCTACTTTAAGAATTCTTTCTTGTTACATCAGCTAGTTTTAGCTCTAACCAGACTTTCTTTTTTCTTCTTGATTTCAGTCCTATGTGACCAAGCTATGTTTTTGTACTCCTCTGTTATCTGTCCCTGTTTTCCACTCTTTGCACGCTTCCCTTCTGAGTTCCAGTTCCCAGAGAAGTCCCTTGTCTAGCCAGGTCAGCCTTCTTAAGGAGCCTCCATCCTTACACAGGAGGACTGAGGAGCTTGCCACTCAGTTGCTCATCCTTCTCACCTCTGCCCCCAGAGCCCTGTGGTCACCTTCAATCCGCTAAAAGCTCTTCCTGGCTGTGCCACTGATGCCTGTCTGGATGAGCTGTCAGGGAAAGTTATAAAGCCAGGTAAGCCATGGCAACTTTTCTGCAACATGATGGACCGTGGTTCCAGGCAAGCAGCAAACCTCACCACACGACTGCTCCTGACCCTGGAGGGAGAAGTTGCTGACCACTAACACTTGTCATTGTGTCTTCTTAGGATGGGTCTGAGCTCAGTGACACAAGGTGTCCAACCTACAATTCTTCTGCCAACAGAAATCATCCTTTCCCCTCTGCCGCTGAAGCCCAGGCAAGCAGCCATAAATAGAGATGGAGCCTTCTGTGCGTGCCATCGCATCTGCCAACTTCCCCCAGCCCAACACTTGAGAAGTGGTAGGGTACACCTACCAAGGTTAATCTGACCTGATAGCTGGGAAAGAGAGAGCGCCGCAAGCTGTGGCTAATCCAGCCCAAGGTGCGCAGGGATCAGGCAGCCCCGCGTGGACGCCGGCTGGCTGGCCACATGGCTGCTGCCCGGGGCCATGGGCAACCAGCTACTGCTCCTCCACCGCCAGGGCGGGTCAAAGACGAGCACCTGGGAAGGGTGCACGGGTCCTTTTGGCTAAAGACTGTGGCAGACTATTTTCGGATCTCTGAGATCACCACCCATCTGGCCAGCTTGAAATACATTTGACAATGAGCTAAAATGTGTGACAGACAAATAAACAGACAGTGAAGTTATGTAAGCTCTTTTTTTCCCATTCAGAAACCAGGCTAAAGAGTCACTCCCACACACTCGCACATCCTCCATATCAGCAAATGAGTTTTGCCAAATCCCAGGTAAACTATTAGCATGTATTTATTCTACTCACTGAACATTAAAAATACCTTGATTTCTTTCTCCATTTTCTTTTTCTCTAAATCCTACTTGGCACTGCTGAGATCCTGTAGTCAAAACACGCTCTTTTCGTTTCTACACCCTGGAGAAAATATGCATGACGTCTCCATAATATATGATTTTCTCTAACCCACCTTCTTCTGCCACTTTGTTATAAAAATCGGATTTTGTTTTATGCCTCAACACAGAAGACGAATCAGGTGTTAAAAATCCCACTCTTCTTGTTGGACAGTCTATTACTCAGTTCCATCAAGACATAATCTAAATGACCCAACAGCACTGAAAAGTTATTGCAGATTTGCTACCACAAAGTTGAAAATGTAGCTTTACAGAAAGTAGCATATTTTTCCCATACTAGAAATACTACAAAAACTAATTTAATACTACCCACTAACAAATCTAAATTGTTCAACGGCCCATTATTTGGGAGATTAACATCTTCCACATTCCTCCAAGTAGAGTTAATCCAAGATGTAACTCCTAATAAGATGAAGAACAAAAACGTGAAATGAAAAAGTCTAAGTCAAATCTACTCATTGTCTTTTTAGCTGTAATGTAAAATAAAACAAATCTAACAGAGACCCTTGTGTGATTTAGGCTACTGATGTAATACAAGTAGAATCATATTGTGTTTTTTTTCCCCCTCCAGTATCTGTGATTTAGATAATGAAAACACCAAACTGTGTTAGGAAAATGAAAGCCTGCAGGTTCAAGCCAGATTGCTCCCTCCAGTCCTTTTAATAATAATAAAACAAATTTTCAAGAAACACTAATTACTTTTTCCTTCAGTACTCATTATCACATACGTCATTCTTACTGAAGTCCTAGCTAACAAGTGAAGGCTCAGGGTCGTAATTTCTGACATGTAGGCTATTGCTTACCAGTGACTGAGGCTTAGTTTTAATAGATGCCAGAAAGATAACTAACTTTGAGCAGACACTCTTAAAGGGCACCACAAACAGTCTTTGTGCTGCTGAAGCCAGAAAATAATCTTACAGGAACAGAAGGTGATAGTACAACACTATTTAATGCACTATAGGGTGAAGGAAACAACACAGAACAATCTGCTGTTGTCTAAGTAGTTGGACATAAAACATCTTTTTCCTGAAAGTCTAATGGTTGAACTGCAGCTCAACATCCAGTTTTGGAAAAGGTAGAATTGCCTGACCTAAGCAATGGTAACTAGCTAAATGCAAAGGAAAGCTGCAAGTGTAGTATCAGTTTATACAGAGCAGTAGCAATACTTTAGAAGTAAGCAATTAAAGGTAATTGTCTAGATTCTAGGAAGGCTGGCATTTAAAGAAGGGATGGGCAAATTTGTCCTTCAGTCCCACTTCCCCAGAGTGGAGTGGCAAAATTTGTTAACTGAAATAGAAACACCTTTAAAAGTAATGAAACAAACTCTTGCTGTCTTTAAAAAGGGCATAGACTTTTATGGATTAATAGGCAGAAAATTACTGAACAATCAGACTTTATCACTAACCTTCACCCTATCCTCTGGAGGAGAAAGTCTTAAATTGAAGCATTTTTGGCAGGTGAACTAAAGCAAATTATGCTGTATTCTTTCCAACTCTATCCTAATAAAGGTTTTTTGATACAAGATTGCATTTGCAGACCTCCCATGTGAAAATATTATTATTTATGCTGTCCCTGCAGTTTGGAAACAAAACAAACAAAACCAAAACCAAAACAACAACAAAAAACAGAACACCACACACACACACATAAAAACCCACACTACATAAACTATACAACGAAATCTGAGAAATGTTGTCCCTTCATTCTGCATGTGATCCTCTCTGGAAGTCGGATATCCATGACTGCTTGGTTTCAGGACAGACCTATGCAAATATTTTTCCAAACCACACAAACTAAGGAATACTGTAGTTATTAAGCAAAAGCTCAGTCTTCCCCCATCAAGAAAAGAACCTTCCCATCATCTTTCTAAGAATATTGCCATAAACGCATGGTTTGAAGGAAAGCAAGCAGTAGCGCAAGCAGTCTCGAGGATTACATACCAAGTTCTGAAACATCACAACACACCCCAACAGAAAACTGTTGCAAACAGTGCAAAAGAACTCTTTCCTCTTAAAAGATGCTTTAAATTGCACTGCTAGCATTACTAAACTCACACTGGCTGCCATTTAGCTATCTTCGTACCACACAGAGAACGCACGATCCTAACTCTCCCATCACTGCATCAGTCTGCAGATCAGTGTTTGACGAGGAACTGAAATGCTACTTCATCTTGTTCTTACATGTGCTATAAGGAGTCCACTCATTGGCATTTCAGATTTCTAAATAAGGTGGACTATGAAAGAATACCTAAGTGCTCTCCACAGGAGAGTGCTTTCTCAGTATGTATGTTGGAAAACAGGGTTCCAAGAATAGCCCCCCATCCTTCCCAAGCACAAGCTCCCCCCAAAGAAGTGGAGATAATATATTTTAAGCATCACCACTCTAATTTCGGTAACCATTGTATTCTGTCTGTTCTCCTGAAGCTCACGGTAGAATGAATCTTACAATTTGAAAGTGGTAATTATGATTCTTAAAAGACTGCCTTTTGTCACAAGGTCTTCAGAAGCTTTTAACAGGAGATGTCAAGCAGGCAGGCAGATTTTATTGCTAGGCAATAGAAATGTTACTTAAATCAGTCTGGTAGGAAAAGGAAATAGCTGTCATTTTATTACATAAATATCAAAGTGCTCTAATACCACTGCTCCCTGGGACAAGGATAAAGGTCTTATTAAGTGATTCTGTGAAGTAAAGGTTAAAAAAAACACATCTAAAGAAGGTTTTCATTTCTAAAAATATTATCTGTTTTCCAAAATCTATTAAATTTCATTTCCCCTGTTTATTTGTTTCCACTTTTAGAGATGGCTTTTATAATTCTGTCAGTAGCCTAAAAGTTCTTGTATATTTATTTACTGTCTGCTAACGAAGGTGAGAGCCACAGTCTCTGGATTTGGATCTGGATTGGATCCTCTCCAAGTGTCACATCACAGTCACAGTGGTCTCCAAGAGTTCAAGCAGCTTTTCCCTGCTGAACTTCAAAGCTCTAGACATGAAGGAGCTTGGTAAAATCTGCCTGCCAAGCATTGGCCAAAGATCCTAGCGAGCAGCTAGAGAAAGCGGAGATACAGGCAGAGCTCACCTGAACAGCAAAGTATGCTAAAATATTACAGGATGAGGACATCCATTTTTAAATAATCAAAACAGCAACAGACTTTAAACACGGCTTCTGAAATTATCATCTTATCACCCAGTACAGTGTTTTGGATTTTAACTTTCTGAAATAAGGAGTGCTTTGATACCTCTGCACTGCGTGCTAAAAAACATGCTAAACTGAACAGAAAACAAAAACAAAACTTTTGCTTATGTAGACTTTCTCCTCTGTCATTCCTCTCAAATTCCTTTATGCCCCACAGTCTGCCTTCCACTTCCCAAGACCTCTCTTCCTTTTTCCATTCCTCAGCTCTTTTCCTTGGGTCTCTTCTCCTCATGCTTCACTCTGCATCCTTCTGGGTGCCATTACAGAGTTCAGTCCCATTACAGAAACAGGAACCCTGAGCAAAAAAATCTCAAACACACAGACCCAATTTTTCAGGTCGATCGTATTGCTTGCCTGTCCCAGACCTTCTCTTCCTCTGCCAGCATCCCAGCTGTGACCCCAACACCTAGCCTGTATGCCCGCCTCACCACAGGCACCAAGGCTGGTACAGAATGGAGCCATTTCAGCGGAGGAAAAGAGCACGCAGAGAAACTCGACAGCGGCGTGGAGAAGCAACTAACGCCATCTCACACTCCTCCCTGAAAGCCTCCCACTTACACCCAAAACCTAGCACTCTGCTGACCTGTTTCCGCATCTGAAGAGGCTTCTTCTACCACCAAACCACAACAACACTGCCCACAAATGTGCAGAGAACAAACAACATGTGGGACTACGTGGGCCTCTCGGAAGCTCCTCCTAGGCCAACGAGCAGATTTTCAGAGGAGAAGTATCAATCAAAAGTAGCTCGGAGTCACGTTTTTTGGGTCAGAGCTCCAAACGTTTGGGTTGTTTGGCACAACAAGGCTACAGTGTACTGTACAGCCTGGAGGCCCTGGAAAAACAAGGCACAGGTGTGCTCACTGCTGCTCCACATGGCGACTTGCAGGGTAGAGTGACTGTGGCAAAGGAGATCGTTAATTGGGAGCCATTATGATCCTGCTCTGCACTCAGCAACAAGTCCTTCAGGTTAAACAAAAAAAAAACAGCTATGAAGTTCTCCAAAACAACAAGACATCAGCATGTATCTGCTTAATGTTAGTAATGTTTAGTAATTGCTGAATAATAGTAATTAGTAAACTGGAGCTTACAATCTATCTGCGAGACAGTGTTTGCAGTATACCTGTATGTCTAAGACCCAGAAATACTCAGCAGCTATTTTTGCAGTCTTAAGCCAAAGACTTTGTTATTCTGAAATTCATGCTAGTGGTTCCCAACAGAGGCAGACGTGCAAGGGACTTCAAACCACGGAGATCTGACCGCAGATTCAGTATATAAACCCAGGATCCAATCTGGAGTGACGTCTAAACGTCTTGGAGATGTTCAAAGCATGGCGCGCTGTACAAACACAATGTTAATGTGCAAACACAAATATAGCTGTGGACCTGAACATTAAGACAGACATTCATATGCAAAGATGAATTCTGCCACACTGTGTATAAAGTACACACCCAGAGAATCAAAATGAAAACTTATTAGGATTAAAATTTCATTAGATTTTTTTTTTTTAACTTAGACTTATGGCAGTAGATAAATTACAAAATACGCAAATCACTTCAGCCACCTAGAAGGTAGAAAAATTTGCCGCAGAGAACACACAAACAAAGAAATAAATACAGAATATCTTGCCAGGCTCTGAGAGGAACGGCTACAAGAAAATTGACTCTCTTCTCTCCAGCAGAGGTCACAGCAGTTAATAGGAATTATTAGCATGATTCTTGTAACATGAGAATACGTTCAGCTGGCAAGTAATAGCTACAGTGCAATAGTATACTGGCTGCAACAGTATTTCAAACACTTGCTTTAGCTGTACTACAGAAAATAAAAAAATAAAAATAATAAAAAAAAGAATTTCTCTTAAAGAAAAGTGCACTGATTTCCATACAGCAACTAAACCAGTCAATTCTCTCATTATATTTTTTCCTTTTGAACTTGGCACTGCCATCTTGTCTCGAAAGATCTCTTGCAGCTCCATGACCCGAAGCAGGGCTTTTCATCACTAGAGTGAAAATCCTTTCAGCTTTCAAGAAACTATACCCTTTTTTTATGCTAGTCATATGAAATTGTCTGCTTACTATAAATTTGTTGATAGAAACTCAAGAGAATTTAAATAAAGAGCAAAGGGATGCCTGGAGGATTAACATCTGTGAATATCTTTTCACACTGATCAAATGCCTGAGCTAACGGCTCTTAAAGACGCTGCTGGTTCCTACTCTCATTTCTGCCCACATAACATCCTACAAACAAGCCAGACACATTTTTATCTTTGGTTTTGTTTGTTTCTATACAAAGGCTTAAATTGACAGATTATCTCCTTATGATCAGTTTTTAAACTGATGGTAAATGCAATAACTGATCTTTGCAGAACTGCTGTGCATATACAATGCTGATACACTAAAAGGAGAAATGTCATTGTTTGTTTTTCTCAGAGGACAACTTTATTCAAGTTAAAGAATTATTATGATATAGTATCGAAGTCACCTGTCCCCAGACATGTTTTGCTCAAGTTGTTAAAGTGTTTTGTGACAAAGAAAACAACAACAACAAAATCCACCAGGATTATACCAATCCGGATCATACCAAAACTACTTTCCTTCTTCAGCTGAGGAACTATTTGTACCCCAGAATGTGGAACATGTTCTAAATGCCTGCCTGCTTCAGCTAGGTAACGTTGCAAAACGTAACTCTTAAATAATGAGTGAACTGAGTGGTAATCTCCATTTGGAAATTGTTTGTTTCACATGTATTTTTTCAGAGTATTTAGTTGTAGTACCTGTGTTTCTGAGAGCGGACGTTTAGGATACACATTCTGGGAGGAAATGAGAAGCCACATTATCCAATCACTTACATTGGAAATACCAGGTCATAAATCTGACACTGTGAGGCATGTCGTGGAAGTAAAAGGACACCTGAAGTGCTGAAATTGTACTACTATTGTGAAGTTCCTGGAGGCTGGGGAAAATTAATATCTTCCTAAACTGGAATGATGAAGAGCATAAATTCCTCTAACTATATCTCTTCCCCACACATACACCTTGTGGTGAGAGATGTGAGAAGTTTTTCCAGTAACTGCCTCAGCTGTGAAGAAACATAAAAAATTCTTGCATCAAAGACCATCTCCAGTTGGTTTCTTGTCCAGGAGACATTCAGGTCCACCTCGGTCACACCCCACACTGTAGTAGCCTCACCTCTGAATACCTCCCTAGTCAAACCACCGGCTGGCAGAGGTTGGTGTCGGAAGGACAAGCCAGATGTCATAGAGAACAAATGCTTAGAGAAAGCACCTCCATGGTAGGAAGAGACATCTTACAGAAACCTTGTCTTCAATTTCAACAACACACAGCCATGAGCCCCAGGCATACCACACGATGCAGGAAATGAAATCTCTAGGAAGGCTGAAAGAACAAGAGGTACGGGGGTATCCGCAATGTGACACTACGATCACCTTTTCTCATTAAAAGGATTCTTCTTGGGACTTTTTTCCTCCACATTAGTTTTGTTTGTTTGTTTGTTTTCCTTTTGAGTCCAGATGTTCACAATTTCAGCAGCGCAGGATGCACATCCCAACGTGAACACCCTGCCTGTTCCCCCGGCGCCACAGCCTGTTCCCCCAGCAGGAAACCAGGCCTGCTCCCCAACCTAACCTACCTAAGCATCGGCCAAATCCCCATCCAACCATGGCCAGGGATCTGAGTTTGGCTTTGAGGGGAGAAGGTTCAGTGCCTGAGCAGCCATTCCCATCTTTCAGGAAAAAGCAGACAATTGGATACAAGTCATTTGCATCTCAGATTTTGATCTACCATCTGACCAACCATAATGGCCAGGAATACAACAATTCCAAGACTGTGCTAGCAGCTCTGCAACTGAAGACGAAGCCATACATCTAAAATAAAAATATAAATTAAAAAATAAATGCTTCAAAAATTATTTATGTATTTATTTTTACAAGATCTGGGTTATCACTAAAGAACGGACCACAGAGTTGTTATATCCTTATTAAATCCAAGACGTTATAATCCTTATTAAATAAACTTCTTTATTATGGTTGGTTTTGCAACCCTTTGAAACTAAAAATCAAATCAATTTAAATGTAAACATTACCCAATTACACTTACTGCTGATGAGTCCATCTGCATGGGAAACATGAACATAGTTGAGTTTGAAGTGATTCAGTCTCTGTCAGAAAACTCTGGAAACTCTACCTAAGAAGATGACAATTCACCTCAACCAAGGTGCTTTTTCAGAAGCCTGACGTGCAAAGATGCCCGTACTGCAATCCTGCTTCTAAAGCATGCGTCTCCAGGACTCATCTCCTCTTCCCTCCCTCTGCTTGTGCCCTTAAAACAAACAAATTTTGAACTCTATAGAGCAAAGATTTTTATTTAACAAATCAGATTTTCAGTGATGCTTTTAACACTCTCTTTTATATGCATTTACAATATGGAGACAAGATAGCCAGTCTTTAAAAAAAATATACATTTTTTTTCTGTTTTTTCCCCTCACTCAATCTTCTATATGCACATCTCCACTGCACTGCTTCTTCCCTTTCCTGAGATCCAAGCAAACCCTGAGAGAGCAGATGGCTCTCACCGTCTCTTAGAAATCCTAAGTGCTTCTTACATATTTCACTTGAATGCTGCCCTCAGAGAGCCTGTGAGAAGTATTCGGAAAAGCAACCTTTGCTTTAGTGATGCTTGTCCCTTTCAGCTTCATCTATCTCTGACAGAGAGTCTCTTCCAAGGAGCGGGATGCAGCAGCTGCTATTTGGCTTTGGCAGTGAAGTGCCTTTTGGAAGAGCCATTTTCTCTCCCTTGACTGTTGGAAGTGTAGGGAGAATGGTCTCTGAAGGTCTTTCTGCACATTAGCATTACTGACGGCCCTTCTTACCCACCGCTTCAGGTGACTCCTCACTTAAATTTCCAGGCACACACTCCTACACCTCCCTGCTGAAATCCATCACTCATTTCTTGCTCTCTGAATCTAGCTGTGAGCTAGATTTGTAAATATATTTCATTTACCTGGATGATACGTAGGCAACAGTGCCATGTGCAAGTCCACTGTTACGAGACAGCTTGGCTGCTAACTGGAAGATAAGGAAGCTTTTAATAATGTAGCGACTATGTATTCCATTAAGTTATACAATACAGGTAAATACATAAATTAAATTAAGAGAAACTGTTTGTGACGGAGCCTGTGGGTGAGCATCTTAAATGGAGACTCCATGCAGAAGCTTGGCAGCCCTTCCTAGTGGGATGACCGTGCTGCAGTGCATTACAGCGTGCTTTTCAAATTATGTGATACACTTACTAGCTAACAAGAGAGACAGAGTATATCTAGAAGTCCAGGGTCACAGGACATGCCAGAAAATCTCTGGTTTAAGTCCCCAGACAAACTGGGTGAAGTTCCAGGGTATTCATACTCTGTAGGAAAAGACACCTTCAACCTTCAAGCTGGACCTGAGAGACAGATACAGAGTCGTGGGTCAGTCCCAGAAAGAAGCATATTAAAGGACTGCAAAGCCAGAAGTAAAAACCCTTTGGTTAAGCCACAGCTAATGAATTGCCACAAGTGATATAAATGAAAAAGATCACTCAGCCGCTGATTTACATGACAGCATCATGAGGATTGATGGCAGTAAGAAAGAACCGTAATACACATTCCTACAAAAGAAGCTCTGTTGACTTGATGGTTTAGAGTTTCTTCATTTAGCCATACTGTGTATTTTGAAAAGGCTGACAAGGCTCAATCATAGACAGACCTGCATCAGCCTATGCTGTGACACTGCACACTTGCAAACCCCTCTGAACTAAGTGCCACTGACAGTGTCCTTGCTTTCCATAATTCAAGAAGGAACGTTCACAAACCTCTAAGCAAAAAGCATCTTTATAAGGTCCTAACCATCCTCAACAGTTCCTGAAAGATCAGCTGCTACATGGTATTTTCACATTTTTCAGTAACACAATACAAAAGGTACACCCAGTTCCTTCTTGCTAGACTAGTCAAGAAACAATTCACACAGAAGTTGCTTTTAATTCTCCCTAAAGAGAGGAAAGATTTAAAGAATATCAATATCTCTCTTGGAATGAGTTTTTGAAAACTCAGGACGTGCCACGAAAACATAAAAAGAACTCCAATGATAAACTTAAAGCTCAACCTGGAAAGGATGCGAAGCATCTTTAAGCAGCAAGTGGAACACCGCAATCTGCTTGTTATTCCACCGCCAGTGTCCAGCACATTGCAGTCACTTTCTATGCTTATCACTCCTTTACAATATTATAAAACAATATCATTCTTGGCAGAGATGAAGCAGAAGAAGGAGAGCCAGAAGCTAGGAAGTTGCCAAAGGAGAACTTTTTTAAAAAATGAGATATTTAAACCAGCTTTGTGCAAGACCACACCTTAGCTGCCTTCATTAAACCAGCATGTTATTTGACATGCTTATCTTGCAAGACCTAGCAGATTAATTACAATAATAAACTTTGCTCAGGAGCTAATGAGACATTATTGAAAAGAATAGATACGATTCAGAGTAAATATTCAAATTCCCTAAGATCTGGTCTTGACCCCATAACAGCTGCAGTACAGGGGGCATTACACACATCTTTAATGCCTTTAATACTTTTTTTATAGCCATATAGTTCACAGCTAGCTAAGGAGACAGACAGATAGTCCACTGTTCCCCAAAAGAAAATGCAAACATTGTAAGTAGTCGTCATTTTATTCAAACTTTATTGCAACCAATGCCTTCAACATTTGGTTTTAAAATTTTTGATTTTGTTTTAATATGTTTCTAAAAAGAAAAGGCAATGGTCACTGAAGATTTTTGGTGTGGCATCAGTAGCTATAGGAAAAATTGCCAGATTCAGGAAGGCAGGCTGGTACACATACAGACCTGCCATGCATGGGAATGCTACTTGACCCTAACCAGGACAGCCGCTTCACTGCCGGGTTCTGCTCTGCCAAGGGGAAGAAATGAAATGCATGACCTAATTTTGCTTTCTCTTTGTATCTGTACAAACATTATACAAGCAGATCATAGCCTCATCTCCGAAGAGCCCAGCTGCAGCTGGAAGTTAACACACTTTCTATAACAAGACATACTATGACTTGGGTAGCAATGGGTAAGGTTTGCTATGGCAAATTAAGTAGGACAGAGCCAGTCAGTCACGGGAGGAAAGAGGGCAGTAAATGCTGGTATTTCAGGTCTCGCCAATGCTAGACATTAATGCTTCCAGGAGCCCAGCACATACATCTATGATGGTGCCAAGCATCACGTTGAGGACTTCCTGCCCCACTTGTCTCCCCAGAGCCACCACCAAGCTGCAGTGCAGGGAGAAAGTTGGCCTGGGGATGCTGCCCGCCCCTCTGGGGTGTGGGGAGCATGCTGCAGTGCCCTTCCCTTACACATGAAAATATGCCTGCACTTAGGTGAGGAGCTAATTTATTCATTAATTAATTTGTTTATTTAGGGTCACCACCTTCCAAAAGATCTTGACTCCAATAAGCATGTTTCGAAAAGTACTGACTTCATGACAGATAAACCTAACAACTATCTTTGTAATGAATCCTAATCTAGTTTTAATAAAGGAGCAGATATTTAACAGAATCAGTGAGAGAATATTGCTGTTGCTGCTTGTAATATGTAAAAAAACAACTGAAGACCCAGAAAGGCAACAATTTTAAAAAATGAAAAAAAAAAGACTGCTTGTCCTCCAAGTAGTATTTTTCACAGCACTTACTGGAAGTAAATAACAGTACCAATTGTTTCATAATTTAAAAACAAAACAAAACAAAAAACAAATAAGAAGCACTGCACATTGCCCTAAAATCTTTCTGCAGTCATACAATTCACAGGAACACATCATAGCTATTTATTCCATTAACTACTGAAAACCACATTGATGCCAGCCTGGGCTCCCTTTTTATCCTGACCACCCTGGCAACTGCTAGCAAGCAAGGAGACACCCTCGGGAGAAATGTCAGAGTTTAGTTTTTACATTAAAAGCAAGCAAGCATATATATATGATGGTTTACATCTTCTATTTACAAGCGAGGGCTGCAGAGCCTATGCAAACACAAGTGACGTACTCAAAACATGGTTTTTGACAGTCACTTTGCAGAGGACTAACTATATGTTAGAATAAAACGGCCAACCACACAAAAGAGCCCTAAAATACTTTCTGCAGACACAGATGGTTTACTCAGTATCATCTTGTACAAATAGCTCCCAAAGTGAAGCAAAAGAGATGAGTAAAGAACTATTTTGTTTTCCAGTTTCTTACTGAGCTCTTGACACAACTTCATTCATTGGAGAAGGGGGGAAAAAAAAAAAAAAAAAACAAACCACACCTGCTTCTCATCTACTCACAGGCAGGCAGCTCCTCTTTCGTCCGAATGTGCAAAGCATACAAAGAGAAAATCAAAATACTTTTCTAAAACCAACAAAACTCAGTACTAAAATTCAATGCTTTCAATGCTTCAATTTTAATTTTCAATTCATTTTAAATCTAAGAAACTCCCTTTTCTTGGGAGACAACTTTTCTTTCCAAACAGTAGGTATGCAACTCTCCTGTACTCAAATTTTTATCACAAGCCCTCATGTTCTGCACTTAGAAGAGTGCCTCTTGTAAGAGGCATGAATCCAAACTGAAAATTGGTTCAGAGCTAAAAATTATTTGTCATCCCTGGCACTCAGGTGCAGCCTCTATTCAGACTAAGTTCTAGACTACAATATTACAATCATTATTCAAATTAAAGTTTTCCTGGAAATTGCTGTGGGACTGTTCAGTTTTTGCCTCTCATCTCTCAAAAAATACTTTTTTTTGTCTCTCAAAAAATATTTTAGAATATTTATTCTTAAGTAATAGTTACAACAAACAATAATAATTCTATCTAAGTTTAAAGAACAAACAAACAAACCAGGGATAAACAGCTAAACCAAGCTGGAAAGTTCTAGAATCAGCTTTACTATCTTCCTGTTCGCTTTCCAAACATTTCAAACAAGCTGTCTGGTCAAACTCTCTCTCAGCTATCTACTTTCTCTGCAAGTCTTTCAGTTTTCCTGTTTCAGGTTTGGATACCTAATAATAGAAGCAGAAAGAAGTCATAGCCATCACAGATATCATTGAAGTCATACATTTTTGAAGAAAAAGTATGAAAAAGTACATCACAAAGAAAAGGAGTGTTGCAAGGCCGAGGTAAAGCTATGGAAGAGTAGGCTCTGCTCCCGTACTTTCTTGAGACTTTTTTCTGGATTTAACTAGTAGATGGGAACCCCAGAACAGGCCAGCCAGTGCCAGGGTGTCTTTGTTCTTTCCTAAAGAGGCGCTCACATGCATGGATGGACATGCACAAGCCATGCCACATTCAGCACATGGAAGAACAGACCTGTTAAAAGCTCGAAGCCCATTTTTGCCATATTTCACTCTATGTCCTTGTTTTCACATTGCAATCTGATGCTGTTCTTTCCCAGGAGATGTAAGAGCACACAGAAGAATGCTTTCTTCTTTCCCTCACTCCCACTCAACTCTCTCAACCTAAAATCACCCTTTTGCTCGTGCTTCCAAACATTATTAGTGGCTCACAGCTAACGAATAGATGCCTCAGCAAGCATGGCCACTACAACTACCAGGAGGTCCAGCCTCCCTCGCGCTCTGCAGAATCTACCTGAAATTCACAGTGCCATCAGCAAACAGTTTTTGAAACAGTACAAAACTCAATTACATGTCTTCTTTTATTTCACAGGAATTCAATTCCATGCTGCTGCAAACACCCGGACGGCCTTGCAGCACCACACAGCTGCTTTCCCAGGTCTCTCAATGAGGCCTCCAGAGGCTAATTATCTTGACTACACGTTTGTCAATACAGCTTTTAAAAGTCTACATAATGCATCAGGTTCACAGATGGAGAACTGTAATTGTTGTTGGTCATTCCCAACAACAGATGCCTGTTCGGCTTAATATGTCTATGCCCAACCTTTATCCTCAGTAAATTTCAAGCTCCTGAAGTGGCGAGCTGGAAAGCCCGCTTTGCCTAGCTGGGAAATGTCACTCTGCAGTGGGATGGGAATTAAACGTTGATGCCTGCATTTTTTTTTTTCCCCCCAAGCACTTTGTTAAATAAACTCCATTCCGGTTGGCAAAATTACTGTGCTCAATCTTTATAAAGAAATGTTCTGCATTGTAGATCTGTTACGGCTCAGCACTTTGGCTCAGAACAGAAGTGAAATACGAGCACTGAGATGTAAACAACAACTGCACTTTAACTCTGCCAGACAGTTATAAGGTACACCTAATCAATATAAAAAAGCAACTTGGCTCCATCCAAGAGTCTTGCTCACCAATTAAGTATTTAAAACTTTAGAGAGCTCAAAATAATTCCCAATCCCACCACCAAGATGTCTGTGTGTGAGCACATGTATATGCACAATACTTAAGTAAATAAAAAAAAATCCCTTGGTACTAGTTCATTTCTGAAGAAGACTTTTTTCCCCCACAAGAACCCTCATGGTAAGTTAGAGCCTTTTTTATCAATCTGAAGTGGAAATGCACCTGAAGACAGACAAAACACAATCCATATACAATATCCAATTTTCAGTTATGAATGCAAACTGGTTTCATGTCGTTACACCATCAGCCTTTGGAGAGGAACCTTTCTTTCAATTAATTACCTTGTTTCTTCTTTTATATTTTCCACCTCCATCACCTCTTAGCTTTAATACACTATGAAGTCCCCCCACCCTTTTCCTTGGATCCATTAGCATCATCAACTTCAATTTAGTATGTCTAGAAATCTGTGGAAAAGCAGAGCTGAACAGACAGGCTGGCTGTTGGTTTTACAGCAAGGCCACCACCATGGCTTCAGCCCATCCTGTGAACGAGGCAATAAGCCACCATTTCACCATGTACAGTGGATGCCCAGATGCAAGAAATACTTATGAGAAGAACCATTCAGTCGGACATCCTTAACCTTGTATTAACTACTACTAGTTTTGAAGACTTGCTCGAATAACTTTTTAAATTAGATTTGGGGCAAAAAGAAAATATCTTGAAGTTTTCGTAAATTTAACCTCGCAGAATGGTTATTTCTTTGGTATAATCAGTACCTAATTATAAAAGACATGGTGAAATGACCAAGAAAAGCCAGTTTCCACTTCTTCATTTTCGTATAATCCCTATTACTGTTTTCTAGGACCCCAGAAAAATGGGTCGCTGTCTGGAACGTTGATATATGTTCTGTGCAAGGGCCAATGGAGTATCAATAATGACACATGAGCACGGCACCACTTTAATTTAAAATGGAGTGCTGCTCAACATTTGTTTTCTCAACACGGCACCTGCTCAGTTTTATTTTCATACTTATCAAGACAGAGGAATAAGAAAACAGAAAACAAGCTGATGAAAACAATGTCCTCTTAGGAAAAAAAAAAAGTGTGTGTGTATATATATATATATATATATATAAAACCTTTATTAAAACAGCAGCAAGATGACACTTACTAGATTTCCACACACCACTAAACTAATATTAATCTGTGAAAGAGACCGTATCTGGAAACAGTGTATAAAAAAGCCCTGAGAAACCCTGACAAGGCTGATATCAAAATATGTAAAATTTTCACTCCTTGATCTCACGTTAAATTTTTACGTCATAGCCAGAGTATAGCATATAGAAAATACATTGGAAAATCTAAAATGCCTTCACCCCACATCCATTTAGCGTGGTTTTGCTCAGCAAAGCCCTTTCATATGAACCAAATACACTCCCCCTGTACCCCTGCAATGCCTGCATCTTTATGAAATTTGAAATATCTGCTCTACATGGCACCAAATCACTTAATTCCAACAAGATACTCCAATGACCACAAATAACTCAAGCACAGTTCAGGTCTCTCTACCCAGGGGACTGAAGGAGGTTACGTAAGATTACTTTTGTGAACCTACACCATGACTCAGGTCCATGGTGGGACTGACAGTCCTCATTGCCCCATCCAGAAGGGGTTCTCTGCTTCAGCAATGCTCACAGTTCTTCGGGTTTCGAGCCAGAAAGGCTGCATCCCACTGTCTTGTGGAGCCGGGTTTTGCACCATGGTCACACGAGGCTCAAGCAGCCAGAACCACTTCTTTACCATTGCTGAAACAACTTAACTGTAATAAGTGCTTGAAGAATTGCGGATATTTAATGGCATGTATATTGTAAAAACTTCTCTTGAAAACCTTTTTTTTTTTTTTTTCCCTAAAGCAACAGACATGCATCAATTATTGTGCTCATAAGCTTATATTCATTTGCATGATCACATTGTGTGAAAACGGAAATATTTCTGCAATTCACATCTACAAATGCTGTGGTTTCTTTTAATCTTTTCTCCTACAATTCTGAAGAAAAAAAAAAAAAGAAAGTCCCTTTGAATGTTAAGATAATGGTTTTGTTTTTGCTTATTACGTCTGGAAACACAGCATATATACTTTGTGGTTTAAAAATCATCACTTGGCTCATTTTTGTATTTAGATCTTCGTCCAAACACACAACAGTATTTAGGACACTAGGGCTTATAAGTATGTTACAGGCTGCTACTATAGATCTTTGAGTTTTGATGGGTCTGAACAGCAACTGTTTGAACACGGGGCATTCCCACAGACCTTTCTTTTCTGCAGAAAGGGTATAAAACTGTTCCTGCTGAGATTTGCATAGTACAGCCTGTGCTCATTCAAAACTTTCCACTGGACAGACATACCTATATGTGGGTTAGAGGCATTCACGCTGGTACAACTTTTCTGCCTGCGTGGGAAGGTTTGCCAGATCTTAACGATTGTCTCTTTACAAGAACGGACAATAAAAATAATCACGCCTGAATGCATTTCAGTATATCTATCAGTATATCTATAGTATATCTATCTATATATTTCAGTATATCTATGGCACATCCTTGCTCATTTCTCTGGAAATATTTAAGTGCAGCCACACTGGATTTACAATGTTGTCAACTATCCTAAAGCTTTTGACACATAGTTCAAGTTACAGCTCTTGCAACATTCAGTAACTTTTCCTTTTAATATATATGGGACTTGGAGTTTGTTTGTTTTAAACAAAACAAACAAAAATGCAGAAAAAAATACTACTTTAAAACACAACTCCTGGCCTGAGCGAACTCCTCTTTTCACAGGGCCAGCATTTTACATTATATAGCCTCACTGAAACTGAGAAATTCAACTTGTTCCGAGATCTGACACCATGAACAGCCACAAACTTTTCATGAAATGCTGTCTCTTTTGAAATAAACATCATTTTCTTTTTTTTCCCTTCTTCTATTACATATTTGAAATGAAGTGCTAAAATTGTTAGAAATTAATTTTCACTTAGCACTGAATATGCCATCTCTCACCCAGTGATTATTTTTTGCTTCTGAAGCAATCCACTCAGCTCCTGAAATTGTGCAACAGTTTTCTCAAGTAATTGACAGCTGGAGAATCCTATAGGCTACAGCTCAGTATCAGCTCAGATGGTCAACAAGCTTCAGAAGTTTATCCAGATTTTCTACAGAAATGAAAGATTCTTTTCTCCACAAACAAATTTGAGAAGGCTGTGTACAAATACACACAACAAAAGCACTGATTTATTTATGACCTTTCAATTAACTTTATGTTTGTTTTTTCTCCAAGCCCAAAGCTAATCCTTAATACGGAACTGACATTTACATTTTCAGCATTATAAATGTTGAGTGGAAAAAAGTCCATAAAACTGACAATAAGCATGACCGCAGAAGGATTTTCAAAGACCAACAACAATTTGATGCAAGACAACCTGGTCTTCGGAAAGAGCTGCACTCTGATGTTGCTATTCTACTACACTTATAGCCTTACCCTTTCAATACATAAAGCGTGACCTTCAATGAACTGTTTTCATTGGCAAATAAGTTTTCAATTTATTAGAAATTCTATGTAGAAAAATATTGAGTTATAATTACCCTTTAATTTCATTCACAGCATTTTCCAACAGCTGCAGAGTCCTCTTCAATAAAGTTTGACTGATGAAGTCTATTGCATATACTCAACCAAATAAATAATTTAGTAGCCTAGCACGACTGCATCAATTCAAGGACCTTGTCTATTCTTCACAGAGTAATAAACCACTCTAAATCTAAAAGAAACAGAAATCTGAAATTGTTTTTTGGGATCTGAAATGAAAGTCTCTTCTCTAAACACTGAAGCTCTTCCACAGAAGCAACCATCCATTCACAGGCATGGAGCCACCTCCCTCTCCTTAAAGAAATCTCTCCTCCCACAAAGAGAGGACAATCCCTGAGATGAGCTGGGCAAAAGGCAGCAGTTGGCTTGTGGCTACCTCCCAGCCAAGCAGCCAGTAACCAGGGCTGAGCACTTTTCTCAGAGCATGAGCACAACTTTGAGCTGTAGATTTTCATGAAACCTGCAAGTGTATCTTTGAGACCTCCACTTCTCTGCCAGATTGGTGGAGAAATGACTGAAACTTTACAAAATTAGTGAAGTTTGAACTGAAGAATTTTCAAGTACCACATCTAGTGCACACCCTCAGTTTGGAATATTTCCCTCCTTGAACTAAACTGCAGCTGGGAAAATAGTCTACATTAAGAATATTCTGTAAATTACCTTTTCTTTGGAAATATTTATATTTTCACTTGAACTAGGGCTTCTGCAGCCCTCTGAATTACTAGCTATCCTCAACATCTCAATAAGACAAGATTTTTTTTCATCTGCAAGATGAGTAAGCTGCCTACTAAATTTAGCATTATAGCATTCTTTTGTTCAGAGTCTGTCTTCGCATTCAGCGGTCTTACATCAGAAGCAGACATGGTAGTTGCATTTACAATGCTAAGTGTATAAACACAATCATAGAAACTTGCTGTGAAAGCACGCTACCATGAACAGACAGCTTCATGGACATCAGCAGTGATGTTACATTTGAAAAAAGATGACAAACTCTTCCCTAAACAATGTTACTTCTGATTTTCTTTCCATCTGTTCTAAAGCATCAGTTTAGGTCTTCCCTGGGACAGCTCAGAAGTATCTTCCCCTATAAATTACTAGCTCTTCTACTGCCATGCTGGCACTACAGGGGTGTAGTTCCCTACACAGCCCCCTTTGGCATTTCTCTACCAACTACCAAAAAGCTACACCCACTCACGTGGGTGTATATATATACCAGAGATATTCTATATATCTGAGAAATAGAATACTGTAAATATTGATCAAAAACTGGATAACAACTCTCCTAGAATGTAAATGCTAAAAAAGTTCTAAAATGAAGGATGGGCATGCAGAGCTGCTGACTGACCAGTTATTTTTCTATTATTTCAGAACTGGAGACCTCCTAGCTTATCAGAACAATCCAACTAATGCTATTGAGAGCACACTGCTTACATTTATAAAAATGGGCTGTCAGCTTTCTTACATGTGGTCAGAAGAAAGGCATAACTCTGACTTACTGAAACTTGATGTTAAGATTTAATTGTTAAATATTGTTTTAACATTAATTCCATTTTGAAACTCCATTCTCCATTTGGATTCTCTACAAGGAACTAAGACAGTCCTGCAAACAAAAAGGAAACGTTTGCCTGCGTAAAACCAAGAACACTCATTTTAGAAAAGGAATGGGACTTCGTAAGTATTCTCATGACATGACAAACAACATATTGCGCAGAAGTAAACAGAAGCATTAATCATCAGACTTCAGAAAAGCAAGAATCTATCTTCTGCTACTAGAAGTTAATTAATGTTTAAGATAATACTGTGATTCTACTCCAAGTTTTCAAAAATGGGTTGATTAAAAAAAAGGAAAAAGGAAAAAAAACACGCCCCAAATTGACCCAAAACGAACATGATAAAATGGAATGCAATCAAAAAATGAGTGTGTATTGGGTAGAAAGAGTGTTGTCTGGCCTGTAGCATCCTTCAGCCTTTCAACCCATACTGGAAGTGGTGCAAGTCTCCACTTGCATCACATTTTGCCAAACGCTGGCACATTACAGAGTTGCCTCTCATTCTCCACTGTACCATGCAATAAATACAGTCAAATCCATGGCATTTGACAATTATGGAAGCAAAAAGCTTGGCCTATAATAAGGTGGTAGGCTCCCTGTCATTCCTTTTTCCATAGCAGCCTTTTTCTTTGGAAGCTGAGCATGGCATCTAGGTTTTCCACAATGAGGCACTGCAAGAGAGATGGTAGGGGAGGGCACGGCAACATATCTCCATGGGACTGCATTAGCTGTGCACTGCTCACACATTGCTTCCATCTCATCGCATGGTCCAACCACACCTTCTGGAAACTTATTGAACAGGTATCTGGGAAGCTCACAGACAGTGTTTATTAAGGTCTGGAGCAGGTTTTTCAGTATGGTGATTCCAGACTTACTCTGATTTCCACAGTCACTGAGGCCCATACAGCGTATGCACACACAGCCCAGTGCTGTCTCTATTACAAAGAACATAAACAAAAACAACAATAACAAAAAAAAGGAGGGAAAAAAAAAAAACAACTAACCAACACATTCACACATTCCAGCACTGACATGCTATACAGGCTTCCAGTTTCTGTGCTGGTGCCAAGTTTTCTACCAGTAGTGACTGCAGGACCACTTGATTTCTGCTGTTCAGCTGGCACCACTGATGCATCCCAGTTGCCCAAGGAAGCATGTACAGACGTGCTACCGCTTACACCTCCACAGTGAATCATCCAAATGGAGCCAGCCAACCCCGAGATTAGCTGCATTGAGTTTGTATGATTCCCACACGAATCCCTGACGCAGAATGCCTATGGAAGTATGTCTAAGCTACCCGAAGATGGCTACTACATGTGCCTTTTTTGCATAGACAGAAATCAAAACCAACTTGAGACATCATGTCTATAGTACATACTTATATACATAAGTGAACTATTATACAGCGAGACACACACAGATTTATAAGTAACACACTCTTATTTTCAACATCTTCTCAGAGCGACAGCTCCCTCAAGCACACATTGCAGACTACTTTCACTAGACAAGCAAGAGTTCACACCCAGGAACACGAAGTTTTAATACAGCACTTGTCTTACAAGACACTTTATCCTCTCTCTGGGAAAGACAGGGAAAAGTAAATTAAAAACATAATAAAAATAATAAATCAGTGTTAGAGCCCTGTAAAGACTGTGTACCTTCAAAAGAAAGAATTAGAGAAAGATCGAGAGCAGAAACAGAGTAGGGGGACACCTCCAGGAGCATCCAGAGCACAAGATCCTCCTGAATGTTCAAGACAGTGCTAAACAGAAGTCCTGCTGAAATGACAAAGGTATTTCTGATATTCAGCTATACATACAGGTGGCGGTCATGTGTGTGCCTGTTGTGGGTGGGGGGAGTTAAAAAGGTGAATAATTTAGAATAACGTAACAATTCCTTGGTTCTTAGAAATCTCTTCACCAAGAGAACAGTGCAAGATTAAATCTAGTGTGCATGTATAGCCTTACCTTTACTTTCTATAATTAAGTAGTGATGCTTATAAAGCATGCCTATGGCACTGCAAGATGAAGTTGTGCTTCACCCGAATGAGTGGCTGTCTTCCACTCAGTGCATTGTGGAGAAAATCGTCATGTTCAAGTTCAATGAGCTCTGCATCATTTTTGAAACAGTAAATAAAAATAGTGGAAACATAACATTAATAGTGAAGCCTGGTTTTAATCATTTTTACCGAATTCTCTGGTTAGTAAACATTGTATTTAGTGAAGTCACTCATTTACTATAGCTCTAAGCAAAGTTAAAGCTGCAGCGCTGTCAAAACTGAGGGAGAGAAAAGATTCAGAGAAGGCACAGCATATCCTCTTTTCTCTCCCAGCAAAATACAGTCTATCTATATCTATCCTCAGATATAAAAACAAGATACTAAGTCACTTACGAGGATCTAAACTTTGTTGTAAAAACAGCCTTAGTTTAATTTAATCCAGACCTGTGCTATGCAGCCATCCGAAATCTTGTCAATGATTTTCAAGAACACCTTCGATACACACGGTCAGCAAACAAACATCCAATAAGCAGCAGTTTAAACAGCAGGCAGCTTAACCTTTCTCCTGTCTTTAAAAAATGCCAGACTGTTCACTGTTTGCTCAAGACTCTTCTTTTACCAACATTCAATTTGAATGAGCCGGTGCAAATGCACTGCTCATCCTCTCATGAGAGCAGGATGCATTTATGTGAAACATGAGGAGAATGCCTAATGCTGAAACATACTCTCTGCATCCTCAATGAGATTTTATTACAGGGCTCTCTTTCTTTTCGCTGGCATGTAGCAACACGCCTGCAATTATTCTTTTATGGCCAAAAGCTATCCGTACGCTTGTATTTATGTTTGGCATACACACGCACTCTGCGTGAACGCGCTATGTATCATAGATGCATTACAACCTAATTGCAGCTAGGTAAAAAAACTCCACTGCTGCAAGTGCTTCTATGGGATACTGACATAAAAAATATTCTACTAATATTGCATACGGATAACTTTCTGGTCATTAAGAGCGAGATTAAAAAAGCACTTTGGCTTCCAAAAGTATCAGGGGCTTGGGTTTTTAAATGTGCCTCAATGCAAGTCCATTTTGAAAACTAGCTCTATGGCCCTCAGAGGAAAACCTAGTAGTTTAATTAAAAACACAAACGAGTTTTAAATTAAAAATATTTTGTCTGTTGTATCAGAGCTCCATGTGACTAACCTTTATAGTTTCCCAAGTTATCAGCAAAAAAACTGTGTGTTAAATTCATTAAAAAAGAACAACAACAACAAAAACAACCCATAACCAACTTCCCAGAGCTCACAACCCTTGAAAGACCATTATTAGTGCAACAGTATTTTTTGGTTAAAGAAACACATTACAAAAGGATGGTTTTATCGAGAACTTTGAGTATCTTGGGCTGTGACAACTAGATTTCACCAGCTTTGATAAATAATAAAAGAGCCTGGCAAACGTTCAGTTTTTCTAGTCCTCCACCTACATGGTTCTACAGTTCCTAACAATCCATTATTTATATTTCAGTAGCATTCTCCGTGCAGTAATTGCCTTCTACATAGGTAGGAAAGAAGCCTCTGCAGCAAGGATCTTCCACTCCAAGACAGCAAGGAAGCAAGGAGTTACTCTTTTATGGTTTCCTAGTTGTAACAGAGTCATTGGACAGAGACGCTGTTTAGCCTCCAGTCTAAATGAAAAACTCTTAGAAATATTCAGTTCAAGAAAACCGCAATCAATGGCAAAACCTTTCATTATTGCCATTGTTTAAAACAGTAAAAGCTCAATAAAATGAAAATGTTTTAAAAAAACACTCATCTTAATGGCTTCTGTGTCTTCCTTGCTTTTTCCATTTGTTTCTGCTTATTATTTTCACTATATACCTAACATTCAATCCTCTTAAACCACCTTTCTCATTCAACCGCTCTTTAGCGAAAGACCGTCTCTTTATCACCACTTACACTGCATGGTTCAGGAATTTTGGGGAGGGGATGCAGGTGGGAGGGTGCACATATGCCACCCATCCGCACCAACTGTCCTGGATCCGTCCCCGAGACAACGGAGCGCCCCAGAAAAGGGATCCCCTCTGCCACAGCCACGTGGAACACAGAAAGATATATCCTACTACTAGTAGTACCCCAATGTTGTTCCATTACCCACTTATTTTCAGAGCAGAAAAGAATGTAGCATCACATAAAGATGGTAATCCATGCTTTTGCAAACAAAGGCAAAGAACCTCATTTTTATCTGTTTAATCCTCACTGGAATCTACAATAAGAGCACCTCCAGAGGAAAGCAAAGACATGGTGATGATATTACGGAAAATTTGTAAATTTAAGGACATCGTTTCTGAAACCTGAGCTATGACAAAATAATGCTTTTTGGAGAATTATACTAACTGTAAATTTTGAACATAAATATTTTCAAAATGAAGGTCACAATAATAAATTATCAACTATTCTTGCATGAACTAAGATTTAATTCTACCTTCTGGCTTCATCATGAGTTATGTTGTACTTGCTGTAGTATTTGCTTCCCCAAAAAAAGAACAGCAGGAGAAAAAAAAAACACAAACACGTCGATAAAATAAAAATAACAATGAAAAGCAAAAAATCCCCATCTCAAGTAGAAGACATATAGACTGAAGTACCTATGTTCTATCTCGTGGAAGTAAGATCTGCTGAAGACTACTGACTGCAATATAACTTAATTAAAACCATAGATATAGGATATGTATATATCTAAGAGCTGTAACAATCGAAAAGCTGAAAGAGCTGAAAAAACGTCAATTATCTGGTAGTTCAGTATTTCATTTGTTCATTTTTATTCAGAGGTAAAAAGTCATCCTCTTTCAAGTATGTCCTTCACTGAGTAATTCCAGGGAAAGTACTAGGTGTTCTGTACCTGGTTCAAGACATTTCTATTTTACCTACTGAGGAAACTAATCTTTTCAACTACTTTGCCTTTCATCAGAATGAGTAGGAAGGTGCAATAAAGAGACAGTATTCAGATACCTAAAACTGGAACCACCACTCATGCAAAACACAGCAATCGTTCTACCGTACCAAGCTTTGTTTATCCTGCTTGAAACAACAGAGTTAAAACCTCTAAGCAAGTCTTCTTTTCTGCTATGGCTATTCAAATGGAAGTAAAACAGGGACTAAACCACTTCAAGAATTTCCATCGCTCTGTTACACAGTTGTGCTCATTCTATATAGAACATCCTAACATAGCTCCAGTCCCATTCTGGGTAGCATCCCAGTTACATCATCCTGAGTAACAGCAAATGGATGAACAAAATTAACTTTCCTATTAGTACAAATCAAGGATTCTACCCAATATAGCAGTAGCTGCAATATATCTGCAGAAAGTCTAAGAATAAATTTGGCTGGCTATAGTCACCACCCTGTTAACAAGAAAACAAATACAAGTTCCAGAATAACTGCATTGATGGTTCATAGAAAACCTAGACAAAATATAAAGCTGAGGGGAAAAAAAAAAGCGCAAAACCAACAACAAAAACATAATTCTTATGCTGCACAGGAATGATGTGAGGAATGCTCCCAAAATATCAATTATACGTACAGAAATTTGTTCCTAGAAGATCATCAAATCAGCTCTTAACTAAGTCGCTCCTCTGTCAAATGTAAGCAGAAAGGAATGGCACAAAGGAAAACTAACCCAAAGAGAGATTATTGGAAAACATTTCTTCAAATGGCAGTAAGAAGTATAACCTAAAACAGCAGAGAAAACTATGCATATCATTGTGTTAATCTATAGCAATCTACATTTATTCTCATACATCTGATAGATGTTCTCTGTCTAGGGTATGTTTCTATTTAGGGCTGATTTAGTACAAGGTGATTAGTCAAAAACATGAAAAAGAGGGAACGGGTGACAGCACAAAACAAACAGAACAGTTACAGCTCCGTTTGTGAGGCTGAGGAACAGAAATTTCAAAAACTAAAATCCCACTGAATTTCAGCAGCACTTAGACATCTCACTCTTTGAAACAACACACATTTTAACTTTAAAATACTTTTTCCTAGCAATAAAGGGGACAGGTCAGAGAGAAAGTTAAACTCTACTACCATACACTTATCCAAATCACACACTTCTTCGGAAACACTGTAATACCTCAAAACAATAACAAATTTATATTATTCCCTTGCTTTATGAAAGGTAAGAGTACAATAGAGAAGTCGGGTGTAAATAGAAAACAACTGAAAAGCAATAGATATGACAGACTTGTTTCCAGTGCTCCTAACACATAAAGATTCCAGCAGTGAAGCTATGGAGCCTACACAAATCCAGACTTTTCAACTTTACCATGAGTACCCAGAAACATGACTCTCCCTCCTCACCTCCATCAAAATTCTGTCCACTTTTTTTTTGTGTTTTGTTGTTGTTGTTTGCCTGTTTGTTGTTTTAATTGCATACATAGATTACATAAAAAATAAAGAATGCATTTTTCTACTGCAAATTTTTCTGGCCTCTACCTTTCTGAAGAGAAGCTCAACAATACCAGGCTTTGGAGTATGGAAAAAACAAACAAACTAGAGCCAAAATTTCTACCAGAACAAAAGTGGTTATAATGTCCCACTTGGGGGATGGGGAGGTGATGAAGCCGTTCAAAGGGATTTAAGCATGGAGATTTATCTAGCATCCATCTTGAAGGTTCAATATCATCCTAGATGATCTCAGCTTATCTGTAGATCTGTAATAATGTCGAGCAGGAGAGAGAATTTCTACATCCATCACCCTTCTCACCTTGCAAGATCAGTCTTACCAACTACTTTTAAAAAGCAAGGGGAGATATGACACGGTAAGTCTGTGGCTTACATAAAGCATTCCAAGTGAAGCATCTCTTAATCTGCATGTTAGAATTTTTCTGGGTTTTACATGTTTGCACAGCTTTTACAAATGTATGCTCTTCATCACTGCAGTTTTGTTTCATTTTGTTTATGTTTTTTAATAAAGCATACTACTATTTAATCACTACTTCGTTCCCTTCTTTCTCGCCCAGTTTGGTTCTCACATTTTCATTTTTCTGCATTCATCCTTGCTTTTAAGTTTCTTCTTTATTTAATATCTTTTTCCACCAGCTCTGCTAGTCTTTCCAATCTCTCCTTTCACTGTATGATTTCTTCTTCTCCGTTTTACTTTGTGGTTTCCTTCTATTTCACAATTTGACTTTTTTCTCTTTCTTTCCTTCCCTATTGTATGTCTCCTGTCCCCTTCCAACACCTCCGAATTAGCAGACATACACTCTAGCAGTCTGCCCGTGGCTGGCTCACCTTGACCACATGCACAAACTGAAACCTCAGAGTTTGAACAATTTGCTGCCACAAGACCAACCTTTACAAAACCAGGAGACCAAGCAAGTAACGCATGTAACTGTTGGTAAAACACCACAGGCTCATGGTGAATGCACTGAGGACCAAGGCATTCATAGCTGAAATACAGTAGCATAAAACCTCCTTTCATAGCAAATTACGTTTCCTCTTGTCAGGGAAGAAACCACAAATTTGTATTGTGACTGTCATATCACTGTGCACTATGGCACTGCTGAACAGGCTATCAGCAGCCATTCATTATAGCTTCAGATCAGCAATCTTTATCATATGTTACATAAAAACCTTGTGAGTTAAAATCCTGTCCTAAAATCCTGTCCCCATCTCCAGCAGGATTACAGCCAGGCAGCTCTCCAAAACACTTGCGAGGCAGTGGGTTACAGAATTGTTCGAATCAAGGCTTGGATGTTTGGTCTTCACCACCAAACCAGTAAGGGATTAATTACAGTATTCTTGGACTCAAAAATGCAGGACTGAAAGCTGATGTGGAATATCCCTGGCTTTTCTGAAAGTCCATTTCACTGATTAATGAACAGAAAAAAGCTGTGAAGCCCTTTTTCAATATTCAGCTTAATTATGTCTTCACTGACACTTAAAGACCATTACTTCTTGAAATGCTTGTCATGGTCAGCCATCTAAATGTGTTTATTTTGCAGAACATGAATAAGTGATGCAACTAATCACAACGCAAGTGTTATGCAGCTTCACAACATTTTTGTTGTTTGGCATAATGAGCAAGCTCAGAAGAGGTGCTTGGCTGTTGGCGCCATCTCTTCCTGACGACTTCCATTCCACTGAGTAGCTCCAGACTGGCACCTAAATGGATTGCAAACGGCCAGAACACATCCATCTCCAAAGCCACAGACCCTCTTTTAAGCATATGCAGTTTCAAAATACACCCAGCTCTTCTGCTGAAAAGATTTTGGTTTTCAAGACTGAAAATTCTAAGAGGTAAGCCAGTCAAGCTAAACACTTGAAAAATTAAATCTGAAGTGGAGACTCCTACAATTGCCCTCTCAATGGCAAAAAACGGGTGAGAGGAGCTGATAGCAGACCATCTACCTCTCCAGACAGCATGCAATAACGTGCCTGCTGCTAAGAAAAGTTTTGTACTCCTATTGCAAGTGCCATTTCTATGTGTGAACTCCCTCATTTTTTGAGTGCTAAAACAGTGTTAATTTTAATTGATAAGAATGTCTGCTGGCCAAAGGGAGAGACAACACCTCCCTTTCCAGTGAAGCGTTTTCTGATGTTCAGTCTGTCCCAGCACTGGACAATAAGGTTTGCTCCCTTGTGAGAACAAAATCTGGTGAAGTATTTTGCCTGTACCTCCCTAAAAAGATAGCCTTTTCTCTGTTTTTGTTTATTTTTAATCTGAAAGCAGCTACTCCACTTAGGATGAAACCCAACATGGGCCAACCTTTAATGTTCACCTTAGTATTCAGCTACCTAACCAACATGTGCACACAGCCCCTGCAAAAGGCTGATGGAAAACTAACTTCTTTTCTTGCCGCCTGGTGAGTCACAGCACCGCTAGAGGTGTAATGAAATAAATAGATTTAAACACAATGACTTTGCTTGCATCTTTCCTTTATTTTCCACAGGGTGGTTTTCTTACAGAAGGCCAGGAGCGCTGAGGTGAGGCATAAATTGCATCCACACGCGTTTATTCCCCTTCTCCCCCCTTTCTTCCTTACCAGGACGGAGTTCCCAGAACAAGAAAGGAGGAAGAAAAGCAGGGGGCAAAGCCCAGCAGATAAAACCGAGCGCAGCTGCGGCCTGCTCCGGAGTGGCCCAGGCCCAGCCGCTGCAGCTGCCGCCACCAGGCACTTACTGGTGGTGCCCCACTGGGCACGGTGGGGAGGAAGGCAGCGGGGGCTCTGCGGTGCTAACCTGAACCTTGGAAACCTGCAAACCACTGGAGCCTCCTGAGGGAAGGCATGGCAGAACATGTTCGAGTCGTTTGGCTGTTCGGGCAGCAGAAAATGTTTTCTGGCTTGAATATCTACGTTTTCCTCTAGGCTGCAGATTCTTTGGAAGTCCCACAGCAATATTCCTTCTCCTCCTGCCCTCACTGCTACAGTATTATGTACTGCAACAGTATTATACAATAATTTGGAATTCACTGAGTCTTCTTCGAAACAGGTGAATCTGCCACCTGACAGAAAATCAACAGCCTTTGATGCATACAGTGAACTTAGGCAAAACAAAGGGAGCTCAAACTGCTGCTGAAATGTATGAACTGCGGTGGGAATATGCAACCAGTTAAATGGGGAAGGGGAAATAAATACAAACATTTATGTTACTATGAAGGGCCCAGAAGAAGAAATGTAGTTAAGCAGGAAGTTCATTAACAAGAGAATAATTCAAAAGTACACACAACTGAGTATTAAATGCAATTATTCAGACAGGAAATAAGAATTAAAAAGTAATTATTATATTTTGCAAAGGGAGAATAAATGTAACAGAACCACTCTGTTCAGTAGCTCCTGCTTTTCGCTTTTAATCCTCACTAGTAGATCCTCATGCCCTCCATGCCCTCTCAAATCAATCAAACATGGTAATTAAAAAAAAAAATAATCCACTTCAACATCCCAATACACCCGGGGCAACAACACATACAACGTCATGGAAATAGCAGGAAAAAATCCAGCCATCAAATAATTGACTGCTGCTCAAAGCATGTGCATTTGTACATTCAGGACCTAGGTCCCAGTTTCCTACGGGACAGGCATTTTCAGTAAAAGCCACTGTTCCATAAACATTATCACACCGTCTGATTTGAAAGAGCAGTTAAAAGCTATCATCTGTGACAGACCAGGTAAGCCAAACAACCTGAGTTGGCTTGACTGCGTCAAGTCCCTGAACGTTCAGGGACTAAGCAAACTACATTTATACTTGAAATATTTTGACCTCAGACCCACAACTGCTCCCATCAGGCGCCCAGCAATGAATACCTAAATACCTTTTCTTCTGCCTCTAAGTCTATCCATGAGTTTCTGCACATGCTTTGCTTTCTTTTACACTTAGAAAGGCAAAACATCTCTTTGGGCCACAGTAACAAACTTCAAACTCTATTCTTTGATAGAGGGTGAGAGAAAAAAAAGAAGAACAATAAAATCTCTTCCACCAGAAGCATGTTTGGTAGCCTTCAAGAAACAGATGATGTAGTAAGATGTAAGGACAAAGCTATGACAATTTTAAATCAAGTGCAAATGTCAGAAGATGACAGACAAAGAGAAAAATAAGCACAAAACAAATTCTTAAAATGTCAAGTGTCTTCCTGGAAACCAGATTACCACAGGGCAGGGAGCGAGCCAGCATTAGAAGCACACAAGCTTAAAATGCAGCAACAGCAGCCAATGAACAAGAGCGATGACGCTCACAAATTCCATATATGCCTCAAGAATCCCTTTTCAGATCTCAGCAGCACTTCCAGCAAAAGCCCCACCTCAGTATAACCCCATCCACAGACTCCGAATTCCATTTTTGTCACAGCTCAGTACACTGAAATAATTCATTGTGTTTGTTTCATTTTTTTGATCTAGACAAAAGTTATTATACATGCAGAGCATCTTCTAAAGAAAGCCGCTGCTTCAGCTGTTTCAGCAGTCAATGGTTCAGTAATAAACAGTTGGACCTACAGCTTTGAGTCCTTTAGTACAACTGTTTATGAATTATTTTATTAGGTATTTTTTATACTAAATGTGCATTGCAAGCCAATTTACTTCCAGTAATGCTTTTGGAGACTGTTCACGTTTCTTCCAAAGGCACTATTAATCTTGTAAAAGAGAATAATAACCTGAATCAGACCAGATATAGTATTAAATATTTCTGCAGTTCGATATATTTTTAATTCACTTTGATGTCTGAGCCACTGCGCATTCATTTCACGATCATTTATACAATTAGGTTTACCACAGAACACACATGCAAAGCTTCCACGGAAACTTAATTTAAAGACTAATTACTAATATGCATTCCCACCAAAACCTATCATACAAAAATGACTCTCAGACAGACCAGGGAAGCTGAACAACAGATAGTGTATGTGTCTACACGACATGGCAAAGGTGTTAGGAGTAGCAAATCAAAGCTGTAAACCCTCCCCAAAACCTCGGTAATTCTGAACAACGGAACATTTGGAGAAGACTGGTATGCTGCCAGTCACACAGCGAACCCAGGGAGACAAAATTCATTAAATCAATTATTCATTAGTATTTAACAGCTCAGCACTGGATCCAATATTTCTCTTTTGGCTAAAGAACAGCGCTACAAATCCATCTACTTGTTACTGCACTGCTGAAAAAGTTAATGTCATTTATTGACAGGTTAATTTATAATGTTGCCTTAATTAAAAAATATTTTAAAAGATTATCTTATTTTCTGACTGAAATGAATCTGTGGGTAATTGGGAACAGTGTACCTACAATCTAAGGAATGATTTCAGGCAACTCAGTGTCCAATTAACACCAGCATCTGGTGTGTGGATTTTTTTCCTGTCAAAAACATCGGGCATATATTCATCATATTATTATTTAGTAAGAACAGAAAGTTTTATTCTGGATGTTATCCTTTCGGAAAAAGTACACAAACTACAGCTGTCAGTGTCTGGAGTCCACACAAGCAAAAGCAAACTCCCTATCACTGGCAGGCATGTGCAACAGTGGTGCGAAACCTTTTCTAGCCTGATTTCCAGAGCTATCCCAAAACTACATTAATGGAAGAGGTAAGTGTCCCTTGTGGCCAAGGCACAGAAACAAGGACCCATCTGCTCTCATCTGGAAGACCCTCTCTGAAGCCAGTTTCATGAAATACCAAACTCTGCTTGCTCAAGAAGGCAGCTTCTTCTTGTGGCTTTTCAAACTAACCTTTGCCAATAAAAAGGTAATGAAATAATATGATCTTCCAGATCAACCACAGCGAGGAGATTTGGGGCAGCAAGACTTGGGGTGGTACATGGAGGAAGCATCCTTTAATCCTTTAACTAGCTACTGTCTTCAGGGATGAGAGATTGATGAACCAGAATTTGACTGCTGCTTGCTTAGTAACACTGGATTTAGATTATTCAAGCATAATTTTTGAAATACAGTATTGCTTTTTTTTTCTTCACAAAATGTTCATAACTAACTCTACTACCTCTCTAAGGCCATAGTACACAACAGAAATAAATACTTGCTCTTGTTTTTTAAGTCAAAAAAGGCTTGGCATTTTAATAATGTTAGCATGTATGGACTTAAGCCTGTCTAATTCAAAGTATAGCATGCAAGCTCTGCTGATGTTTAGGAAAGGTATAGTACCATTTCCTTAGGGCATTCTTGCAATTATACAGAGAAGGGATGTTAACTTGGTACACCAAATGGTTACTTGAGAACAAAACAAATACTCCTTCCTGAAATAGGGTGATTCAGAAGAGGGTTGGGGCTTTGTAGTTGCCAGTATTTTGTTCATCAATCTTGGGTTTGCAACATTCACTGAATAAATAATTAAATTCGGGAAAGAAAAAAAAAAAAGCAGATAATCTTTTCTGAGTAACTGCATGATAATACTATATATATATGTTCCTCTTCCTATTTATTAGGAGCATCATTATTGCAACTTCTGACTTGGAAAATTATGAGAACTGAAACCAGCACTAATTTGAATCCAAATATTGGAAAGTTTTGCAAGAAGGCTTCAATGACCATATTCTACATGTATGCTCCTACATGAAAATCTACTGGGGAAGAAGAAATCATACATCTGTTTCTCATGAATGCTCAATTTTAATTAAATGTCATAACTCCAACTAGATCACAGTTCATCTTCCTTTCAGAAGTAAGGCAGAAAATCTATGCTCCTCTTTTTAACAGAGCTTTAACTGTGTTTCTAGGTTCACATTTGCCTGTTATTTACAACAAAAATTTCTTATCCTTCCCCATAAAATAAAGCAATTTTATCCCACCCATGTAGCAGGCCTATGCAACTGCTGCCAAATCAATAAATTAACAGACTCCCAGACTGATCATGCAAGGTAATTCTTTTTTGGCTCTTTTATCTCTAACCTACAGACAGCACTCCCCTCCCAGTTTTAAAACTAGAACTCAGCTCCTGGTCTCTGCTATTGTGCCACTGCCTACCAAATGGTTTTCATATAAAGAAACAATATATCAAGCTTATTTCCAGCATCTGTTTTCCCAAGATGATCAGAAGTACATCTATCCTCATGCTGCAAACGGTATGCACCGAAGACGTAAAGGTTCAGGATTCATATTCTGTCGGCTGCGTACCTAAGAAGGAACTCGGAGTTGCAAAGTACTTTTCAGAAAGGGGGGCGAGGGGGAAGAAAAGTGGCTTGTTTTTAAAGTTACTTAGCATTTTGAAAGTGAATCCAACTCTCTGTGGGAAAGAAATCTTTAAAATACATGGGTAAAATCCAAGCATCATGAACAGGTACATGCAACCTCCTTACAGGTACATGCTTCTCTCCTTACCCCAGAGGAGCTCCTAACACAACATACTTCCTTCCACTGTTTCACACCTCTCTCTTCCTGCCTTATTAATGTTGCTCTGTCCCATGGACCATATCTCAACCCTTTTCCTCGAACTGTGCAGTTTCAACACTTTCCTGCCCGAACTGGGGCAGTTCACAATACTCTTCCCTCCTCAGGGAGTTCCAACAAAACTCCAACACAGCAAGTTTATTACTGCCTACAGCAACATGGTTTGGATGGTTAAGGGTTTTCTTCATCACTCCCTCCTTGTTACTTGCAGTCAAAGCTAAAACACACTGCCTCTTTCCTGAATAGAAGTCCTCCAGTAAACCTCCTGTGATAAAATCGGTGCTGCCCCATTTTGCAAGAATAATCAAGGGAGGTACACTGAGGTAAGGAGGAGTCCCTAGCATCATCAGACTAGTACTGACTTGAATAAGATTTTGCTAAGATTTCAGCACATCACTGTTGTTTTCCCAGGAATCTTTGGGAATCCCAGCCTTCCAACACATACAGAAGCCTAAAACTTTAGCCTTTATGTAAGTTTACCTTGGTTTTATTGTGTCATGGTCTGAAAGAAGACTTTAGGTTCTGCATGCAAGCAATGCATCTTTCAGCAACAACAAATAACTGAAAGAACAAATAAACATAATACCACATTTCTCTTCTTCTATTTCAACTAAATTAAGAAAATCTGTACCAAAGGCAGAGAAACTAATGCCCCACTAAAAACAGCTGTATTACATGTTCTGAGAAAGCTGGTGGTCACCAGAATAAAATAATAGCACAAAACAACTGCTATGCCAGCTATTCCTAGCCTGCAATCTGTACCTTCTTTCACAGAGATAATTTTTTCAATAACATAGTGTGCATTAGGCAAATTAATCAATTGCCTGGAGGCCTCTGAAAACTCCCCAGTCTTGAGACAGTAAAGAAAACAAAAACATAGCTTGAAATTATTTATTAGAGCTGTAATAAAAATCTTTTGGTAAGTATTGTCCATGTTAGATAAACTAAGGATGACTTCACAAAACCATACAGTTATCTGAGTTAAGCCTCACTTAATTTCTAAGTGAAGCACTTGGAAGGAGTGGAAAGAAAGAAAATGAACTTAATGGAGTTGCTCTGAAAGGTCTGGGGAGTAAATTCCTCTGGTTTTACTGACATGTCTGATCTTGAGATTAAGCTTTCAGTTTAATTTACAACAAGGCTTCTCTCTTGTTTCATTGGGAGACATACACTGAACCTAAATGAACAAATAGCAACAATATTTTAAAATGCCACTTCTGTTCAAAATGCCTAGCTCCTATTTCTCTTACTTGGAAAAAGAGGAAGTGTAGCCTCTATGAAGACTCCTAGGGGCATACTACTAATTTCTTTTATTCTTTTTTTTTTTTTTCTTGTGGTAAACTGATTATCTTCTTCTTTGAAAACTCCATTTAGCAAGCTGAACAATATACACCATTGAGATTCATGAATGGCATTTCATTTTCATGGCAATTGGCATATCAGGTCTCTTTTCAGGGGGAAGACTGACCAAAACCAAATTTATTTATTTATTTATTTGATTTGACTTTCACCAGCAAGTGAACTTTTTTTTTTAATTTAATTTTTTTAAAACATAACAGCTAACTTTTTGTCTCCAGAGGAAACATTCCTTTTTATTTTTTATTTTTTAAATGGCAGGTATTTTAAGCTTGGCTGCTCACCCTCCTTCCTTTGCCATGAGCAAGACGACATCCAAACATCACCTGTCATGTCGTTTCAGCATTAGTATCATTAGACAGGAGGACGGGAAGAATCACAGACAGTATCTAAGGGTGGATTGCCTAATACAGAAAATGACAAAGAGAAGCAGGTAGAAAGCGCATAAATAAGTTACCCATCAATGAATCAGACATGTGAACCATTTTCCTAAGTGTGCTGAAGAGCTTTCCTAGGCATAGAGGGGCAATGATGACTATATCCACTTCACAAGTATTTTTGGTATCAAGCCATTAGCCAGGCAACTTCTACTCCCAATCTGAGATCCTTTCACAAGTATTTTTGGTATCAGGCTATTATCCAGGCAACTTCTACTCCCAGTCTGAAATCCCTTCCAATTACTGCACATCCTTCCTGCAGTGAACTCAGACCCAGCAGTGTAGACTTACGTGTTTAGTTTTATCTAGGTTCGAAAGCCACCAAAATGGACAAACCAGCTGGCCAATTAGCAGTCATGCAGCCATGCCATAAATGAGTGGGGCAACACGGGGCACGGGAGAGGAGGCCAGGGATGGCAGCAGATGGGCTAGCTTTCTTCTCAGTCACCAATCTGGTCCACACAAACACAGCCAAGAGCTAGGAAGGAGGAGGAGGAAGAGGAGAAAGAGCTTGGCCATTTCTCTCATTATGTGCAGGGTACATCTAAACCACATCATAAGCATGGTGAAACTATGCCAAAAGCCAATATAACAGAACTGGCAGACAGCAGGTCTCACCGCTCCCAAGAGATTTTCCTTTGTTGCATCTAGTGAGCCCAGCACAGGCACGTGTGCCAGCCAGGACATCGCTACCTGAGGCAGAGCCCAGAACTGCTGCTCCCAGAGGCAGCCCCCTCTCCTCCCTCACACCTACTGACTGGTTGCTTTTAACATTCACTATTCACACAAACACATATTTTCTCAATTCTCTCTTCTGTATAGAACCTGCAAGCTTTAGATAAATAGACCCAAACTCTCCCCCAGCGAAACACCCCTGCAAGCCTGCCCCACAAGTCAGTACCGCTGCCAGTTCCACACGTGCCCCAGTAATACAACGGTGAGTTTACTTAAACTCTTCCTCCTCTTCCCTTCTTCCTCTAAAATCTCAGATCCATCATTAGTTGCCAACTTCTCCCTCAATTTGTTCCTTCACAGTTTACATAGGTTATATATGGCACCAGTTATACATATGAAAATATGATGATTGATTGCTGAAGAAAAAAAAATATCAACAGAGAGAAACATGCATAAATCAACAGAGAAAAAAACAGGAATAATGCTTCACAGGCAGCAGAAGAAGGCAATCCTATTTAAAACAACTCAGGAGCCAGAAGTACCTCATGTTGAACAAAGGAATTGGAAACAAAAACCATTAGAAGCAATTCAGCCTTCGCTGAAACCTATACACATCATCATTAACAATAATAATTTGGCTCTTCATGTGTAATCACTGTATGCTGGCCTCACTTTACGCTCATAATGCCCATTAATGTCAGCAGGAATTGTGCACATGGGCACCACGCCGGGCTGCAGCCTGGTTTGCGGAGACGAACAGCTCTCTGCTAACTCTTCCCCCTCGTCCAGCCGAGATTCCCAGCCCAGGAATTCCCAACACAGAACAAGGAAGCAGCCGCACAGCTGGACTGAGCCAAACACAGAAAAAGCTATTCTTCTGTTTAGTTCAGTAATACAAGAAGTCAGCATTATTAAAGCAACTACAGAAAGGGAAGCTGTAACTCTCTGCTCACGCAGTATTGAATTCAAGACAGCGCACACTGGAGCAATGTGAGGACACACATCATCACAACCCTAAGACTAATTTTCATGACTGATTCCATACGTTAATATTACCTCAAAATGGTCATGAAGATCATGGATGCAGAACATGCCAAAAATAAACGAGGTCTAACCCAGCACAGTTCATCCAGGACACCTTCCACGCTCCCCTCACACAGCACACATGGGGCAAGGGGGAGTGGTAATATTCCTCCCCAGCATTTTGACAATATCCTCACAGGTTGAAACTTCCACAGAAACTACTAGAAGATACCACTTCTACATTATAGGAAAGTTCAGACAGAAAAAATAGCATTAAATCGCTGATTAATATACCAGTCATAATGCTCATCAGCTATATAGTCACTATAATCCTCAACTGACCTGAGATGCAAAGACAGGGTCTAACTGAACTCTATTACATACAAGGTTGAACAAAATTATAACACACATACTTTTTGCCATGCTTTCAGTAGCTCAGATGAGTTACAAAAAAAAAAAAAAAAAGGCTATGGTTTTCTTCATATAGGAGCAAAACCACCAGGGAAGCTTCCAGGAACATAACTGTAGGCTACTAAGGGAATTCATTTTACAAAAATATCTACAGTAAATAGAGAATAAACTGTTCAATTGGATCAATGCTTTATTTTCTAGTATATCTCATCTTCTTTTCTCAACAGAATAGTCCGTGTCAGTCTAAATCAAGCGATAAAAGTACAATAATTTTGTGATAGAAGGACAAGGGCAGACATTATTTCTTAAGGTAGACTTATTTCACTCATTTGTCCTAAAGCTATGTCAAATCTGAAGCCATCAGTATAGCTACCAAATCCAATGAAAGATTTCACGTAAAAACCTACAAAATTGTGGATTCCAAATGTTTTTTCCTTAAGTAAAAGATCAAGCAAAGTTCAGCAGAAATACTTACAAAATCTAATCTTTATTTCTCAGGCTTATAAATAAAATCTTCCATTAGGTGACTCCTACACAACTTCATAATTCACTCCCAATCCCTCATGCACTTGCAGTGCTCATTATTTCCTCTTAAAGAACCTCTGCTTGTATCCCCATCATCTCAAGACACTTATTTTGTTTTCCATTCCACAGTAATTTCTCATTTTGTTATCTTCCTTATAATGATTTAGGCAACATACTTAAGCATCCTTTGGATAGGGACATGGAACAGAACAGTCCTCCAGAAACCCTGCTTGTCAGTACCCCTTACTTTATTATAATTAATTATATAGCTAAGTTATTGCTTTTTTAAGTATTTAATTATTCTATCAGGTATTACGTGACATAAGACTAAGTTCTGTATCATTAAGGACTGTGGATTAGTGTTCTATTATATTAGAACCTATTTTCATAACATATTTTCATTAGCAATTCATTTCCTTTGGCCCTGAGAGTTCTGCAGGAAGTCAGTAGGCACATCAGTCTAAACAAAAGTTTTCTGGGTGATTTCGTTCATCCCATCCCTGTATGGAGAGAAAAGGGAAGGTCAAGAGCAGCCAGAAGGAACAAGTCATCTACACGTGTGAGAACGCCTTCTCTTCACTGCATACAAAGCTTGGTGCCTGCTTTGACACCCGTCCCCAAACCTTTGCAGAATTTCTGAATCACTAAACCTACTTAACCATCTCCGTAGTTTCCATCTTGCTTCTATTGAGACTCATTATGCCCTGGATGCAAGGATAATTTCACTTCTATTTGTAGAGCACACATCTTGCAACATATACCTTACTTCTATGAGCCAGGTACTCTTCCAAAGGTACAGTGCCTACACAGTGCGTCTCCAGAGATTGTCTCCATGATTCAGGAGATGAAGAAAAAGGCTGAGTGACAGTCAAGAAGCCAGAAAACCCTCCCCACCAGAAAAACATTTAATATCTGCAAAAATTAAAGAATGTGGAGAAAAAAGGGTGTAAGGAAGGACCACACCAGGCAGGTGGAAAAGACCTACCCTCCAGCACAGTGCCCTGGCCATCTGGAACCTCAATCCATCTACAAACACCTTTGTCACTTGAAGCCTCCAGCTCAAATCCCTTGAAAGGTTCATAAACTATACTCACAGAAAACTGCCAGTCATAACCAAGATACGCTTGCGTTTGTAAAAAAGCCCTACATTAAAACTCTTGGAGCTTTAGCAGTGCACCTCAGAAAAATTCTGATACTCTTATGCAGTTAAGTAGCTAATTGTTAAGGAAAAAAAAATCCTTAATTGAACATTGTGATTATAAATAAATCAAGAGAGTTTAATTCAGTAATCACATAAAATTCACACTCCATTTATCTGAACAGATTCTACAGCAATTGACACCTTCTTCATATGCTATCCAGCACACAAAAATGCGCACTGCAATTATAACAAGTTAAACCTTACATTTTGATTTTTGATTTGGTTTAAAGGAACTCCCTGTCACTAAAGGAAATTGTTTGCCATCATGGCCAAAAAATCCAAAACACTCTTTTGTAAGTCAAAAACGATCTCTTCATCGGTTATTTTAGCAAGAAAAGATATTCTCCATTTCCTGCAAAAGTGAGGCAGTGCTTGCAATTTTTCATTAGCTTCTTTGTATCAACATACACCTCACTACAGAACATCAAATACCATCATGGCAAGATCACACATCTTCAGTCTGCACAAGTAAAATAGTCTCTGCTTCAGTGGTAACTCAGCTCTGAAACCATTTCTAAAATACAAAGAAAAGCTCTGAAAACTCCTGCAGTATTAATGTAGCCTTCACAGAGACAAATCACCAGTCATTCTTTACTTAGCATACCTGTGATCTCAGAAAATATAACAAAGAAGTTATTTTTAAATAATATTTTTAGGAACCTAATTTTTGAGGTCTCTTTTTGATATGGTCTTTAACGCAGAACAAATCACTAAATGTAATTACGAAAACAAGCCTTTAATATCTAACAATAGATGTCTCATTCATTGTAAAAGACTATCACAAAGATAGTTCATAAAAATATCCTATCTAGAAATAAAATATAAAAATATACTATGAAACATTGATATTTATGACAGTATTTCCAATAAAAATAAGAAACCTGATTTTTTATAGCAAGATATTCTTGAAAAAGAATACATAGCAAGATATTCTTCAAAAAGAAGAATATCTTCAAGTTCTGAAGAGATATCCTAATATCCTTAGTGAGCTTTTCTGCTGAAAATAAAATTGTGATGGATACTTGCTTCCATATGGAAATTAATTTGACAGTTGCAGGTTACAGTTTTCTCTGTTCAATATCCCATCGAGTATTCACCTTCTAATAGCTTTTTTTGGAATGTTTGTCTAAACTTGCTTCCTATTCAAAACGTTATTAAAAAAAACAACAACACGCTTTGTATCTAAATACTGAAGAAGAAAAAACAAGAAAGCATAAGGTATGCACTGCGACTGCTGTTGTTTTAAAAAGGAAAATGAGGATCAATAAATTAAATTTGATGTGAGCAACTCATTGTCCCCCGGTAGAAAAGAATACCAGGCACAGAAGGTGTGTGATTCATGAGCCAGGCTCAGAATTTTGAACGCAATATAGAAGGAAGTTAGCTGTCTAGATACTGGTCTTATACCCTTGCACCTCTTTTATAGACTCGTACACAGCTTTACAGCTTTCTCCAAAAAGCAGCATATGGAATAAACAAGCTTACCCATACCTCAGAAATAAAGAACCCTGCCCCGTGCAGCAATCAGCATTAGAGGAGCTCAGCCACGGCACTGGTTGCGACAGAGTCTCTCCTGCAGGGTTGCCATCTTCCCTACCGAGGCCAGCTTGTAGGAGCCACATATTCCAGTTCGAACAGCAAACTGGCTTCCAAATAAAATTGCACAAAATAGTGGACCAACAGAGAATCAAATCAAAAAAGCCTGCCCACCCTGTCTTCCACTTAGTTCAGCAATTTGGCTAAATAAATAAATAAATAATCATATTTAATAACTGTGGAGCAACTATTTTCATAGAATGTTTTGGGTTGGAAGGGGCCTTAAGACCATCTACGTCCAACCCCCTGTCATGGGCAGGGACACCTCCCACTAGACCAGGTTGCCCAAAGTCCCATCCAGCCTGGCCTTGAACACCTCCAGGGATGGGGCATCCACAGCTTCTCTGGGCAACCTGTGCCAGGGCCTTGCCACCCTCTGAGTAAAGAATTTCTTTCTCGTATCTAATCTAAACCTACCCTCTTTTAGTTTAAAACCACTCCCCCTCGTGCTATCGTTATCTGCCTGAGCAAAAAGTTGCTCTCCAATTTTTGGCACATGAGACAAGGACATGGACAGTAAGAAAACTATATATTTGAAATTGTGACCCTGAGCTCCTTGTAAGCATTTTCATAAAATAAGGCTCCAATTCTTTTAAAGACTACATAGCAGGAAATGAAATGGGGGAAAGAAGACTGCTTGGGATGGGTAAAAAAGTTAAGCGTGTAAGAAAGTTCCTGCCTGAAGCAAGCTGCAACAGATAACTTAAGAAAACAAGTTGTGTTATGCCACTTTCACTTCATTTTTCAGCAACAACATTAGCATTGTGCTCATGAAAGGAACAGCACAGTTTGGGCTAGGAATACAGATGACACTATTGTTTGGTGGCTTATGACTCAGCTAGCAGCCCCATTCAGTTCAACAATGATGTATTTTCAGCACAAGGATAGTAAAGCCATTACAAAGTTTGGTGATATGCAGAAATACAAAATGAATTAGGAGAAAAGAGGCACTATTTAATCATGGCTTTTTTTTTTTTATTTAGGTCCCTGAAGGAAGGTTAGTAAATCTACAAAAATAACAACACTTATGTAACCAGTAAGCATTTCTGCTTCAGATTTATTGAGGGCAGATAACTTTTTGAAACTGGGTTTTAAAACCTGTTGCAGGGATAATCAGTTTTGTTTACATTAAACTGTTAGTAAGTACAAGTTGGAAACCCTCACTGTAACACACACAGTTTTTAACTAAAGCGTCATAACATACATATAGGTTACCTGTTTTTGTAACTTTAAGGGCACATGCTTCATTAAGTAACAGTCTAAAAGTGATCTCTTAAGCACAAACACACTCCATAACTGTTTAATTCACTAAGCACATTTTCTTCTGTGCGTTCTACAGAAGCTACCAAAATTGAGATGCTTGCCCAGGATAGAGTCATTGGGCACATATGAAGTCACTACTATGCAGCAATTAAAAGAAAAGATAAAATGACTAAACAACTGCCAACAAGACTGTACAACGAGAGAGCATCCTATTATTTCAGAATTTATATTACTTGGAAATTCAGCAGTACATCCAAGTTACACAATCATGTATCAATTGTGAAAGCAGAAAATTTAATCAAAACCATTACTAAAAGAAATAGATACTATATGATGTTTCTTGCAGCAATAGTAAAATCAAGATGGCAGATACCTTCTTCTGTGTCCCAGAAAACTCCTGATGTATGATATAGCCTATCACATTCAAACACAGCAATGCTCTTTAAAGACACCTGTTTTAACATGAGATTGAAAAAATAAAATAAAATAAAATAAAAATATACATGGCAATGTGTGCATGTATGTCCACATCCATGCAGTATGTGCATATCTCAGAATTAACCAGAACAGATGCCTTTGTGCAGAACCTCCTCTACTCGTTTCTTTAAAATGTCATGTCCTCCACCACAGGAAGAACTCCTAGTACTTTGGTCTCTGAAAACAAACCAGTGAACACATTTTGTCCTGTCAGAATAAACAGTCCAAATGTTCATGGCTCCTTTTTAACTGGAAAGAGATTATTACATCTGCAACAGAAGCCAGCAAAACTGAAGCAGTATTCAACTGGTAAAGCAGCATAAAAGATACTTTAAACCCACAAAAAAAGTAAGAATAACTTGTGATCAGCTATAAAGAGAGATGAGAATTTCTTTGCCAGTAACCAGACTAAAATGCCTTTTTTCTAATCTGGGCTTCAGTTCTAACATTTCCCATTCTCTCCGTTGGCTTTGCCCGTTCCAATCCTCATGGTCCTGGGCACAGCTGAGGGGCACCATCTTGTACAACAGAGACCATGTCTGCCCAGACGATACTTGTAACACATGGTATTTCATCAGTACCTGACTTTATGTATTTATGTAGGTGTGTATATCCGTATCTATGTATATCTTCACTCTGGCATAAAGATGATCACAGAATCATCTAGGTTGGAAGAGACCTCCAAGATCACCTAGTCCAACCTCTGACCTAACACTAACAAGACCTCCACTAAACCATATCACTAAGGGCTACATCTAAACGTCTTTTAAAGACCTCCAGGGATGGTGACTCAACCACTTCCCTGGGCAGCCCATTCCAAAGCCTAACAACCCTTTCAGTAAAGAATTTCTTCCTAATATCTAACCTAAACCTCCCCTGGCGCAACTTTAGCCCATTCCCCCTCGTCCTGTCACCAGGCACGTGGGAGAAGAGACCAACCCCCACCTCGCTACAGCCTCCTTTAAGGTAACTGTAGAGTGCGATAAGTGATCAACAACCTAAACTTTAAACTAGATCTGAGCCCACAAAAAACTACCTGGAAAGGAACAGTTCTTGCATATTCTCCTTCATCTAATCTTTTTAATTAAAATGGGTCAGGTTTTTGAAGAGGGTCTAGCAAGCAAGGAGGAAAAGTCCCATCTCCAATTCTTCTTTTCAGCACAAAAACAATATCCCCGATTTCAGTCCTTCATAACAAGTTACCATTTCCCAACAAGCTCCAATGGAAACACCAAGCCTCTCAGAGGTACAATGTTGACAGCCCGCTTCAGAGCAGCCCATTGACACCCAGGCTACATTTTTACATAATTCCTTGAGTGAAAAAAAAAAAACCACAAATGAAGGAAAACATTCAAAATACAAAGTCACTTTTCAGGCAAAAAGCATTTGGACAATGCCCTCAGCAATGCTCCTTAACTTCTGGTTAACCCTGAATTGCTCAGGCAGTTGGACTCAATGATCCCTCCAGCTGAACTATTCAATACAAATTTTGTGTTACTTGATATTTGCACTGGTTCTGCTCACCTCAGCAGCATTATGTGACAGCCCAGACTAATTAATTTGTCACCACGAACCAAAGCTAAGATTATGCACGAAACCAGCACTTAAAGGACAAGAGGGAAGAGTAAATCATTTTATTATTATCTAGAGCTGAAAAAAAAGAGTTTCTGAATCATGGTCTAGCTTTCGAGTAGTCTGGACAAAGCTTCATAGTTTCTTTCAATAAATTCCCACATCACAAATAACAAATGGTGACACATCTTTAGCAAAGTTGACCATACCCAATTCTAAGTTCACCAAAACCAAAGAACAACACGAGGACAGAGAGCATCCCGCTGCTCATCACTTCCAAGGGCACAAAGAGGCAGCCTCAGGAGCTACCAATCTCCTGGCCTCACCTGAGCACAATGGACTAAAACCACAGGTACCTTGGCATTGCCTTTTTACCAAAACCATACGCACTAATGACAGGATGGAAGAAAACAGCACTACTGCCTCTCATCACCATTTCCTCCAACCTCCATCACTTTCTGCAGGCAGGCTCTTCACTTATTTTGCCTGTTTTTACATTTCTTCTCCGTTTTCCATCTTCCTGCTACTGAAGCCTTTGTTCACCCCTATTTTCCATGATTTTAGTCTCCTCTCATGTTATTTTTTTTCTAGTGGTTTTCAACAGCTCATATGTTTTTAAGGTATGATTCATGTAATAATGAGGATTGCTCCTGATTTCAGCCAACAGCAACCAGGAATATGTATAAACATTCTGCTTTTGTTCTCAATAGCAAGCCAAAAAAATCAGGTGAAATTTAACAAGGTTTCAAGCTGAAATCCACATCAAGCATGCATATCACTAGTGCCTCGTCTGTATTCTGTGGTTGTGGAGACCTGGCTTTCAACCTCTAACCCGTTCTATTTGAGCCTTTCAACCTTCCCTCAAATTTCAGCAAGTCTCTTTTCTTTACACTCATGGAGTGTCTTACCCCAGAATTTATTTCCTACTTCCTTTTCCTTAGTAAATTACATATATACATACACAGAAACACCTAGGTTGGCAAAGACCTTCAAGATCATCTAGTCCAACCATCAGCCTGACCTTCCTAGTCCCATCACTACACCATGTCCCTCAGTACCACGCCCACACGTCTCCTAAATGCCCCTAGGGATGGGGACTCCACCACTGCCCTGGGCAGCTCATTCCAGTGTACAGGCCAGCTGCGGAGCCAGGCTGAGTGAATGAAGCCACAGCAGGTGCAAGCACTGCTGAGGGCCCACAGCAAACCTAGAACGGAATCCAGCAACCTGGGGCCTCGCAGGGAGACTTGCAGCAGGTGAAGTACAGTTAGCATCAGCCTGGGCTTGTGAACAGCCCTAACACCCCTAGCAGCTGCAGGTTGAAAATTAGATCTGATATGGGATTAGGGTTTCTTAGAGTCCTTGGCTGAAAATGCCACCATCTGCGGAGAGAGCCAAAGAAGTAGCATACAGTAAATATTCCGGCTAATTTCAATAGGCCTTAGAACATACACTTTTCTAATACTGTAACAAAGAACAAAATAATTTGCCTCTCAGAAATGGCTGAAGCAAAGTCTTAACTAACAGCCAGACCACAGTTTGAAATAATTCAGCATAAAATTAACACATCAATGCTCTATCTGACGTCTTCCACCTGTTCAGGTCTTGCTATCCTTGGCTCCCGACCTCAGCAGCTGTACTCCAGTAATTCTGGCTTCAAAATTGCCTGGGCAATGTCTCTCCAGCTGAGGAAAAAATTGCCTTTGCTTTGCCACTGGTGTGTATGGGGAGACACAGCAGTGTGGGACTTTAAGCAGCAGAACTGTTTTGAAACAGTTGCCGACGTAATCGTGGAAAGAAGTTGGTCTCCCATGGCATTTTTGAATTGTGAACTTCCAATTGTGCACCAGTACTGAAAATCTGAAAGAGCAATTTAGCAGCACTGTTTTGCCATCAACTCTCGGGCTGTGGTCATGCAAGCCCCTGCAATACTGAAGTCAAGGGATTTTTTCCATGCATTTCTCTGGTGCAGAATCAGAGCTCGTCTCAGCAACAGTCAGTTATTCCAATGCTTCAAGACTTTTGCAGGCAACTTCCTTGTTCTCTGTCCTTCAGGCCTACTTAGAGGGACAAGAAAGCTCTGCCTCCTTTCTTTCAGGATCCCTCCATGCCTTTGAAGTCCCCCTCGCCACTCTCCCCCAGGCCCCTCTGAAGTGCATCTCCTTGTTTCGCTCACCAGAAGCAAGAAGGGATGCAGGCTTCAAGCCAGGCACATCCCCAAGCCCACGACAGGGGATCAGGCACCATCGGGGGAGATGGGCAGAGGCAAGACACAGCCTTATATACCCCATTAAATTAGTCATCCTATGCATTTTAAGAGTGTTAATTAAAATAATAAGCCTTTTTTTACTCAGGCAGGTAAGAGTCACCCTTTATTGTAGTTGAGCTGGTGTTTTTTACCTTGTGCTTCATGCTCAGCCACATTCTGCTGAACTTAACAAAGGAGTATTGTGCACAATGTGTCAGAGCACAGGGGGACAGAGAAAGAGGCACGCCTTCTCATCAGTTTTTGATTGTGAAATACAGTGTAATGGACCCTCATTAATTCAATTCATGCTGGTAAGACCAACACTGAATTATTAAATTATTGTGAACAAGTTCCAGAACAAATAGCATAAAAGGATTCTTAACTGCAAAGTATACTTTGCTCATTTGTGTTGACAGCTGTAACATAACTATAATTATTTATTATACTCTGTAAATTACAATCTTTTTTTTTTTTTTTAATATGAACCTTCTACATAGCACCAGCCATTGCACTTCTGTTGAACAATGTTCAAACCTGTTTTTAATTGCTTTTCATGAATTCTTAAGTGAGAAAATTAGCTGAGTTGTTCTGGCATATGTAACAAAGGCACTGACATAGTAAAAAAAAAAAAAAGGAATAATTTGTGCCAATTTTCTCATTTTTATTAGGAAAATCTCTTATACGAGATACTTCATGACACACTTTTTCCATAAGATGGAAGGGTCTGGAGGGGGAGAGAAGATACTGGGGTGTTAATAAGCTTGTTATTAGCCTGATGGCAAAAAGTTTATACCTATTTATACTACAAGGCCTACCAAGGGAATCTGCAAACTCAGATGGGAAGACAGTACTTAGCAGTAAGCAATACTTCATTAGCATTTCAATGCATATGTTACTATCTTCCCCCCCTTTTTTTTATTCGATGGCAATACATAAGTATCACTCAGACAAAAGATATAATTTGAATTCTTTCTGCACTTCTAGTATGACAATAAATCAAATACACACCTGAATCTGGCTTGGACCAGAACAGCACAGTTGAAAGAATGGTACAAAACCAGTGTCAAGCCACCATCCTAGTCTAGAGTTGAAGAAAGGTTACCTCACACCTTGCAATTGAGGCTGGTATCACCCAGGGGAATCAGTAAAACTCAACCATGCGTCTTAGGAAGGGTAGCAGTTATATATTTGCATGTCTTTTGGGAGAAATGGCTAATTAGGGAATGGCACATTGTACAGTGAACCTGTTGTTAAGAACTGCCATTGTATTTCAGACAATGAAGACCAAAACATTGGCAGCACTAAAGGAAGAAATGCAAATCATTATGCTTCAATGTCCTTGAGTGCAGTGCTTTTTATGGCTTGCTATCCTTACTTTAAGGAGCCAGAATCGACTCTGTTGGAAGGAACAGGTTTAGTCAAAACACAGCATTCCTTTTTCAGGTGGTGTTAGAAAATAGGCCTATTTCCATTTCTTACCACCTTCAAATGAGAATGAAATCTATGCTGTTTAATTATACTTCCATACTACCCAGCAGCCCCCTGACTACAACCAAGCCATTTTTATGGTGCATCCATATAAAACACTGCACTGTAGCCCAGCAATCCAGTGCTGTAACTAGTTACATAAAACTGTTGCAATTGTCTATCAGGTGCATGTTAGCACTGAACACAGCAGGCCCCTCCAAAAGCAATACTCCCCCCTCCGACAGAAGTGAAGCACCGATCAAAGCAGTTTCTAGAGAAATTCCAGTGGACTCAGGTTACTATATAATGTCTGATGCTGCTTAAGAGCAAAAATACAAGGAAAGAAGTCTCCTTTTCCCTGGAAATTTTTGAATATTAAAAAACAAACAAGCAAGCAAAGCCCTTCCCTATCTCTAGGCTGTCAGACAGAGAGAGCTGCCAGGAGGCAGACAATAGCAGGGAAATGGGCTGGAACCTGGAAAGGTTACATGCTACATTTATTTCCTTAAGGCAGGATCAGCTTTACCTACATCACTCTGACAATTGACTAACTTATCCTTAAAGGCCCTTAAGGATGAAACGTCACCTGGAAATATAACTATGTTCGCTCCATCACTCGGATGGCGAACAGAAATGCGAAACAATCTCAGACCTCTGCAAAACTGCCTGTTTGGGAGTGAATTGGTCGCAACTGGAAGGAACTTTTCCAGCTTTAATATGTTTTACTTTGTGTCACTGAATCCAGCCTTCCCTCCTCCCACGTTCACTACATTATATCAAGAATCATACCAGATGTTAAGAGAGGAACCATCTACTGCATCTAATTTTCTTCTGAAATACAGTGATAGATTAACTTGGTGTAAGGTCTTTGTTCTCCATCAGATTGCTTTTTTCTACGAGTCTTCAAACAGCCTGTTTTTCTCTAACATTTCTGTAGTAAAGGAAGACAAGCCAACTGGTCTACTGCTTCTTCAGCTTTCACTCTCCTTGGGTGGAAAAAGAAAACTGAGGGGAAAAGAAAACAAAAACCACGAAGGAGAGCGTGAGCAGCATGCCCCTTTTCTCTGCCCACCTTCCTTGACCTTTACCAAACCTCAGCTAGCTACTGAAATGAGAAATTCCAGAAATACGTATTATTCCCCAAAGCAAACCCTCCTCCTACACAAGCTGCTACCACACAGACGAATCTCTGGCTCAGACTGTAAGCCATTGCATACTATTTTCTATTTGAAGTTATCTGCACCTGCTAAGGCTGGATGGTACCCTCTGCAAGTAGAATACGGCCAACATTGAACAGAAAAGGATTTCTGGTGTGGATGGATGTGCCTTCACCAACATGCTGGATTGCTTTACGTCACCTTCTCTAAACTACCTCCCCTCAACTCGATTTTAAAATCTACAATACCATCCACCTTTCTATCTTCCTTTTAGGTGTCATGAAACCTGAAATGGTCTGTACTGTGGCACTTCATGTGCAATGCATCTTTTGTCATATCCATTTTATTTCACTTCTGTGTACATAAGCAGTGCTTGCACTGCTTGTCAAAGGCTTTTAATTGTATGTATTTTAAGATGCTTTAAAAGAAAAACACAAGTCTGACAGAAGCAGTAATGACTGTTTTTTCACTTCCACAGAGCACTCGATCATACTTAACACCCACTGGAGTATTTGCAGGCTTTGGAAGAAGAGGGCCTAGATGTTATTGTACTAATGTAAGATATTTGTCATTGTGAAGGTCAGCAATTCTTTCTACATTACTGAAAAATACCACAGACTGTACATAATCATATGCTTTGTTATAGAGCATTTTCTAATTGTCATAATATTCTATTGTCTGCTCCAGGATGAGTAAGGAAAACCAATATCCCTGTCTCTTACAGATACATCAAATACAAGCTTTTTAGTCAGCATATACAACTGCAAATCATTGTGCTCTAAGGTCCATTGAAAGACAGTACCATTTGCAGTGCTTTTACAGCTTAGCATGTAGAGAAGAGGTGAATTACTGTTGAGTGTGTTCCTGAAAAGACAGACAACCAACACTTTTCCTTTTGTCAATGAAAATACAGTAGTTGTAGTATTTCTCTTTGCATGATGACAAAAATATTAAACTTTGAGCTTTAAATTCCTGCTTTGAGGGATTTCTCCAGGCTTAGTGCAACAAAAACTTAGACTCATTTTGCAGACACTTTTCTTCTTTAATTTTCTATAATTCCTGTTCCAGCTCTGAGTGATTCAAAACAGCAATGTGCTTCTGAAGAAAGGCACACGTATTTTTTCTGTGCTTATTGCTAACAAGTAATTCCAAGATATTCAAGAGATTAGTGAATATGGACTAAGTGCAATTTAATGAGTAATAACTTGCAAAAAGAAAATCTTACATTTCCGAAAAACATGCTGCATAAACAGAATGTTTCATTTACTATTAATATTGAGGAATACAGAAAGAGTTTCATTATGGAATATATTGGGTTGTAGATACTGTAGATACTTCCTGAATAAATGTGTTACTTTACTTAGAGTATCATACTTAGATATAGATACTTTGAGTATTTCTAAATTTTTAGAGTATTTATACTTATTAATAATTATTTTAGAATTACCTGAAATAATAAAAAAATCCAAATACACTCAAGTATTTTCCACAGACATCAGCAGACTGGCACAGACTCTTATGCCTGCAGAATTTGTCCCCTTGAAAAGATACTCCATCATCATCACCAGATGTTTTTCCTCACAAGATTCTGGGATCCGTGACTTTCCTGTGCACGTCCCCACATTAAGGAAACATTCTTTCTGAAGTGTCTCCATTGCTGTCTGGCTGTTTCCCTGAAGGGCACATACTTTGCCCAGTATAAGCACATTATTACTGTTGAGTTCTTGAGAGTGAAACTTGTAAGAAAAATACCCCTAAGCCCAGAGAAACCCAGGAACCCCTAGAGGAACACTAGTCACAAGCCAACATTGGCCACAGGAGCTGACCGCAATGAAAAGAAGGAAGTGAAATTGAAATAATTTTCTTAAATGTTAAATTTTAAACCTATACCTTCAGAAACAAACTCCAAGCAAATATATTACCACCAAATGTAATTAGAGACCATACCTTCACTGATAGCTACATATAAATACAGTATAACAGAATCATTTACAAAATTTGATAAAAAATGATTTGATTTAAAAATAAACAAATAGATAAATAAGGAGATGCCTTTTCTCCTCTAAATACAGTTTTTCACTCTCCTTTTCAGAGGAATTTCAGCCTACTTTCTAAAGAAAAAAGTCATCAAGCTGTAGAATGGATAGATATTAATTGGGAAGATAGGCAATGCTCATGTATAAGACAATGAATAATATAGTTTAAGAAAAAAAAAAAAAGCTATTACCTGGATCTGAAACTGAACTTCTCAAACTCAAGAAGCTAAAACCAAATGTGTGCAGCATTTGACTTTTTCCCTGCCTCTTTCAGAAAGGCTGAAAAGAGATTACAATAATGTTGAACATATATGTCACATGTGAAAACAAATTTTTCAACAGAGAATTACGTGACACCATTACATGTTATTTCCAATACTTTCAAACTATCAAAATGAAAAGTCAGTCACACTATTAGTTCAGATAAATTGAGAGACTTTCCTCTACGTTTGTTTTTTTTGGTTTTGTTTTTCATTTTTGCATTCGGTATGTACATATTCACTGACACTTCTGGACACATTTTAATGCAACACTTTAAAACTAATATCAGAAATATAAAAATATGGCCAAGTAGTGAAAACGCTGTTCATACAATAGCGTTCTCCAACTTTTCTCCAACTTGCTGCCAAAGAAAAAAAGGTTTGTTTGTTTTTAAGAAGTACAGTGCATGCTTCCAGGAAACCAAGAAACCAGAGTCAATGGTCTGACGACTAGTATACCGTAAATATTTTTGTTTTCTTCCTTTGGAAACTATCTGCTTTCTCAACATAGTAATGAGGCATATATTTCAGAAATCTTTATAAAAATGCACATGCACTCATATGTATATATACAGTCAGATTATAGAAATTTGTTTTCTGTGTTGGACTGACTTTGCATGTATATTCTCTAAAGAACTAGCAACGGTTCAGACAGCTCCCAGTCAGACAGTAACCTGGTGCGCTGCACTCCATATAACATAGCCCTGCTTACACACGTCAGATGCTGTTCCGAGAGTTTGTCCTCCTGCCTGAAGGTCAAGCCCTTTCAAGCTACAAATGGCCAGTACAGCCTGTCAGCGCACCAACACCAGCCATGAAAAGTTCCCATCTGCTGCTCCAACCACCCCATACCCAACCTCCCCAAATAATTCATTTCTAACAGGAATCAATTCTTACGCAGGAGCACAGAAAATAATATCATCAAGTGCAAGTGTTAGAATGCTTGCTTCTTTCACTGAATCCAGAGTAATTTCTAGGCCTCTGTAGCTTTGTATTGTAGCATGAAAGCATGTCACAAGGAGCTGGATCTACTGTTGTGACGCTGCAGGGCATAGGATGAAGCTGTAGGGAGAAACAACAAAGGAGAAGAGCTACCAGATGGCAACCACGGACTTAGGACACTGCCAGCTATCCCCTCCAGCATATTTTACGTACTGATGGGTACAGTCACTTACAAAATTGCCAATACAACACGTCTGCCTACACTCACCTATGAAATGAGTAGAGGTCGAATTTTACCATCACATGAATTTCTAACGAATCTTGTCTAGATTCTTTTTTGTGATGTGGCACTACTTTATCTTACTGCATAATTTGACAGAATTCATCTAACGAACATGACATACAAATCTTGAGTACAAGCTGAAAGAGAAGTAATTACAGAAAAGAAAGCCTAAAATATGGAAGGATACAGTAATATATTCAACCCTGGAAGAAAGAGTAACTTGCATGCCAAGAAGTTATAAGGCAGCTTGAGAATGCAAACTGGCAATCAGCATCAAATACTTAATGGGATCAGAGTTTATAAAAGCTGCATACTTACGGGTAGGTCACATCTTCCTTACAAGGTATGTTAGACACAAATTATAAGGAGAAAAACTTTTTTCTTTTGTAAAATCTTTTAAAAAGGGCTGTATCCATTTTCTGAAATTCTCCCAAAAACATGTGAAGAACCTTTATAAGCCTTTCTGTACCACTTAAAAAAAATATTTTTTCCCCTTTTTTCATTTCCTTTTTTTCTTTTTTCTTTCCTCTTTTCCCCATTTCTTTAAAGGAACAGGACTGCACAGTTTGTATTTAAATAAGCAATTAGACATTACAGAAAAAGATATTTCAAACAATATCCATCACAGATGAAGCTCGAAATCTTTCAACACCATTAGACTTGTTTGCAGGAGTTCAAAAGATTTCATTCATCCCCAGATGTTGAGAGGGGTCGTGGAATAAATAGACTCATTGGATTTCATGTAACTACAGAGCATACAGTAATTCTGATTCTCAGTCAGTCCAAATTGTTATTACTCAATTTACTTAATTTGAACCAAAGTAACTTACGTCAACTGGGGATATGGTCTAGAACCTATTTCACCTGAACTGCAGCAGAAGCTTTTTCTAAATGCTTTAAGACAGAAAAAAATTACTTTTTTTTTTTTGATCAGAAAGAATGTTTTACAATAAATAAATCCATGAACGTAAGCATTCTGCTTTTTGCCACGCAAGGAAATACGGTAAAGAACAACGATTTATTGGCTTCTGGGGTGCAGAGAGTTACGTGGAAAGCCTTCGGGTTTTCTTAGGACACATACAGTCGCCAAGCAGTCAGGGAGGCTGACGAATCGTACTCAGCTCTGGCACCAAAGCTGCACCATACAGCGGCATTCAGCACCGCAAAGAAGCACAAATGATCTGTGACAGCACTCTAAATATCAGCATGCAAATAAGACACCCTGAGCAACCCTCTCCGCTTCCAGATTTGCCACGTTGATTACAGCCTGAAAAAATTCTTTAGAAAGTAGGCCGGGTTCTCAGCTGAACTTGGCCACAAGCACACACACAATCTGTCAGGGATCAGCAGCACAAAGAAGCATAGTCTCTTGGGTGTACAGCCGGGCATTCATGAAGCCTGCAAAGAGCACAAGGTATCGGGCTTTAAAAATAGCCAAAACAAGAAGCTGCACCACAATCACAGCTACTTGAGTATAATTACCCCAATGGAGAGATGCCAAATTTGAGATTAGAACTCCTTGTAACAAAGCATTTGTTTTACTATATGTTAAAATTAATATAGGTGCAGAAGTGACATAAAAGTCTCATGATGGCACACGACGGGCTGGATTATCTGATATCCTAAGAAAATTTACAGATGTAGAGGAAGGAGATTGATCAAGAATCCCTGTCCTAGATGCAACATGAACCCCCACATCGCAGACAGCCCAGTCAAGGTGCTGCAGTTCACCTGCTAGCAGCACCCTGTCATACAGCACCTGTAAGCTCACCACCTCAAAGACATCCCTGACAACAAAGATTGCACAACTTCTCAAGCAATATTTCCAGTTATCTAAAGAAAGGAGATGGAAAAAATATTTTGCTGCAATCAGTCTTTAAGCCATTTCCCTGGCACTGTACAATCTTCTGAATTTCAGAACATGCCAAGCAGCATCATTTCTTTTTCGTGGCTCTAGTATCTTTGAAAGAGCCCTCAGATAATGAGTCATGAGTCACTCTAGACATCTACAATCCATTATACCAGTACTGTTCGCTGATGTCCCTTATGCTTTAAAAATGCATTAGCGGAAAAATGTTTATTCCCACCCTCAACCCGACTGACCTTTGAGATGATGAGGTTTCTCTAAACCATAAGCTTCATAACGCCTCTTCTACACTGCCTGTCACATGTCAGAATTCAAAGCTCTGTACTTCTAAAGAGGTCTCCTGGGAAGATCAAAAGCCCATCCCCTGCTTCTGTAGCAAATATTAATACATATCTAAAATCTCATTTCGACTCTGAAGACAAACGTTAACAAACGTTTTTGTTCTCCAGTTGAGAATAGCAGAGACAAACAGGCATCAGACTACTCAGTATTTACTACCATTACTGTGAACTTGCGGAAAATGGTGCCCTTGTCCTGACAAGTTTCATTTAAGGTCACTGAAGGTAGCTTGTTAAAAAACACCAAAAAAGCTGTTGAGATTCTAGAGGCAAAGCGTGTGAAATTGAAAATCCATCCTTAAAACAAAATTGTTTACAAGATCTTGCTAACTCGCCTCTAATGCCAAAAGCATAGCACCATATCAGCACGTCCAGCTTTTAGAAAAGTCCTGCTCGCTCAGGAGTGTAGCATCTGTCCCCTCTGCACTCCACACCAGCTCTGTGACACGAGTGTTTCAGAAAAACATTTGCTCCTTTTGCAAACAGTGATGAGCTGGAGAAACAAGGAAATGAGCACAATCCACACAAAATCTGTTGCAAACCAAAAGGGTTAACTTCCATGAACTTTTCTCCTTAAAAGAAAAAACAATGAAGTACAATGGGAAAGCAAAAAGTCTTTTTCGTGCCTCTAATTCAACAAAACTACTGAGCACAGCAAATACGTAATCTTAAAATAAAACTAATGACAATGTGTCTATTCACAGGCTTATAATTAAGCTTATTCTTCAGTGCTCTGTCAAATCCTTGATGAATGAGCAAATAAAATATAAGGAAAAATGTGTACTGTCATAATAAATTATGTTGTTAGAAAAAATATAAATATTAAGTTAAAGATTCTCTGTATCAGAGAGAGTTCCCAAACTTTTTTTTTTGTTAAATTCTGGCCAATTTTACTTAATCTGAAGTTAAAAAAAAAAAAAAGCCTTCCAATAAAAATGCTTTGCATTTTACCTTCTGCCAAATCTGTTCCAGCAGCTTAAGACTTCGACTTTCTTTGATGTGCTTGCACTGATGATAGCTTAAGAAAGTCAAGAAAGTCTCTTAGCAGAAGTATTAGGCAATTAATAACGTTTTATCTTGTTCTTTTCACATAAAAAGGTGAACAAGAGTTAAAAGGGTGGAAAACACTATATTACAACAGCACACTTACCACATTCTGTAGTTGATAAGAACCTCTAAAATTAGGTCTTATTAATGTTCTTTTTCTTTCTAAGTTCCAGTTCCATCATTTACATGATTCCTGTTCACTATCTAATATAGGACAAATAACAACATTTACTACCTTAAATACGTACTCTAACAAAGTCTATTCAACACCTGTTCAAGTTTTGATCTGTTACTCATGCAAACAGTTGTTCTTAAAACACAAATCTCTATTTGAACTGCTTCAACTGGTGAGACTGATTCAGTTCATGTCATCTGCAGATTTCTGCGCTGCAGGTTTTCCAAACACGTGAAATCATCTGTACAAGGAAGCAAAAAGAGATTTAGGCTTTGGAACGCCTAATAACTCCACAGAATTTAGGACCTCTTATTCTGCTTCACTTAACTGTACTTCAGTAAATAGGATGTTTTTGACAGTCTGCCCACAAAGCCTTTCAATTTTGAAAGATGTAATTTCATAAAGAACTTCAAGGTACCAAAACCCCCCCATCCTCTGGTGATTTGTGGTCATTTAAAAATAGCTATCCCTCTCTCCTCCAAAAACATTATGTCCTGCTTTTCCAGAAAAACCTCATACAAACAATAACAGGCAAACTGGCTGCGTATAAAAAGATAGGATGGCTATATACAAAGTGCTACAAATGCAGAATATAAATGAATGAATACAGATGTGTTATCTTCCTCTAATTCTGTGCTATTATAGTCATTTTAAATGTTACTTGTTACAAGAGAAAGCTTGAAATTTGGAGGCAGATGCATGCTAATTTTCAGTCAACACTCTCCATTTCATTGTATATTATTGGGTTCATTGGTTTTGTTCGTTCCCTTTTCCTAAGTGAGGTTGAATTTTTACAATTACACCTTTTATTAGCAAGGTATCCACACTTCTCTACGCAACCCTACTGCTTCCGTGTTTAGGCATGGCCCTATGTGTAGCCATGGAAACAGTGAAGAGCAAAATAAGATGGCATTTCAAACAAAGTTATTTTTCATTATTCCTTCCAAGCAAGCTACAACACACCACTTATTTGTAGTAGCCTGTAGTGCCCTGTATTTGTGTTGTGGTAAAATCTTCACTAACAGACAATGGCAGTCAGTACATTGGAGAGTGGTGATGGAAGAATCAAAGCATGTATGCGATACCCTCTGTCTGAACCTGAGATGTTTCTCATCAGGTGCAGAAAACAGTTCCAAATAAAGAGAAGAGTATCGGAGGTTAAGCCACAAATCCCATAAGTCTATGTAGATCTAAATTGCCTCTTAATGCTTTTAAGGATTCTTCTTCCAGCTTTGTATACTTGTTCTGTATAGTTCTGTATACTAACTAGATACATAAAAATACGACACATGGTAGGAATGGTAGTTGAAATTCCTTACAGACTCAAAAAAGAAAGAAAAAAGGAATGGAGTACTTCCATCACTAAATGGCAAAAAACAACTGGCAGACAATAATGACAATCATCTAAAATTCACCTTCACCACCACCACTCTGACTTAAGAACAGAAAGTGATCACAGGAACGCTGGAATGGATTGTCTCAGAGCTGGCCAGTAAGGAGCACTTCAGACATTACAAGGCTTAAACAAAAAAAAAAAAAAGCATAATTCATGTTCCTGATAAAAATACTGTGATCATCTATACAGGTAGTCAGGTTATCCAATAAATGTCCATCATTCCCCAAGGGAACTTTCCATTGAAATTTATGGACATTTCAACCACACAGATTTTTTTTTCCAAGTTTGGGGAAAGAAAAGAAGAAGCAAACATCAAGAGAGCTATTAATTCAGTTTTACATTCATTTCCAAAAGATATGATAAATGTTTATTACTGGTTATCTATTGTAATGCATGTATAAACTACACTGCTCATCCTTTTTATTATTCTTTTGATCACCCACAGGACAAGTCAGCTAAACAGCAAAGTAAGTGTTGAAAGAGCAGACTTTCCAGGAGAGAGGAGTGTACTATGCTCACAACAGGAGGCGAGGGCCATCTACATGCAGGCAGCTTCTGCTTCCATTGAATGGAAAGGCGAGTACTTGTAGGGTGGTTACGTGGCAAGGTTTTGGTAGCAGGGGGCCACAGGGGGGGCTTCTGTGAGAAGGATCTAGAAGCTGCCCCATGTTTGGTAAGGGCCCCACTGCTGACCAGAGCCAAGCCAATAAGTGATGTTGTTTTGCGCCTCTGTGAGAGCATATTTAAGACAGGGAAAAAAAAAAAAAGAAAAAAAAAACACTGTGCCACACAGCAGCTGGGAGAGTGAGAGGAGTGAGGAACAGCCTTGCAGGCACCAAGGTCAGTGAAGAAGGAGGGGGAGAGGTGCTCCATGTGCCAGAGCAGAAGTCCCCTGCGGCCTGTGGTGAGGACCACGGTGAAGCAGGCTGTCCCCCTGCAGCCCATGGAGTACCACGGCGGAGCAGGGTTCCACGCTGCAGCCCGTGGAGGAGACCACGGTGGAGCAGGTGGACCTGCACCGACGGAGACTGCGGCCTGTGGAAGACCCCCGCTGGAGCAGATTCCGGGCCCGACCTGTAGCCTGTGGAGAGGAGCCCACGCAGGAGCAGGTGACCTGGCAGGAGCTGCTGCCCGTGGGGGACCCAGGTTGGAGCAGTTCGCTCCTGAGGGATGGACCCCGTGGTACGGACCCATATCTGGAGCAGTTCTTGAAGAGCTGCTGCCTGTGAGCAGCCCACGCCGAATCATTTCACCAAGGACTGCATCCCGTGGGAGGGACCCCACAGCACAGGGGACGAGAGTGACCAAGAAGGAGCGGCGGAGAAGAAGCGCTATAGACTGACCACAACCCCCATTCCCCCCTTCCCCTGCGCCACTCGGGGGGAGGAGGTGGAAGAGGGTGTATGGGGGGAAGGTGCTTTTGGTTTCTTTCCTTTGTTTCTCGCTTCTCTAGCTTATTAGTAATAGGTAATAAATCTTTCTATCTCCCTATGCTGAGTCTGTTTTGCCCGTCACGATAATGACTGTGCGATCTCCCTGTCCTTATCTCAACCCTTGAGCCCTTTGTATCGTATTTTTCTCCCCCTTCCCCTTTGAGGAGGGGGAGTGAGAGAGAGGTTGTGGTGGAGCTCAGCTGCCCACCCGAGTAAAACCACCACAGTACTGGAACACACAAGTCAGCAGAAACTGAAGCACAAGGAAGACCTCGTTGGCACTAATGGCACTGTGTCCCCTCTCTCTGCTGAGCTATGTATTGAGCTCTCACAACTCCTACCCTTCAGATGTTTCTTGGTCAATGGTGTAGGCAGCCTATACAATACAATTAGAGATGATGTAGTGAGCAAGAACAGAAAGAGAACATCCAGTACGGACTTGGACAATGTTTCTATGTTGTCAGCTACAGCCTTTCTTTTACCCCTTCTCTAAAATACAAAACAAAACCAAACCAAAGCTACCTCCAGCATAAGTTAAGATCACTGTTGAAATGGATTTCAGAAGCATACTAAGAACTTTTTAAGCCTAACAAGATACTTTCCTAACACTCTGGATCCCACATGCCAAGCAAGTCATTCAGCAATTTTAAAAGGCAGAAGAGGATTTGTAGTCGGCACAGGAAAATAAGTGTTAGAGCATAATACTTACTATTGAAATCGAGGGACAATTTCCTTTCATGACTAGTGAAATAGAACATTAAACTAAGCCCCGTCTAACCAAATCCAACAAGAAGCAGCTACTTCAGCTGGGACTGCTAACCCTCCATATCTATCAGGGTTACTCCGTGCTTCCCATCATAATAGCCCTCTGCAACTGCTTAGCTCTGGCAACTTTACACAGCCAAGACTAGCATTTACTACAAAACACAGACCTCTTCTCAATCTGAGTTTGCCAGAGAATTTGATCTAAAATAACTCAAGTTATTTTCAGAAACCAAGGCTGGGGAGATCATGAAATTTGTCTGAAAAAAAATATTGATAGTTTTTTCAAAATGATTCAGACAGTTGGGTAGAATACTTAACCTCTTGAGATCTTTTCTAGCCCTCTTCTGCATGATCTAAACACAATTTTAACTAGTTATAAACCTATGCTATAATTTGCCCAGAAACTCCAGCTTCATTCATGATGATCAAGAAATTGGATGTCTATGCCTCTAAAATTTCCTCTATTGCTTGCTTTTTATTCTGCTCAAAAGATATCCATTCCAGAAACATTTCTTTTTGAGCATTTGTTGTTTGAGGAAAGCTGGTACATTTTTCTCCTTAAGGGGGAAGTCTGATGAACTGACTCAACTAGTAATGGCTGTTACAGATCTGTTTTTTGTAGTCTCCATTTGCCAAACCATTTGACCCATCTAGACAGATGGGTACCTCACTCAGTTCATGTAAGAGCGCTCAGAGCAGTTTCAGGTACTGTGAATAAACAATACCCAAGTAGAAACAGGAGTAGTGGGCACGTATTTTCATAGACCTCAAAAAAGTGGACTAATCACCCATTCCAATCTGAGCAAATGCCTCTAAGAAACAAACTATAAACATTTCTGTGAGAGAATCTGTCAAGGGATTCAGCAAATGTGTATCACAATCATAGTTCAGAAATTTTAAAAGGCAGTAATACCAAAGTAAGCTCCAGTACAGCCCCAATTTCACTTCTATAGGAGCAAGCTCTGTATCCATTCGTGCTCTCACCATCCAGTAGGTACTAGTTCCCAGTAGTAGTTCTCTGGCTGTTGCCATGCAATACCTGTGATTTATCTCAGGGCACTTTTGAGCCTTTCTTTCACCACCTTGCCAGTAATCCCTTCCCTGTCCATGCTCTGGCAGGGCAAGTTCTTCTTAGTTACACGATGCATCTTTAAAACATTGAGCTGCTGAAGTCTGAGCTGTTTCCATACTGGTCATAATGAAATGGACGTTCACAGCTAAGGCAAAATACATATCCATTACACAAAGGCGTTGTTATATATCTGAAGACTTGGTCTTCACCTCTTTAGGTGTAGTAACTCCGATCACCTATTATGGTTTCCAACTTAAAAAAAACCTCTTTTGGATCCCAGCTTATTTTTCTCGTTTCTTTCCGGATTGAAACTGGTCCACAGCTTCCTACAAAGTCTTATCAAAGCTGAACAGAACAAAATAATTACTCTGTATTTCTTAAATAAAGCCTTACTAAAACTTTAGTGTGATGTTCACGCTTTGTAATTACACGATATCCTTACAAAGTCCCTAAATCTAAATCAGGAGTCAGATTTCCTTATTTTTTTCCTTGGTCAATGACTTGAATACAGACCTTAGCAGAGCGCTGAGTCCCCTTTCACTGCCTCCTTCTGACATGCTCTAATCAACTCCAGAACAAGTGACACGCAGAGCTGACACTACAGAACCTGAAAGCTTTGTGTGCCTTTTCTGTGACACCAGCTTCATTATATATCTGGTCTAGAGATGTACTTGGGTTGTCTAATACAGACTTGTATTTTTATTGCATTCACAAAGACCTATTCCCCCTTATACCAAACAACTCATTTAGTTTGTTCCAGAGGTTCATAAATCATTTATCTTAAGACACAATTAATAGGCAAACACCTTGTTATCACCACAGCAAGCAGTTTTTATCCAACAGTTCAGAAAGACCGAACTTCCTAAAAAAAGAAGTCATAATGAATATGATGTGGCCAACAGGGTGCCTGGCTGAAGAGCACTGTCACGCTACGCACAAGGTGTCTTTTGGAACTCCACTATTATCCTGACCTCTTCAGTCTTCTTCCTGATTCCTACTGTCACAACAACAGCAAAGCTCCTAATAATAAATGATACACAAGCTACATCCACAGCCATGAGATCATAGTCAAACCATGCAGGTTAATGAAGTGAATATCACCTTTTAAACATCAGAAATTATTATTTAAGTACAAATTAGTGAATTCTGGTTTGATGTATTACTTGCAGCATCAATCACAGCTTCCAGTTCCTCAAAACAGACTTTAAGTTAAGCTGTAACAGCCACAAGCATCCTTCACCCTGCTTGAAAGATTCTTCAAAAAGTAAGTCTGGATGAATACGTTTGTATTTTTTATTTTAATTTAAAGTTTTTCTCTGGTTCACTTTAGGTTGCAGAACTATTATAAAGTACAAAACAATCGTTAATAAATCTACCCATATTTATTATAGTTTCAAGCTATGCTAAGATGGCTGTGGATAATCTAAATGAGCAGGATTTAAAAAAAAAGCGCACAGCTTAACAGTCATTTCTCCAGTTATGTCATCATCACAAGACTTTATTTTCAGGACTTCATATGGAAGGATGCTTTCTACTATGTTTGTTTGTTTGTTTTTGTTTCCAGTCTCTGCTGGAATGACACTGCTTGGCAAGATATTCATTTTTTTGCTAAATACATCAGAACTGTAGCAACTGACACCCCCGTCCATACTCAGAAGTCAAACAATATAAAAGAGCATTGATTTGCCTCTTCTCAAATTGCCTACTTGCCTCTTGCTATGGAAGCGCTCTCCAGAAAGTCAGGGAATGAAGCTGAGGAGAAAACCTGTGGGCTGTTTTCTTTCTTGCCAAACAGTTTGTGACGCGACCTTCAGCAAATTATCTCCTCAGTCTCAGCAGAACAGAGGTTAACGTGCTTGCTTCCTTTATGTGCTATATGAGGCCAAGCCATGATGATGCACGTTGCTCAAAGGTGACACACTCAATGGGAAAACTCACGCTTATCTCAGCAAGACTGAATGTTACCCTTGAGGATTCAAGAAGTATTTACTCATTACTCAAAGTGGCAAAAAAAAACTCAATACCTGTTGATAAAAAGACTGAAAATGGACTTTAACACGGTCAAGTGACACAGGAATGACAACTGAATTCAGCCATTCTTTATATTCAATACACTTTCTCTGAATACCATTCACGAGAAATGAAATTAAAGCCAACAGGTCAGGACTTCAAATTAAAGCAATAACCTGAAGAACGTTTGATGGACGTTTTCTATTTTGCTTTCTTTTTTGTAACTAGGTAACGAACAATACTGCTTCCATTAAAAAAAAAGTTAATTTTGTAAATGCCTGTAGGATGGGAGCCCCTGTCTCCACAAAGCACATAGCTTTAAGCTTTCTGGAGAAGACATCCATGCACTTCAGGTGACTGTTCCACATGGAGATAAGAGGCAGCAGATGCCCTCAAACAAGACATGAAGGTATGAAGAGCTTTCTCTCACAGAGAAAGCCAGACCCCAGCTCCATATCGTCAGCGCTTGTTCTTGTGGGGGACTTCAACTTCCCAGACATATCCTGGAAGCACAACACAGCCCAGAGAGAGCAGTCTAGGAGGTTTCTGGAGAGCGTGGAAGATAACTTCCTGACGCAGCTGGTTAGAGAGCCTACCAGGGGAGGTGCCCCGCTAGACCTTCTGTTCACAAACAGTGACGGACTGGTGGGAGATGTGGTGGTCGAGAGCTGTCTTGGGCAGAGTGACCACGAAATGGTTCAGTTCTCTATTCTTGGCGAAGTCAGGAAGGGGACCAGTAAAACCGCTGTCTTGGACTTCCAGAGGGCTGACCTTGAGCTGTTCAGGACACTGGTTGGCAGAGTCCCTTGGGAGGTGATTCTGAAGGGCAGAGGAGTCCAGGAAGGCTGGGCACCTTTCAAGAAGGAAATCTTAATGGCTCAGGAGCAGTCTGTCCCCACGTGCCCAAAGACGAGCCGGCACGGAAGCAGACCGGCCTGGCTGAACAGAGAGTTGTGGTTCGAGCTTAGGAGAAAAAGGAGGGTTTATAATCTTTGGAAAAGAGGGTGGGCCACTCACGAGGACAATAAGGATGTTGCGAGGCTGTGCAGGGACAAAACTAGAAGGGCCAAAGCTCATCTGGAGCTAAATCTGGCTACTGCTGTTAAAGATAACCAAAAAATGTTTTTACAAATACATCAACACCAAAAGGAGGACTAAGGAGAATCTCCATCCTTTACTGGATGTGGGGGGAAACTTAGTCACAAGGAATGAGGAAAAAGCTGAGTTCCTTAATGCCTTCTTTGCCTCAGTCTTTAGCGGCAAAACCAGTTGTTCTCTGGATACCCAGTACCCTGAGCTGGTCAAGGGGATGGGGAGCAGGATGTGGCCCTCACTATCCACGAGGAAAAGGTTGGCGACCTGCTACAGCACTTGGATGTACGCAAGTCGATGGGGCCGCAAGGGATCCACCAGACGGTACTGAGAGAACTGGCGGAGGAGCTGGCCGAGCCGCTTTCCATCATTTATCGGCAGTCCTGGCTATCAGGGGAGGTCCCAGTCGACTGGCGGCTAGCAAATGTGACGCCCATCTACAAGAAGGGCTGGAGGGTAGACCCGGGGAACTATAGGCCTGTTAGTTTGACCTCAGTGCCAGGCAAGCTCATGGAGCAGATTATCTTGAATGTCATCACGTGGCACTTACAGGGCAACCAGGCGATCAGGACCAGTCAGCATGGGTTTATGAAAGGCAGGTCCTGCTTGACAAACCTGATCTCCTTCTATGACAAAGTGACGCGCTTGGTGGATGAGGGGAAGGCTGTGGATGTGATCTACCTTGCCTTCAGTAGGGCTTTTGACACCGTTTCCCACAACATTCTCCTCAAGAAACTGGCTGCTCGTGGCTTGGACTGGCGTACGCTTTGTTGGGTTAAAAACTGGCTGGATGGCCGGACCCAGAGAGTTGTGGTGAATGGAGCCAAATCCAGTTGGAGGCCGGTTACTGGTGGAGTCCCCCAGGGCTCAGTGCTGGGGCCGGTCCTCTTCAATATCTTTATCGATGACCTGGATGAGGGGATCGAGTGCACCCTCAGTAAGTTTGCAGATGACACCAAGTTAGGTGCGTGTGTTGATCTGCTCGAGGGAAGGAAGGCTCTGCAGGAGGATCTGGATAGGCTGGACCGATGGGCTGAGGTCAATTGCATGAAGTTCAACAAGGCCAAGTGCCGGGTCCTGCATCTGGGGCGTAACAACCCCAAGCAGAGCTACAGGCTGGGAGATGAGTGGTTGGAAAGCTGCCTGGCAGAGAAGGACCTGGGAATACTGGTTGATAGGCAGCTGAATATGTGCCAGCAGTGTGCTCAGGTGGCCAAGAAGGCCAACAGCATCCTGGCCTGTATAAGAAGCAGCGTGGCCAGCAGGTCTAGGGAGGTGATTGTCCCCCTGTACTCGGCTCTGGTGAGGCCGCACCTTGAGTACTGTGCTCAGTTTTGGGTCCCTTGCTACAAGAAGGACATGGAGGTGCTCAAGAGAGTCCAGAGAAGGGCAACGAAGCTGGTGAGGGGTCTGGAGAACAAGGCTTACGAGGAGCGGCTGAGGGAGCTGGGGTTGTTTAGCCTCGAGAAGAGGAGGCTCAGGGGAGACCTCATCGCTCTCTATAGGTACCTTAAAGGAGGCTGTAGAGAGGTGGGGGTCGGTCTATTCTCCCACGTACCTGGTGACAGGACGAGGGGGAATGGGCTAAAGCTGCGCCAGGGGAGATTTAGGTTGGATGTTAGGAAGAACTTCTTTACTGAAAGGGTTGTTAGGCATTGGAATGGGCTGCCCAGGGAGGTGGTTGAGTCACCATCCAAGGAGGTCTTTAAAAGACGTTTAGATGTAGCCCTTAGTGATACGGTTTAGTGGAGGTCTTGTTAGTGTTAGGACAGAGGTTGGACTAGATGATATTGGAGGTCTCTTCCAACCTAGACGATTCTGTGATTCTGTGATATGGTGAGCCTCTGGGCTATCGGCAGACAATAAGATAAACAGAACATACCAAAAGGCCTCCAGTGTCTGAACGCTACTCCAGCAGTAGGACCTCATACCATCAGCCCAAGGGTCCCAGCAAACAGATTCCAGCTTCAATACCAGAGGTTTTGAAGAACAAGAACAAAATTCTGAAAGAGAAGGCTATTTGATAAGGCACAGGCAGATCTCAGGAAACATTTGTTTCTTGAAGCTAAGACCTAAGCTGTAACAATAAAATTAGTCCACTTCTCAGTGATCATATTCGTGGATTCAAACTTCACAGCTCACAAACCTCTACCTCACAAAGAACTCAAAACACTCCAGAATTAATAAAAAAATAAAAAGACCTTTGACTGTGTCAGTCTGAAATCCATTTTGTGTTCTCTGAAGTCCATTTACCTTAAGCCAAAGGAAGAAGGCAAAAAGCAGAGGCTACTACAAGAAAAACCCTACCCAACAGTGCTCTCTTAATGTGAAACTCTCATGCATACTAAATCAAAAAGAAAATACCATTAAAGGCATTCACAGGACTCATGAAAAAGAAATTATTTCATTACCTAAAAAGCCTATACTGAGGGATTGCATAATGTATAAGTAGAATTAGAATTGGTTATTTTTAGTATTAATTTTCTAAAGAAGATTCATGATTGGAAAGTGAAGTCAATGGCTAAAGTCTAATTATGAAAGATCAACAGAGCAAGAGAGATAGCAAACTTTTTCAAAATGTCACTTTCTTTTCCCCAATACTTAATAACTCTGAAATAAATTACATGCAGGCTTACATTACAGGCTTACAAAGTAAGAATTCAACGTATCTCATATTTATTGCAAACAACCAAGAAACTCAATAAACAGGGCAGCCAAATCACTACTCTTAAAAGTTACAGCACCTTTGGGTACTGAAAGTGGGAGGACTTAAGGAGACTGACTTGTACTCTAATAAGTTTGAGACCTTTTTTAAAAAACTGTTGAATTCTTCAGCTACAGCGTTTAAAAAAATCTAACAAAAAATATTGATTTAAAAGGGGCTTGAACTAGAACTCAGCTTGGATAAAAAGGTTTTCTTGGTCCTTTCAAAATGCTCAATTTTGCTAAACTTAAAATAAGTATGTGCTCAGTGAAGCATGACACCTATAAATAGATTCCTCATCAACATGCCATTCTGTTATCTATAAAATGTTAAGTTTGAAATTATTCAACAGGATAACAGAGAAACCAACTGCTAGCAGAGAAAAAAAGGGGGGGGGGGGAGGCATACAAAAAAAACACAAAATATTAGTATACTGATTCACTTATAAATGATGGAGCAACAATAACACAGGAAAAAAAATAAAAGTACCACTTTCCTACACTGACTGGTATTTAATTATTTATTTTTACTGTGAAGGTAAAAAATGAATGTACTAAAATTAATATGTCAGAAAATTAGAACCAAAGATTCTTTGAAAAGCTAGATAAGAAAAATATATTTAATACAACATGGATGCGGGGGAAAATTTTACTTCAACCTAATTCCAAAAATTTTCTGGCAAGATTAAAACTTTGATTAATAATAATTCTCTAAAGGTGAATGACAACATGCAACATTTAATTGTCTGTATTTCTAGCAATATCCTACCACCTCCACTGTTTTCATTAAATTACTCAAAAAAAAATGGCTACTTAGGTATCTAATGATACAAAAAGCGGTAATATATAATGAAGCCAACAAGTTCAGTGGTATGGATCACTGAGGACAGTAATTGGATTTCAGTAAACCACATGTCTATAGTAGAGAGCTACAGATTTACCAAAAATTAAAAAAAAAAAAAAGGCTACATTTACAGATTGATGAACTTCAGTCTGAAAAATCTCTAAACAAGACTTACTGATCATAACAGCTTACCAACTTAACAAACTCCTTAAGAAAACCCAAAGGGAAACAAATGAAATCTTGAATCTATACACCTGTATATTAGAGAGATTTTATTACCTCTGTTGTTGTCCCACTCCCCCAGGACAGCATCAGAGAATAATATCCAATTTGGATGCTCACATATTGAAGAGGAGTTCAGAAAAGAGGTATGAGAATAACTGAAAGGACTGAAAAGCATGTTTTACCACGAGCACACAAAAAACCATACCCTAGTTAGCTTTTCAGAAAGAAGACTAAGAGGTAAGCTAATACAAACAGAGAATAGAGGGCTCTTTAAATCAAGTTGTAACCATGCTGCCTCAGACTAGAAAAGGTTGCCATGTATTTAATAATGAAAAGAAAAAGAAAGCTGTGAAATTATCTACCTTTTGGAAGTACTTAAAGAGGAGAAACAAAGGCTAAAAGGCAGCTAGCTTCAAGAGAACTATTTAGAACACGCAAAAGGAATTGAAAGAGCACTAACATGGACTTTCCCTTTCTCCCTGCCCTGTGCTATAACTGACCAGAAGAACTAAGATGACAGCTAAATCAAACAAAAGAAAAGCTTTGCTACATGAAGATGTCTTAGTTAACCCACTGCAGTTATCAAAAGAAAAACTGAAGCTGTCAGCAATCACACAGTATAAATAAAGATGATATGCAAATATATTGATGACAGCAACAGTTGAAACAGTATTCACACAATTGGTTGCATATTAAGGCTTTTTTTTTTTTAAACAAAGTCAGCTAAAAGATGAATGTACAGAAACCAATGGCAATGCAATCTTTTTTTTTTTTCCTGAAGGCATTAGGCCAGCTGTGATTCTCTGCACAAACCCTTTGAGATGCATATTTAAATGAATATTTATCATTTTTTGCACTGAAAAATATATTTAGCAAAAAGCAGCAGATGTGATTGCTTTTCCAGATGTAGATTTCTGTCATAAATCAGAACTCAGTAGTGAAGGTGGCCAGCCTCGCTCTACTCCTGGGCAGGTGGGCAGATAACCCCAGCCCATCGGCTGAGCCAGATGGTGGCACCAATGTCAGCCCTTACTGACCAAATATAGGGCCAGATGTTTATAAATAGGAGACACAAGCATGCACACATGGAAACCGAAGTATCAAGTACTTCAAGTCCCAAAATACATGTGCGTAAAACAACTTAAAAAGCAAACCACTCTTAAATTCCTATGAAAGCAAACAGATGTTTTAAGGTGGTGTCCTAGTACGAGAGGGGGATCCACACACTTCAGAGCTCATAGCCCCCTATTCCCAAGCGTTTTGGTACTTAGAAAGGGCTACCAAGACCAAACCAAGCAGCAAAGCTTAGCGTTCAGCAAGCCTGACTTCTACATCAATGCTGTCAGTGTATTAATGTAGGCTGGGTGCCCTGAGGCTGACGGTCCACCTGGCTGGGCATCAGTACTGCTCCTCTAGGAAGCCTTTGGAATGGACTGCTTAACAAAGCCACCTGCCCCATAACGAGGTCCTGTAGAGCTTTCTGAGGAAAGATTCTTGAGTCATCAGACATCAGCTGAAAGGTACATGGATGTACAGTGTCAGCCAAACCAGGCACAGCAAAACCTGCCACCATAGCTGGGTAAGAACATACTGAGATTGTATTGGGAAGGAGCAAAAGTCCAGGTTTTCTCCCTTTCTCAGAGTTGAGGTTAGCCTCCAAACCACTGGGAGGCGCAATCTACCTCAATTCTAACAGAGAGCCTCAGCATGGAAAACTCCCACCTATTTGTTATGGAAAACACGCACAATACCAAGCAGGAAAGAAATCTTAGATTTGCCTCAAGATAAATAATAATAATAATAATAATAATAATAATAATAATAATAATAAAATCTTTATGATTAAAGCCCCCCAAAACTCATAGAGCTACGAAGTTGCAAACTTTAGTAATGACCCAGCACAAGCGCTGCTACTACTGTATTATTGGAATTTGCAGCCTCTTCTTCCATCCTCCAAAATCCCAGATTTTCCTGACATGCTTCTACTACAACACTCTTACCTCAAAATCTTTATGCACACAAAGTCTGTGTTGACAAAGTCAAGCTTTTTACTTCAGAATTGCCCAGACATTGACCTTTATTTTGTGAGACTGCTCTGTAACATGTTCTCAAGGGAGATATTACAATTTCAGTGTTAACTGCCTCCTAGTTTCACACCATCAGACCTATAGGAGTTGCATACCATCTTTTGCTATCACTATGGAGTGGCTGCCAATATTTTAGGGTGCACTACAGCATTATTGCTTATAACTACCTTTAAAAAACATACAGTACAAGGCTGGTCAAGTATTGCAACAGGTTGCCCGAAGACCTAAATTAGCACAGAGCCCAGGGCATTTCAGACTCAGGACTGACCTTGCTTTGAGCAAGAGGCTGAACTTGATTCCTCCTGAGGCCCCTTAGCACCCTGAATGATCTCATGGCTGCTCATTTCAGTCAATGCTGCTGACTCCACTCCCATAACTACATACATTTCATACATAAACTGGCTGCAGTAGAGAGTGCAGGTACCTTGGCAAGTTTCTCTTTCTCAGATAACGATTTTTGCAGCTCCTGCTAAAAGCACTGTCACTTCCAGTGACACATGACGTATTTATCCTCTTTTAGAGCTTCTGCGAGAGAGCGGTTTCACAGAGCACATCGCCAAAGTGAAAAGCATCACATACACCTTTCTATTTCTGTACAGAACTGCTACCCAGCCTCGTGGCCCATGGGCTGCCAAGCAGCTGCTCTGCCAGCTCCCATGGCCGTATGCGGCAGAAAGCCCGAGCAGCAGGCAACTGGAATTGTTTTCTTAAGGACACTCAGTTTCCTCTCACCTCTCCTCCCCTTGTACATATTCCACATTACCCCAGTTTTCATACAGATCTGGTTCTTTCCTCTGGCAGCCAAAATGGCCAACCACATCCTGGGGTGCATCAGGCACAGCACTGCTAGCTGGTCAAGGGAAGGGATTGTCCTGCTCTGCTCTGTGCTGGTGTGGCCTCACCTCAAGTACTGTGTGTGGTTTTGGGTGCCACAGTATAAAAAGAACATAAAACTATTGGAGAGTGCCCAAAGGAGGGCAACAAATATGGTGGAGGGTCTGGAGGGCAGGACATATGGGGAGCAGCTGAGGCCCCTTGGTTTGCTCAGCCCAGAGCAGAGCAGGCCGAGGGGAGGCCTCATGGCGGCCTGCAGCTCCCTCACGAGGGGAGCGGAGGGGCAGGCGCTGAGCTCTGCTCTCTGGGGACAGCGACGGGACCCGAGGGAACGGCATGGAGCTGGGACAGGGGAGGGTCAGGCTGGGGGTTAGGGAAAGGTTCTGCACCCAGAGGGTGGTCAGGCACTGGGACAGGCTCCCCATGGCAGTGAGCATGGCACCGAACCTGCCGGAGTTCAAGAAGCATTTGGACAAGGCTCTCAGACATAGGGTTCGATTTTTGGGTGGTCCTGTGAGGAGCCAGGAGTTGGACTCAATGATCTTTGTGCGTCCCTTCCAGCTCAGGACAGAATCAGGATCAGAAGATCCCAGCTAAGAGTAATATTTTCTGTTCTCCCTTCATGTGTAGCCAGGTAAAATCCAACACAGAATAACTGCCATCTTTCAGATTAAAGGCATTATTATAAACAAAAGGTTTGAAAGTAATCAGCAACAAGAAGTCCAGCCCCAGCTACACAGTACGGTCTCAGTTTTAAAAATATTCACAGAAAAACAAACAAAAACCACACAGATTCAGGAACTGGCTAGCTCAAAGGCTAGTAAAGTATCAGGGTAGAGAATCGGTGCACCCTATTCATTTAACTCAATTTTGGATTATACCTCAGAGGTAGAAGTCATTTTTTCGTCACATCACTGAAAGGATCTTGTATGTGCAACAAATTACAAATTCAGACTCATACAGTCCTACAGCCGCTCCTATTTCATGATTTTATCTGCATCTGTATCTCTCTGACACCACTTGCAGCAAGGACTGAAGTTTCTGGAACATAACACACTCACCCGCCTACCCCTTGAAGGAGCACAGTAGCGTGAATGAAGAGGCAGGGATTCATTTTGCCTAACCTAACTGTCTGGGCCACATTTTATAATAAAGGGAGAGAGAGACAGGTGTTGGGCATAGAAATATCCTTTGCTCTTACCTCACTCAACTGATTACTATGCAAATCTAGCCAAACTCCCTCAGACTAGGTGCTCATCTCTTCTGTTCTCAGCCTGTTTCTAAAACGCTTGAGATCCAGGGAAGGATGTACTTCAGCAAGGAGAGCTTCTGAGTAGCCAGACCAGAGTGAGAAAAGTCTTCTTGACCGTCCACCCATGGATGGGTAACAGAAACGTGAGCAGTAGAAAGCCAGAGTGCTGGAGCCAACACAAAGCCATGGAAAGGCAACACCTCCGGTCTGGAGTCAGGAGGCTCAAGCAGCACAGCTCGCTAAATGCTCACAAAGAAGTGCTGCTAAATCCATCCTGGACACGCCAGTTGCAGGCGTATTAGCCACTGACAATTCTGCTAGTGCAGGCTATGCTTCAGAGTTTATGCATCTCATAATGAAGTTCTCATAAGTACCCTTGAGTTAATTTGGAAGAGCACATGCACATGATGAGAAAGAGACAGAATGGTTTAGAAGAGTAAATATAAGAGTATATTAAAAAGGCAAACACTCCACCACCACAATAGTAGTCATCTAACATTTTGAGAAAATACCTGATATTATTGTAACTGAGCACTGCAGGACTTTGGCATACATCAAAAATACTGTGCACCAAGTAATAATCCATTATAATCCCTGTGTTTTATAGCATCTAAAGAGATCCTGCCACAACAGGGGTCACGTAAAACTGAGAAGGATAAATAAAATAAACATTCAAAGTGAATGCAAAACTACTTTTCATATTCAAGCAGCGGCAAATCCAGCAAATGAAGCTCAATAAAAATGACAATGAGATTGAATTAACACTGAGTTCCTCATCATTCCAAAAGCAGAGTAAGTTACATATTTATTCTCCGTAGTGTATGGCAGGTTTTGGCTTCAAGCACCTCACTTCTTCAGGGAAGCAGGCTGTATCACCAACAGGATGTCAAGCTTTGCAAGTCTGATAGCATTAACTTCACAGAATAAATATGTGCACTAAAAAACTGACTTCTTGACCAAAGGAGGAACAGGGGCAGTTAAAATTTGACCGCATGCATCATCTTATTTCAGATTATATTGCACCTTAGTTGACATTGAAGGACTATTATTAATTTTGTCACTGCAGACCTTTTCAGAATTCTAGAGGGGAAACAAAGGTCACTCATTTTAGCCTCTAGAAATTACACAATTTCTAACAAGCTTGTTTTCTTCCTATTTTTATAGCTACCGTATTAATCATACAGCATACAATTTTACAACAACTGGAAATGAAATAATACATGCACATGGAAGTAAACAAATGCAGATTTTTCTTACCGTTAGGAAAGAGAATTTTGAAGTCATCTTCAAGAGTGCAAAGATAATTTCTACATGGACTAGATACTTCCATCATTCCCAGAAAAAAGAAGTAGCTACAGAATTTTTTTTTAAAAATCACAGAAAAATTAGTTAGCCTTTCTGTTGCAGGTTTACAGTGGAGCAGCAGTAAGGATACTGTTGCAATCTCCCCCTGAATGCTTTCCACAATTTAAAGATCAACAATATTATAGCATTTTTACTTCTTCAGGGACAATTCTTCAGTAGATTTTTAAAATCATGTCATTTCAGGTATTAAAAATGATCATTAGTGCAGGATTTGATTTAACCCATGACTAGATAGCTAGACTTCTAGCTGTCTCTCAATCCCAGTGCTTCATTTCCTAGTCTAGTTTCTCACTAGAGTAAGTCTCTGGGAAGAGAAGCAGCAGAATACTAAGTATTTTGTCCACTTGGCTACTGAAGTGTTGTAAAGAAAACAGAACTCATCTAGGTCACCTAGACTGAATAAGCAGAAGGCTGAGAGTAATTTTTTTAATGGACTTTCTGAACGGAGGTAACAAAATCCAAAATTTATCAGTGTCACATTTTCAACTATACATTAACATTTCTTATTATTTGTGTACATCTTTATGTACATATGTACACCTCAAGAAAGTAATCCAAAATTTCCAATGGAATACAAAAACATGCAGAAAACGGGGGTGTAAAGAATTCCCCTCTCCCGCCTCCACCCCCCCCCCCAAAAAAAAAAATACACCATTAACATCTTACGATACCAGACCAATTTTCAACAAATCAGTGGTATAAATATCTTCATACTCACATACCTAGGTGTCATGGACGTGGTTCACTTTAGAAATTAAAGAAAATTACTTAGCTTCTTGAACCCATCTGATATTTGGAAAGTGGTTTTGCAATTACCCTTCACCTGAAAAGCAAACTCTTCTGCAGAAGAGTTTAATTTAAAAAACCTACTGATGGTCCTAAAAGAATTAAGTCTCATCTAAATGGACAACAATGAGGTTTATGTCACTCCCATATGGAACCTTACTAAGTCTAAAAAGAAAATAAATGAAAAAGAGAGAGAACTACAGTTTGTGATCATTTAATCACTCATCTAACCTCTAAAATTATTCTAACATCCTAGGAAAGAATAGAGGAAAAAAGCACGGAAAAGTAACTACTAATAAAATGAGTACCATTGTATTTATACTACAGCACACTTACTGTTAGAAAGACTCAGTTTCTGCAAAATGAAAACACAAAATGAAAAGGAAGAAATCTCTTATCCATTATGGACAGTTACTTTGGTTCATGCTGTCATCTTTAAGAAGTTTCTATCTGCCTTAAAAGATTTAAAAAAATCCCACTATTTCCTGTGGATATGCTTCCCTTAAAATTACTGATTTGAATGCCAAATTGCCTCATGTGCCAGGTGATTGCTTTTTATAATAAATAAAAATTACCTTTTGGTTATCCCCTTGATATTTTTATGAAATATCTTCGTGGTGTCTTTTGTCTACTGAACAGATGCCATAACACCTAGGTATTTTCTCCAGTGATATATTAAAATATAATTACTTCCCACTCAGCAGGTGCCAGGCAGCATTATACCATGTTTAGCCAGTCTATTTGATGAATCTAGCACAGACTGAAAAGCTTCTTTTTATTCTTATAAGAGATGGCTTCAAAAAGAGAGAAAGAACTGGAGGGAAGATTAAAGAGCCTTACCAACACTAATTTGCACAGCCTAATTTCAGAGGTAACTTTGCCAAATCACCTCTCATTAAAATAGTACAACCTGAGGGTTTTTTGCTTGTTCACAAAACAAAACAAAAACAACAACAACAAAAACACTAGGTGCACTTCATGGAAGCAAATACAAAGTTTTGTAGCTACTTCAGCTTTATTCTGCCTTTTTTCCCCAACAGTACAAACATCCCAAGAGGATGGCTGAAGTTGGCGGGGATGCCCTAAACTTCCTTCAGCAGGTTTAAGAAGGTTACGGCCACTGTCTTCCACCACTATTTCTCTCCACCTTTAAGTTCTTAAAATAGTCAAGAACAGCACTACACATAAGTAACAGACTGGTTTAATTTGAACACCCAAATTTTTTCCTTTGGACAATACAGATACTGCAGTAACTGAGTTTGCCAGGCTCTGTAAGGCTCATGGTAGCACACCTCCAGAGATGCAATATTTTTATGTTTCCTAAATCTCTCTGCCTGAAGAAACCAAGATGAAAAAAACAAATCTACGAAATAAACTGATGTGGCTGAAGTAGAGCAGAATGACATGCTTTATCTAACCTATTTTTAGAGAAACATATTAAATCCCTCAATTCTTCTTAAAATGTTTTTGTTTTACATTTCCCTTTTCCTTCAGCACTCATAGGTTTGGTTCTTCTTCTTAAGTGAATTAAAGATATTACATGCTCCTTTTCGCAAGCATTCTTATGCTAGAAGAAAATTAAACAAGATACAGAAACACTTCATGATGAAAGTAGTCCGCACCGTTCTTAAAGAACAGGTCAGCAATGTTTATATAAATATCTTGTTTTCTGAATTACAAATATGTCTAGCATGACACACAGTACACTATATACTTTTAATAAAAAGGTGTTTACTGAAGAAGGCTGGCCAGGTAAGATGCACATCATCTTTCATACCTGAAGCAGAGGAAAGATGAGAACAGCCAATACCTCGCAGGGTAACCAGCACTGTCTGTCAGGTCTCATCTGCTTCTCTTCTCCAAACAGGCCAACTACTTTCAAAAGCCAAAAGGGGCTTTCCTACATGGGACTCTAGCAGAGGTGGCAGAGGCTCAGCAGAGGAGCAGCATGATGAGTTGTGCCAGGCATGAGGAAAAGGCATCTCGTTCTCTCGCTTATAACAGTAAAAAAAAGTGTGTATAATAAAAGTAACAGCAAAAAAAGTGTGTCCTCCACCATCTCAGTTTGCACTGAGTGCTCAAGCGACCAAACCTCAGAGGTGAGTAAAAAAAGCATTCCCCATCCCCTGCCCAACTAAGGCAAAACTCAAACTGTGGAAATTTCTTGATTATCTCCACGTGACCCATTAGTAATTTCCAAGAAGCTTTCTTTTTGAGAAAAAAAAAGACTGGATATCCTGATCATATGTTGAAACTCTTAGGTATATTTATTTAATTGCTCTTCATGCTGTGGTTTTCTATGTTGGATCTTCTCTGAACTTTTAACTGCTTGTACCCAAAAACGTTCTCTTTGGGGGAAAAAATAGTCTTAAACTATGCAGTTATTATGTGTATTTTTAATCTCATCCAATTTAAAGACACGTTTCTCCTTGAATTTCAGACTCAGAATCCATGTCCTGCAGGCATGAAGAGGATGTGGCTACTGTAAGGTTGGAGCTCAGCACTGCCAGGCAATGCAGCACGAACATGTCAGAAAAGAACTGCATGGTACAGAAGAGGAAGATAAGAGTTAAATGGTATAAAATTATTTTTTCTTGCAGACATCCTCTTGATATGTCTGCTTTGCCTGAGGGAGATGGAGAGCTAAACAGAGCACTGCTAATGGAATTTAAGTGGCCTTTATTTCTAGTTTTCAAAATAAATAAGGGCAAAAATGAAGGATTTTCAAGACAGTGAACAGCTGGAGGACCACCAGAAAGCAGCAATGGGATTGATCAACACCTCCGCAAAACACATTTTCTAAGGTAATAGAACAGCATTCAATATCCTGTAATAATGCCCAGAACAGATGAGGAAAACAGGAAGGTTTCTTAAAACTTTTTTGAACAATTGTAATCACTTCATGCAAAGTATTCAACTGCAAATGAACAAAGATTTAAGATGTTTGTAAACAACAAAAAGTTGTTTAAAAAAAGAAAAAGGTTCCCTCTTACAACATTAGGATACAAGAGATAGCTTAATGCTGACACAACCATGGAAAGAAGATGTCAGTATTAATCCATCTTTCTCATTGCTGAACCAAACTTCAGGTAATGACTGGGCGCATTCTTAGGGCTTAAGCCCATTGGGCATACTTCTGCTGATGAGAAAAAGGCCAGCCTTCAGCATACACACAACCCTGTCCCCAAATATTAAGTATTTTCCTTCCCAAACTACAAAGCCAGGCTGCATGTAGAACAGTAGATATCGGCAGTAGGGTGGCCACAGAATAAACTCTAGAAATGAGTTTTTCAGATAAAACAACTGATTTTTAGGAATTATATTGTATCTCTGTAATCCAATTTAGGGGTGCAACTTTTTAAACTACAGTTTGTTTGTAATCTAAAATTTCCTAAGTTACAGCGTCTCCTGCCGTGAAAACTCACTGCATTAGAAGCCATCCAAATCTGGGGTTGGGGCTGCCCCCTAGCAGACATCACGCTGAAAAGCAAGTAGGCCTCCACGTTTATACCTCACTCATTTTATGCTATAGGAATCACTATATATGCCCCACATGGAAAGATTCTGCCTACTGCACCTGTAACACAAGTTGAAGCTTTGCACACTCCGGTAGCATGCGCATTTTCCCAATGATTGTGTTCAACATCTTGACTTCAAAATATACTGTACAGTAGAAAAATACAGATGTACAGAGACCCAAAGATCACACTTGAGTTTGTAAAGTAAAAGAGAATATGGGACTAACACTCTACGTAAAACATGCCTACCTTCTAAAACAAAAGACTTAAAAACTCATCCCTAGGCAACAGATATCTTCAGCCTTGTCTACACCAAGACTTTCTGCTTGTCTACACCAAGACTTTCTGCTGTGCACAGAAGTACAAGCTCAGATTTGATCACTGCATGCAGGTTAATGACATTCTTTAAGCACATCTCCATGTATGAACATAAAGACCACTAACATGAGAAGAAAATACATCTAGTTAATGTCTCACCATTTGCACATATGAATATGTTTGTTCAGGTTTCTGCATGGGTTGTTTTGGGTTTGTTTCATGCTTTTTTTTTCTTTTTGTTTTGTTTCAAATACACAATGTCAGTATTTTTGCAATTAATTTAAAGAGAGTGGTAGTCTGTATGGAAAGCATGACACAGCACTGACATAATACAGTAAAACTTTCTGAATGTCAACATTCATTGTTTGAAATCAGAAGCAAAAGGGGTATGGTCATCTGTTCTTGCCAAATGCTACAAATGCACATTCAAATTCCAGCAGAAGATCTGCAAGAGTTTAACAAAAAAGTAGTAGGCTGTTCATCAAATGTCTGCCAGGTACAAAGGCTTTATTATTATTTATGTACTATTACCCTCACCATCTGAATGATGCTTTTCAGGAGAAATAAATAAATGAATAAATAAATATTTGGTTTCTATGGACTCCACGGTCCTCAGGCTTTTTCTTCTTTTTCCCTCATTTTCTTCCTCTCGTGCTTTCCTTTAAAATAAGACTGTTTAAAAGAAAAAAAGAGTCTCAATTCTGAAGTGGTCTGAATTCTCTGAATTGAGTGGTCGCAATTCTCACTGGTCTGATTTCCCTATGCATTGGTAGAAATTTACCACAGTACTAACTTCCTTTAATCAGCATCATACATCATTTGGTATTTCCAGTCTGTCAAATGAAGTTACAGTAATGCTTCTGTGAAGACAGTTGAACATATCCTTTATTAAAAGCTGATCAGAGTATCAGAGCTGTTCTCTCTGGATTTGTTGGTTTGGGTTTATTTTTGCTCGCACTTTTCAAACGAGTTTTCAAAAGTATAAAAAAATACATATTCATAGGTAAAGCCTGAATTGCTTAAGTTAGTACACATTAAAAAAAAAACACACAACCATAAGTTATAACAAAAACAAGTCCTTATCTGAAAAATAATTATCTGAATAATCTCACAAAATGTTTCCTGGAAAACACTTTTTACATGTAAGGAAAAACACAGTCTCTCTTGGAACAGAAATTCTTTCAACTATTCATAACTCCTAAGGTTACTCTTTCATATTAATAATCCAGGCATCTCAACAAACCTCTTCCAATCACTCTATTGCTTGCTGAAGTTGATCAATGCCTTCAAAAATTATATACTAAAGTTAACAAAAGTATGAAGAGGAGCAACAATTTCAAAGTTCTAGGAAAATAAATAAATAAATAAATGGTGACTAGATTGTAAAGTAGACAACAGGATTGTCATCACAACCTGTGCACTCACATTTCCAGAAAATCTGTCATTTGTTGAAAGTGATTTTTCTCTTGTTGTACATCTGACTCCATTATTTTGTTCAGGTTTAATTCTGTTGCAGTAGTGTGCTAGGAAGAACTGCTGCAAGTGATGCAGCATCATATTTCCCTGGGAACTCAATGACATCCCAGCCCACCAGCTACAGGAAACCCTTCAACACAGCTCACAGCCCTTTGCAAGAGCACCAGTTCCTGAGCTTCTTGGCAAGCGACGCATTTAGTGGCTCCCAGAGTGTGAAGATTGTTTACTACACGCAAAGCAAGGCTGGTCATACCTGAATGACTACACTCTCTATTGATTCTTCATCTTACTCAGAAAAGCAAAAATGTCAACACTGAAGCCTAAGGATGAAGTTTGCCAGTAAATAAATAAATAAATAAATAAATAATGCCAAAAGGTCTGCATTCAGGAAACAGTGGATCACATAGCTAACGCAGCTACAAGATGTGGCAGGCTGTGTCATCTAGCCACAAATCTGCATTTATTAAGTTAAAAGTGAATTGTATCATGATTATCTTCACCAATGTCCTTATTTGTGAGACTAGTTTTGACTAAGAGCAGTCAAATACAGATAATCTGGACGGAGTTTCTGATACCTGTGCTGGCCAAGGGTATAGAACAACCCCTGGCAGGTCAGAAAGTTGCTTTATTCTTTGGTGTTTCCTCTACTCATATGTGCATTTCTAAGACCAATTATTTCACAAAGACCCAGCACAGCTTGCAAACAGACTGGCCAGAAAATACTGAAGACTGCAAAGACTTGAGGGAAATAATCTCCACGACAGAGTCAAGCAAGGCAACAACATCCAATTACATCACTGTCTGGAGACAATGCAGTGCTTTTGTAGCGAAAGAGGATTAGAGAACAAAAAGGATGTGGTACCAGCTGCACCAGACTTCCAGCAAGTTGTTTTACTCGTGGCCCCAAAAGCTTATGATGCTAGCGTCAAAGTTTCGTAATGGCATTCAGAGCTCAAAGAACATTTTGCCACTGGTACCAATGCTACTGTTCCCAAGCTCCTTAAACAAAACAAAACAAAACAAACACCACTGAAATCAGTGATTAAATCCCTCACTCTTGGTAAAGGTCTCACTTTGGCATTTCTCCACTCTTCCGGATCACCTAAGAAGCTTTCCCATGTGGCTTCTAGTCTTAACTACTCTTGCAAACAGCTATATGGTAAGAAAGAGCAAAGAATTTGCAAGACCCTTCATTTCTAGAGAAAGCAAGCTTTTTCCTCTACCAAGATGAGATCACAACGAGGAGCTGAAACTTAAGTCTTTACTATAAGTTATGGAAAGATTCTGTATTCTATACTACTAACTTGGGGTTGGGGAAATAACTTGAAGCCAGTGAGACACACTGCAATTAATATATTAATAATATTCTTCAGACATATGGTTGCTTTGGTGGATGGTGAATTGCATATTGCAGTGGTCCCACAATTCAAAACAAAACAAAAAAAGGTGGAGGGGTGGGAGAACTCGTGGCCATGCAATCCATAACACTCCAAGGCCGCACGCAAAGCAAAGCAGAATTCAAAGAAAATCTCAAACCTCTTCACCCTGAAATGGCATACAAAAGCTCCAGGGAACTCCAGTTCTAGAAGGATTCAAGGTCTGATGAGGGGGACTAATTTCTAGTGGAAATAAGCACCACTGATTATATTTTAAACACTGCTTTAATCGTTCATTACTGTCTTTATTGACAGTTTTAATATATACATAATACTTAATAGATGTATATAAATACACACATATATATACACTTTTGAAAACTTTTTTATATACAAAAAACTCACGTCTTTATATAAAACAATACATAGCTGTTCAAAATTTGCAGGAGAATGATGTAAACGCATTATCTAATCATGTTCCTATCACATGAACATGCTTTCTTTTGGAGGTCCCAAGAATTATGACGGACCAAGAACACTAAGGAAAGAGAAAGGATTATTCTTCACTTTTAAATGTGGGTCTTTTTACTGAAAATGCACACATTAGAGAAGTCTCCCTGCTTCTTCCTCTAACAACTATAGTGCTTTGGCACATATAAAGCTTCCAAGGCTTTCGACAGTATCTTATTATATGTTCACAACACTCCTGTTAAAACACACATCCTTCCCCTCCAAGATTTTTCACTTTATAGCATTTTACTCACTACTATACAAGAAGACAGCCAAGTATCTTTATTTTTCTTTTGACAGAAAGCAAGAGCAAGCCCAAATGGCTGAGAGCCTCAGCATCACAAAAGGAAACTGGTACTTAGCATTAATTTAGATCATCCAACATCTCACTCCATAATTTATAATGTGTACACGCACACCTAGGATTAAAATATTTCATATCAGATGTAAAAATACATTCTAATCACCTGAGGATGTTAGGCTACCGTCTTAAACACAATGCCAATATACTTCTACTCTACTCTTGCTAGTTTCAGCCTCCCCATATGAATCTCTGCAGCAGTGCAACAGAATACAGGCACTCTCACCTCATCACATTTTTCCATTCCTATTCTGTCTTGCCACCTTTCACTGATCAGTATCAACTATGGTACAAGGAGTTCACCAAACAAAACTGCAAATAAGTTTAGCCTGATACTGTGAGAACATACTCTTTGTTCCATTTTTGTATTACCATGCCTCCCATCTTTCACTGTCCCCTGACTGTTTATTTAAGGCTTGGCTGCTCCCAAACCTTTTGTTTTGGAATGTTTTACACCAAAGACTGTCAGCACATATGGCCAAGTATTTATATATAAATACTTCACTGAAAATATTTAATGGTTTCATTCCTCACTAACACTGAGGAATAACGTGGTATGCAAGAGACAGAGCTGCAGCAAACTCGGATGATTCTTCTGCTACTACAGTTTTTTGCTGTGGCTGAAGACATAAACCAAATTACTCTTTCAAAACATACAAAACAATCACCTTGTTACATCTCCCTCCCCCAAGTTGTTTTCTTTCTACTAAGCATAAAGAACATTCTCATTTCTCATTGTCTTATGGAAGCCTGCCTTCTCCCTCCTCTGTCCATGTAAGCCCACAATACGGTAGATGCAGATGGCACAAGCCATGACGAGAGGAAGCAGAAGAGCACAATCTACAGCGCAGGAGGCTGGGATGGGTGATAGAAGCGGATCTATGATCTGGCACAGCCTGGCAGGCAGCATTTAATATATATATATAAAAGCCAAGGAACAGGAAAAGCAAATTAAATCACTACCTGGGAAGCACTGCAGTTAACTACATTAGCTATGCTTACCTGCAGACTGGGAAAGGAGTGGATAGATACTTAAGATGACGACTCCGTGCAAATGGATAAGAAGCCGACTGAAAGATACAATTTCCAAATAACCCTTGCTTTCCAAAACACCAGCAGCTTTCTATTCCGCTCTTGTCCTACAGGTGACTGCCCTCCCATCCATTGGGATTTGTAACAGCATTTTCAGCAGCCAGTAAATCTTTGTATCTCTCAAGGCCCTGCCTCAGATAAATGGTCTAGTAGCAGGTAATACAGTATAGATATTTAAAGCTTTAAGAAGTTATCATTTGATGTCTTCCACTTTATCTAAGAAAAAGGACTTCTAATTAAGTATTTTTCTCTAAATATCACCATCTGATTTTTGCTTATTTTGTAAATGCTTTTATACCCTTATTTTCCATGGCCCCGCTCTGTTTCCTTGAAATCCCTCAAGATTTGCTCATAGTCTTTTCATCACGTTTACTTTTCTTGAAATGTTCACACAGTTCCCAGGCTTTGTAATAGGACTTTATAGGCTTTAAAAGCACTCCCCTATGAAAACCATTTTCCTTTCTATATTTTGTAACAATCCTTTGTGCAAGATACCAAAATACAGCAAAAAAAAAAAAAAATGAAGCTCTTTACACTAAATAAGAGAAAGGAAAAAGAAAACCTCACATGCTTTATGGACACAACTCACCGAAAATCCTGAGTTTGAATTCTACTTAATGGCAATACTGCTGCACTGATATATAAGCAGTCTAGATATGAACAACAAATGAGCGTCATCCCAAAGAGGATGCGTATAACGTGAAACAAAATGATTTTACATAAATGTGATGCATAATTAGAACAGTTATCTGAAAGGTAACAACTTCCAGAGGAAACTGAAGGTATTATATTTGTGTCACAGGAAACTGCATTATAAAGATCCATCTCTGTAATTATCAAAGGAAGGAAGTAATAAATTTCTATTCCTAAATTTCTATATAGAAAGTAGTCATTAACAGTATATTAAAATGCATTCCTGTAGACAAGTCACTGCTGCACAACCTGCTCCTAAAGAAGACCTGTGGATCAAAAAGGGTAAACTCAGAGACAGAATTATATTTTCTAACACATCTGCTTACAGTAGAAGGAAAAAAAAAAGGCTTAAAATAAAAACAAACCTTCATACCTAGAGACTGTGAAAGGAGATAAGAAGAAGAATTTATTTATTTTTATTTTTTTTTTAACAGATTTAATACAGTCTGAGTCATACCAGGCATTTGACAGTTTTCTTCCAACCTGTATTTAGGATTCTGTGTGCATGAACAAAGAATATGCCTCTGTACGGACAGCTTACAAGAAGGTGCCCAGAAAAAAACTCTGAATATTTGATGAATCCCATTATGCTTACCTAACTGCACCATGAACTAGTAAACTGAGAAAAATAAACACTCAGGAAAACAGTATATATTTATAGGGACTATGAATGTCTCTGACTGGGAAGTGCAACAATTAGGGTGAAATGTGCAGTACAAAAAAAAATAGCTCACAACAATGGCAGAGAACTAAATTTGGCATTTCAATTAACAGTCTTTGATGAAGCCAATTGGCATTGGCTGTATTCAATTATTTGATTTTTTTTTCTTGCCAAAACAGCTCTTCAGTTGGTCAGTTCTTTTGGGAAAAATACCTGCCGGCTATCATTTATATCTAGCGAGCATCAATCAAATGAATATCAAGAAAATCACTGAGACAAAAATATCGATTAAATAAACAGCCATAATAAAATGAAGCAATTATTTGGTTCCTCAGGTACATCAGTACACATCTGATTCTCTGCATTTTTTTTTTTTATAAGATCTGCATGACATCTGGCAAGCCTTGCACAGACAAGTAAATCTGAAATGTGGTCTGCTTTCTACTTCTTAGAGAGAAAGCCTTTTTTTTATTCAGTTATTTTTCCTACAAATCTGTAGTTGAGCTAATTTACTAATGAAACAAATGAATACTTCGGGGGCATACAAAATAAAAAAAGGAAAATAATAAAAAGTATCTTCAATTCAGAGTTCTGGGAATATTATTATAGATCTCATTATATTCTGGCTTTTCTCGTAAAAGTTTAAGATCCAGATTAAAATAAATAATATAAAATAAGACCTTGCCTCCTTACATATACTTTAAAAAAAAAAAACTCCCAGGAGAAAAACTGTGAGCACAGTCATTTCCCCTTTCTGGAACATATATGGATCATGCTCAATCTTGCGATACCACTTCTGTTTCCTCATGGGAAAGTAACTCCTCTTACACAAATCACTGTTTGTAGATGGAAGTAATAAGCTGAACACCAGATCTTAAACTAGATTTCTATCTGTTTCGTTATAGTCACATAAGTTAATTTTAGTCACAATTGCAATTTGCAGACAAATCTAGGCTGATAACTCTACTGCCAGGGGATTTTGCAACCATAAATTCAGACAGTTCCTGCATGTTCAGTGACATACACTTCTTGTGATTCGTCACACAAAGACTATGGAAAACAGGGAGAAAGAGCAATTACTGGCGTTTCTTAAGGAGTAAGCCATACAATGTCCTCCAAAAACCAGAATTACTCCCATCAGAGGTACCCTGACATTGGCCACATAGGGCTGGCCTGAGTTCCTCAGTACAGCTCCTTGACTACAGCTATGCTAGTTTTACATACCGTACTTCTGGCACAAAAGTGAGCACCACTGTTCTTCAGCTGAAGAATTGGAGGCTGAAACGTCTAAGATTAACTAACAGATGAGAAACCTTAAGAAAACCAAGCAGAAAAATAGAGAAACATGCAAAAATAGTACAGAAGACATTGTAATTACAGATATTACATATCCATTTCATAATGGATTTGACTTACAGAAAATAAGAGTAAACTAAATACAAGGCTGTCCTCAAAGCAGAAAGATTTTACGCTTGCAAGTCTACAAATAACTTTCTTAATGGCAGTGGAAGAGTGCCAGCCTGAAGCTGCACAAGTAATAAAGCTGGAACTCGCCGAGCAAGGAAATGAGAAATAATAAGACTGTCTGTACAAGAGAAGTTGGGACAATGGAAATAGTAAGAGGGCTATCAAAAACAAACAAACAAAACCACCATGGAAAGACTTTGTAAGCCAAGGCTTACTGTTTCTTTCTTGAAGAAATTCTAAATACTCTAAATATAACCTGCACTTCAAGAGTTAGCATTCTTGAATGCCTACAGTCAGTTTCAGATAGACAATGAAGCCCTGCATTTGCTAGGAACAAAGCTAAGAAGTTTCCTCACATCATGAACAGAGACAGCTCGAACAGAAACCTTAGACAGATCCATAAGGGAGCATTAATAAACCTCAGGATGAACCCTAAAGTTCATCATATCTTATGCACCTCCGGTAAGCCATCAAGAAAGATCCAGAAGCTACAACACCTGCTTCTGTGCACATAAACATAACACATATCTGCAGTAGAGCAAAGCAGAACCATCACAGAGAGCATTACCATTTTGAACACAAAGCACGGGCATCAGTTGACCTCACCCGATCCCTGCCCTGACGCTGACCTCCCTCACCTTCAGTTCATCGCCGTCTCATTCCCTCCATGCTGCTGCTGCTACAAGCAGACCAGGGAAAGGCATGTATTCCCAGGTACGTTTTGGTGGCACACCGTTAATGCAGCCTGTATGTGCTCTCAGACCTTCAGAAGGGATTAGGAATGAATTAACGTAATGTGCAAATCAAAGCCAGCATTGTTGGCTCCCTCGCATTTTCAAGACCAGCTCATTGCCAACACTTTGCCTCTCCATGGCTGGGCCAGATCCTGAGCTACAGGAGGAGTTCAATGGAGGTAAAGGTTCAGCAAAGAAAAGGCAAAAATCCCCCGCGACGTTGCCGCTCACTCACAAGGCCGTTGTTCTCTCCAAAGGACTTTGGCTGGCAGCACTTCAACTCCCTCGCCACATGATGAAAGCCCTAGCAGATGCCACGTGGCCAAGCCGGGGCTGTGCACAGCTTCAGCTTGGCCACCCACACCTTCCCTCTCGTACTCACTTTTTCCATTTCCGAGATGAGCTTGTCCTAAGGAGCAAAACTGTTTCAGGTCAGGAAGACACTCATGGCTGTTTTGCAAAGACACAGCAACACCTAAGGCCCTTGAGAAAGAAAGCAACAGCAAAAGATCTCAATGCTAAGTCCCATTAAGGTCACTTCAAGATGATCTCCTATCCAACATGTAACAGTGATACATGAAACCCATATTCAGTGCTGCAATGAAGGGGATTAGCCACATAGACCAGAAGCTTGCTTGGCCAGAGTATGTCATTTTTTGATCCTTAGATCCTTTTTTTTTTTTTTTTTTTTAAACAATCATGCAGGTGGATCTCCCCTGTGTAGTACTCTGTGGTCCAGAAGAATCTCTCTGATCAGGCATTACTACAGCAATTTGTAGTACTGCTCCAGGATTTACTTTTGGGGCCAGCAATGAAAATCTCCTACAGATTTTTACATCTATAGTGGATGACTATGCCCGTTCACATTAAAAATTGTTTTCATTCTTCCATTGACTACATCTCTAACGTATTGAAGCCATCACAGAATAGTGCACTTCAGGTCACTTGTGTCCCAATACTAATGGGTTTTCCAAGTTTTATGTCAAGACTTTCCCTTTTTCCCCCCATCTAAAATTTCAGTTCTTCTCTAGTGCGTTATTGAGTGAGCTTACAAACGGCACCTACTAGCTATAGTAGATGTGTAGAGGGGTTTTGCTTTCTCTCCATGATGACAAGTCAATGTTCATTCACTTTTGAAAATAATAAAAAAAATATTAAAAAACAACAACAACAAAAACAACAACCACACACCACCACTCTTTTTGTTTCTTGGGGAAGAGACAAAAAAACATTTTTTGGGGGGGGAAGGTGGGGGGTTGTTCTTGTTTTGTTTTGCAGTTCCTCAAACTTCACAGCTAATCCAGCCAGGCTACAATCCAAGAGGCTGCTTTCTGTTTACAGTTACTTAGCAGATAACATCTCTGCAGATATTATAGACGGCCTGCAATTCACTGTATAGCAGCATCACCAGGAATAGGGGTGAGGGGGCAAGGACAGTCAGAGAACTTGTTAAAATTTGAGTCAACTGCAGAGTAAACACATGTTTCTGATACATTGGTAGTTTTCTCTTTCCTTTGCCCCTCTCTGCCCAGCTGCAGGCAATGGTTCTCACACGAAATACCAGCAGAGAAAGAGGAGAAAGAGATAAACTAAAAGGTAATTTTATTTGTATGGCACATTTCTGATTAATTCATTCTGATAGAAGCCCAAGAGAACTGCTTTCCTCCCACTCATACAGCTACGTCTGAAGATAGAAAGGAAACGGGAAGGTTCTGATGTCGAAAGAGACCTATCTTGTGTTCAAACGTTTAACAACAGCTCACAGAGACATTTGATTTGCACACACACAAAACTGTCCTACTGCTCTTGGATAAAGGACATTCTTCCTGTGGAGATCCTTACAAAAACAGGAACAGAAAAGCTCATACGTTCAACCAACGAATACAAGTTCTTATATATTAAAAAGAGTAAAATAAAAGAGAAGCCAAAATAAATACTCTAATAAGCAAATAAGAAGGTACCGTATTTTCACTTTCCTTCACTTTAAAGAGGATGAGGTTTTTTTGTGGATTTATCTGTTCAGGTTGAACTCCTGGGAATAAACTGCATACATCCTATAGTTCTTGGAGACAAAATCACAAAGACCTCTCAGATCCTACTGGAAATACATGTATTGGCAGCTTCTAACATGGAGATTTCCAAGAGAGTCCATGTTAGGTAGTAAGTGAGGTAAAAAAACACATCAATTTTAATGAAAGTTACCCATGCTAACCATTATTGTTTTACAGCAGCGTTCTCAGTGTACACAGTTTCTCCTTATCACAATATAGACCCATATACAATATAGACCAGTGGATAAAACGTGCAGTTAGGACACTGTTATCATGAGTTAAATGGTCAAAAGGGATGTATTGCTGCTAACCTGGACATCTGTACCTGACCATGTCTCCATTCTCTCCCCCACATCTGTCTACTAAAGAACTGCTAAATTTTGAAACTATCAGTTTCTAAGCAAAAAAAAAAAAACAAACATGAGTTTGGTGTGATACTTTGCAGAAATCGTTTTTTGTACAGAACGAATGAGAATGAGAGAGGGCTAAGACTTATTTCCGACTTTTAATATAGGAAAAATGCAGAGAAACACACAATATGAAAATAATTGGAGTTGCAGAGTGTAGAGAGAAAATGTCCATTAAACAGCTTAACATTTCAGAATCATTATACCGTTTAGTTGCAAGCAGTAACAAGATTAGTTTTTGTCTAAACTCAAAATGAACACTAAATCCACCGGGTGCCCTCTGAACATTCAAAAAATAAAACGCAAACAAGCCACCAAACCCTACTCTCTGCCACCTGGAAGCCTCTTCCCGTGGATGAAACAAAGCTGATTAGGCTTTACCAAGACATTGCTTCCTCCCAGTGACCATGTGCTTGTACTCACTGGCAAGTCTTGCTGCACAGATGGCAAAAGCCCAGTGGCTACCACGAGTGCTTAGCAAGCAAACATCATGCCAGAAGCCTTTACTTCAACAGTAATACAGGTCCCAGCCCACTGCTAGTTAAAACAAATGGTTTAATAATGCTTCCTAACAGGTTATCCCTTTCATAAGGGCCTGTTAGACATCAATGAAAATTAACATGTCTCTGAATAAAACACACAGGTTTTAAAAGTATTGCTTGTATTTTAAATAGAGATACCATGCTCAATCATTTTGTCATTCTCAGGCTTATTGCCATTATCTAAAGAGATACCAACTATCTTGGGAACATACTTCTTTCTAATGATGGAATGGTCATTTCACTGACAAATACATTGGAAGAAATAAGCAGTTTCACTCACCCCAAAAAGATTGTCATGAGTCCAGATCAAGTTGTCCAAATTCCTTCATCTTAATTTTGACAAAAATCAAAGCTTGATTCAATAAAACCCCACAACAAAGAAAGTCCACTTCACTGCCCCCTCCAAAACCCACTGGGTGGCCATTTATCAAATCTCCACTCCAAGCATGATAGAGAACAGATGTGAATTTGGAGATCCCAAATGAGTGCCCTGGGTACTGCACCATATTGTATACAGAGGCAAGACTCAGTTGTTGTTTCAGCAGCATGAAGCATCCAAAATATTCAGACAGGGGTGGGAGGGATTCAGTCCTGCCTTTAATCTGAACAAAATCAGATTGTTCACCTCACCTGCTAGACCGAAAGTATTGTTGCACAGATCTTACTACATAAAGGAAAGCAGACCAAATTACTAGTGTTTGCTAATTTCGTTTTTTTTTTTTTTTTTTTTTTTTTTTTTTTTTTATGTCTTTCATTTTTTAATACTGGATAGTACTTCTCATTTATAAAGCAAGACCAGATTAAAAATATGTTAAGCAACTTTCTATGAACTGTTTCGCGTAATATAACTACACTGTGATATTCTGAGTCATTAGAGAGGTGTTCCTGCTACTGATGAGAGGCCACCTACTGATGTGGAGGTGATCCACAATGACTTTGGAACTAAACCACAAATTAGACTCTGAGAAAGGACAAGAAGAGGGAGAGAAATCAGACTAGATTGCAAATTCACCACAACGAATCATAAGCAACTGATTCTTTGCTATTAATTAGCAAACAAGGTGTTTTTTGTTGTTGTTGTTTTAAGTGTTTGTTACTGTAAAAAAGCTGGAGGAGCTGTAGCTCTAATAAGCTTTGTGGAACGATAAATTACTGTAGGTCTGAGTTTGAAATGTAAAAGAGCCATCCAGAGATCACATTGTTTTCAGTAAGCCTAAAGTGATCTTGCTACAGTACTTACACACAATGAAATAATAAACCAGTAGACTAAGTCCAATCACTGAACTACACAAAAAAATCCCATCACAATTTCTTTGTTTCATTCTCCGAGGACCCTCTACCCCACAACTTTTGTATTACTTCATGGAGCTTTGCACGTTAGGAGCAAGTTTGCCAACCAACTTTGCCCCCACAGACCATGATTCACACCTTGCCACTACCACTGACTACCCTAAAGAGGTTCAAGCCAGCATTAAGACCACAAAGGAACGATAACTCACCCCTTTTTATCTCAGACCAACACTGTTATTAATTATGCTTTGTTCCGTAAACTCCTCGATGATGCAACCACGAACAGTGATTTATAAGTTAAGGCAGGTCATCTTAAGAGGGTATCTAAGGCCTTGTTAAAAGGCATAACCGTTTTGCCTCATAAAACTGTAAACCACTTGATGTAATACCATTTCAAATCGTACTGGGTAATATGAATTGAAGAACGTGCTAGTGAATTACTTCAATACAGCATGACTATGTACTTGCAAATAAGGTATGTCAAGCTGAAAGCACTAAGTCTTATTTTTGACAATTATTCATGCACTGACTACCTCAGGACAGTTTTACCGCAGTCTTTCTGTAGGACGTGCTGTAGGCAAGAAACTCCAATGGCTTTGCAAATTAATAACTATTTGTAGAATCAAATATTCATTGTCAAATAGTTGACATAGGAAAAGAAAATCACACAAACAGGAAAAAACAAGCACCAGCAGAAACCAGCCACACACTGTCAGGTACCAAGAGTGCATAGGCCAGTTAGCCAACTTGGCTCTCAGTTTCAAACTGAAATCGTACACAACTCCGTGCCTACCAGACATAAATCAAGCTTCAGAAACAAAAATAGGAAGAAATACTATTTTGATCAGGGAACTACCCTCACAAAATGAACACAGTGCAATGGGACACACACACACATGCAGAAAAACATACACACTACTTCAACAAAGCCAGGCACAAGCAGGCTTTCATCCTGTTCCCTTCCACATTTGTTCTCTTCCCCCTTGCAAATACACAAAGAATAAAGAGAGTCAATTGAGAAATAACATATTTTTTAAAAGCAGCTATCACACAAAACAAGGTATCAAGCGTAGCTTCACAGCAAGCAAACACCCTTCAATGGAAAATGATTTGGAGATAACCAAGAACTACATTTCTCAGCTTAACAGCCTAAAGAATCAACTCTTACACTTCATTTATACTCAGCTCCTGATAGCAAGAAGTCACTTCTTACAAAGAAGTATTTGATTAGTTATCCCTTTCTTTTGGCTGGACTCTGGAGGAGAGCTGAGAGGGTTAAAGTAGAAGTCACGTGAAAGACTGAGCTTGTGCATAAATGCTGCTTCACTACAGACGGTATTTGTTTACCATGAATATTCAGCTTTGCAACTTCAAATAGATGGTAAAACACAAGGTTTCTGCATGGGGCACTTTATTTTTCCGAACTAAAACACACACACAGCCCTTCAAAGTCATCAGGCTTCCTTCCCTCCCTGGACAAGGTCAAGCAGAGACCTGACAGCTCTGAAGCTCAGAGGGGGAGAGCAGCTCTTCACTCCATCTAACGGTGAAAGGGAATAAGCATCCCCCTAAGGTTTAATTTATTTACCTTGTAAGGTCACCCCAGGGCAACCTGCGCACATTGTTTTATATTGCTTGGAACACACCTGGGACGTATGTTGATAACATACAGCACAGGTACACATGGCTACAGAGACAGTTGAGGGCATGTTCCCAGAGAAGGCTGCTCACGGAGGGACATCTGGTAACCAAAACTGTCACCAGCTTCCGAAACAGGAGCTAAGGCTTCTTCCCATGTCTGTCTGCCCTCTTCCCAAGCCTAAAGACACTGTTCGTGGTGCTGGTCACCAGTGCTGGACCTCCTGCCAGAGGAAGCTGATGTGATGTGAGCAGGTGAGCTGGGGCAGGGCCAGCATCCTCCTGCCACGACCCAGTATGTGCCAACAGCATGGCCCTCTCCCAGGCCAGCTCATCCTCATGTCCCCCACGCGCATGTGAGTCTGCCATAAAAAAAAACAGGTGGGGAAGAGGAGATGACATGGCTGCCCTTTACCCCTCGTTTTATTTAAGGTTTTGATAAACAAATGTTGTTATGCTTACCAAACGTCCACGGTGTTTTTCTAGTTAAGGACTGTCAATGACCTCTTATTCCCTGGGGCTTCTAAATGCTCTTAAGTGGGAAAAGTACAATCCACTAAAAATGTTATGCTATGACAGGGCTAAGAAAACGTTTTTGGAGGATTTCTGAACCTAACTCTGTTCATGGTTTAAAAGAGTCCCAAGGTACCATCCCAGTCTGGCCCTTGCTACATCTAAAGGCTCCAGGCAAGAGATTCCCGGAAGAACACAGCAACCGTGCCTAAATCTAAAACAGATTTAGACAAACCAATCAGAGTATGATTTGTTCTCATGCAACAGGTGCTATGCTAAGCATCGGGGAATGAAGCAATGCCATTTTGTTCTCTGCCATGCAATCAGACTGGGGAGCAGATTTCACTTGGACATATACAGCTCCATGGCCACAACTGAATACAGAGAAGTGTTCACACAAACACACTTTGGTGCAATCTTTACGATAACTGTGCTCACATTTCCTTCACATTCTTGAAGGGACAGGAAAAAAAACAACAACACATCTGTTTTATCCTTTTAAAAAATGAATGAATTTGGAAGTACTAAATCTTGGTGTAAAAACTGATTTTTTGTACACTGATTGGTAAAGGAAAAAGACTTTCAAAAGAATGTTCCAAGTACTCAACTTACTTTAAACAAGATCAATTTTCAGAAAATATGGAGCACTCATTCTTTCTCAAACATCAGAACATAACATGAGCTGGTGTATTGGGCTTGGGTGGCAAGGGTTCGCTAACAGGGTGGTTGCTGCAGGGGTGGCCTCTGTGAGCGGAGCCCAGCAGCTGCCCCATGTCAGACCAGAGCCAGCTTCAGCAGGCTCCAAAAAGGACCCACCGCTGCAGGGAGAGACAGTGGGTGGGCCTCTCCCTTTGCCTCAGGCAAAGCCTGCCTTGCAGGAACCAGAATTCCTTATACTGGCTTTTTTGTGTGTTTGTTTTTCCTCCCCAGAAGTGTAGAGTTCGTTAAGAGGTTTTTTTTTTTCTATTAAGTTCTGTGAATTCACTACTCATTTAGAAAATGACAGCAAATAAGCCTGCACAAAAGCCCCACTAGATATGAGAACTTTTGGAATTGTGCTCTTAACTCTACAGAAACAAAGCTATTCAGAAGTATCAGATACACATATTCAGTATCTTGATATCTGTTTGAAAAGCCGAAGAACATACATTAGATACAAATATCTTTTATGAAACAGGAGTCAAGACAGAAAGCTAATTATACACAAGAAAAAGATCCTCCACTCTCGCACCATAATGTAAGTATCAGGAACAGAAAGTCCACATTCAGAGGCCAAGCATTTCAGGATTTATTGACAGATAACTACACTAAATTTCTTCTGATAGTAATTACTTACTAGGTCTTACAATTCCTATAATGTATTGGTCCATAGGAGAGCAATTCTGTTGACTATAGGAACACATTAAGTTGGCTATTTATTTATTATTAAAGCGTCTGGTGCTATTCATATAAAAAAAGAATGAATGCATCCAGAAGTGAGGAGATGCATTTCCTTAACTCACAAAGCACTTCATAGTTTAATGGGCGGACAGTTGGCATGAGAACATTACTAAAGTCAAAGATTTTGTGCACAGGAAACACCTCATACGTCTTGCCCAAGAGCAGGTAGTGCATTCAGAATCCTAGCCACATCAAAGACAACACGAAATTTGATAATGCCAAACTTTGGAAGTACACCTCTCAAATCTATTATTTGCCTACACCTCTCAAATATTATTTACCACGTAATGGGGTTAAGTTTACAGTAGGCAGAACTAAGATGCGAACAAAACTTAGGTTTTACAAAGGAAAGCAGTAAAAAGTAAAAACATCCTCATCACTGTAAAATGTTCAAATTATTGACACTGAGTAAAAGGAAGATGTTAAGTTTTTGATCCATTTGACTAAAAATTATCATAATTAAAAAGTACTGACAGTTTTGCAGTTTGAAGTAAAGATTCAGTTTCCCTTGTCAAAGAGGCAAATCCTTTATACAGTTCTGGTGTTGAGGTGAAACGTATTTGGATACATCTCAACTGTGCCCTCATTCAAAATCCAACCTTCCCTTCCAGCATTCTCTAGCTTATCTGTAGTGTACTTGCTGAAGTATTCATTCACTGCTGCCTTTAGTAGTACAGGCTTCCTCTAGTAAAAAAGCTTTCCAAGGTCATCTTTGTTTTTATTACCCTCACAGCATTAGGTATATCTGAATTAATATTAGTTTACTAACTCCTCATTTTTTTTAAATTGCCTCTCTTGTCTAGCCTTCTCCTGGGTACGTTAGCTCTCTCGGACTCACAGACTTCCAGCAATTGAACTTTTATTCATTTATTAAGGGGCTGAATTTTATTCATTGCTGCAAATATTTACTTAAGAGTTCCGTTGTATAAAAAAAATTGAAGTGATGCTCAATTATTTTCATTTATCTTCCTCCCCGCATAACACATTCACTATATTCTCATTCACATCTATGAAACATACTCCCTTTTAGTCTCACTTTTATTTACTTGTTCTTAACACTTAAAGAGTACTTTAATTGACATTGGTGTTAAAGAAGAATTCGGTTAAATAGTAAAATTCATTCAAATTTTCTCATTAAAAATTTTTAGCTGATTGTTTCCCAGTTTTCATGTTGAGATCTTTTTCCGGCTTGCATCTTTAAAACATATGAAAAAAGGGTATAAGGAATAGAAGCGTAACAGGATTCGCTCTAAACTGTAACATATGCACATGCATTTTTAGTGAGTTTCATGATCCTGAATGAGTGGAATTAACAAAATCTGAGGGATTGTAACTCAATATAAGAACAAGTAAAAGAATCCGAAATGGAGGAAGCATACCATCCAAATCACGGCATTACACAGTATCAAAACAAATGTCTCCTAAATACACATTTACTAGTGATAGCATATGTAATATAAAATCTTATTTAAAATCATACATTAATCCTCAGATTATAACTGCTCATCCAACTTGTCACTTAAGAGCTGTATGTCATCTATTTTATTAGATGACATTGCCTGAAATGTGTAGTTCCTTGTTCCATTTTTGGATAAGCAGCCAACTTTAACCTGTTTTTGCAGAATGTTATCTTAACATTTTACTCCAATGTTTCAGTTATAATAGGGACATGTTTTTTAAAACAGCTTTCTATCTACTTAGCTTGCTTTCCAATTCCCAAAGCATATTTCTTTCAATTGTGTTCATCATCCTCTATTTTGTTTGCAAGGAAGGGGAAAGGAGAAAGCAAGGAAGTTATATGTAGAGAAAAATTCATTACACTGAAGTTCTACATTTGGCTTCAGGAAGATTTAAACTATGGATCAGCAACTTAAAAGGCATCACAAATAGGATGTTGGGACAGCCCATTCCCAGACCCCACCACATGACATTCAAAGGATGGAAACTTGAACCACAGGTCGAGATAAACCTGCTATCAACTTTGTCAGATTTGAGAGGACTGCAAACAAGCCAGGGGTAAAGCTTGGTCTCTCCGAGAAGCAAAACTGCCCAGACTGAACAGTTATCCTCTCTACAGGGGTCAACATCCCAAAGGAGCAAATGCCTACTACACAAAGAGCCAGTTTATCGTAGCACTTAGGTTGCTCACCTCTGTTTTATATGAATTTATCCTCAGCACTGCAGTAGGTAAGCATAGGCACACTCCTGTGCCTCCTGGCCGACGAATGATAACTTGTTAAAAAAGCATTAACCCAAGAGGGTTTGAATTATCTATTTTAATTAATTTTTAACCAACCTTACAAAAATGTAAAACCAAGACAAAAAGAATTTGAACAGTTCATTTCAAATGCCTTCCTTACATTAATAACATTAAATCAGCTTCTACTTGGCACAGGGCTGCTACGCTGCACCTCTGCCAAACTCTCCAAAGCTGACCTGTGCTTTCCGTTCTAAGCAGGACAGCGAAAGACATCAACACCCAGACTACAGAAGCCATACAGGAGACACAGCTTCTTTCTGACAAATGATTTCTGAAAGACTTAACGGTGTTAGAGGTTGTTCTGCCTCACTGTCCCAACGTGTACGAAGAGATTTTCAGCAAATAACGTTTTCTCTCCTCTAAAAATCTCTCCCACACACAAACACGTACGTAATCCAGAAGTCAGTCTGGGTTCTCTCCGCCTGTATCACCACCCAAACCCAGCAAGCAAAAACATGGCCTCGCTGCATCTGTACAACCCCATTGGCCCTCGTGGCAGCACAGCAGCACAACTGGCTTTGTCGGTCAAACCCCAATCAAACCTTGCAAATGGAGGAAATGCTCACATGCCCTTCTGGTGTCCAGACAAGATGTGCTCGGTTTGTAGGCAGAGAGTACAGCAGAGCGTCGAGAGAAGTCACCAAATCTGCATCCAGATTATCTGCTTTGCTATATCACTTAAAACTATCTTAGAGTCACATTCCATGCTTTATCTTTTGCTGCTACGTTATCAGTTTTAAAACTATATTGCCTAATTCTGTCTTACTGGATGAGATTTCTAGAACTCTTCCAATTAAATTTCCCTTGAACATAATTGGAACATGTGCTATTAGCAGGAAAGAAGTTTGTCAGGCTGTAAAGAACAGCCAGAGCTGACATACCAGCCCCAATTTAGCACTTTCCCAAAAGGCTTTTACTAATAAACTTTAGATCACTACATTGTCTCACCATACACATATACATATCTCCTTCCAAAAGCTGTCTTCACAAACTCACCACACTGCCTCTAAGATGAAAACATTCCCTCACTGACTGCCGAGTCATTTAGACAGCCTTCACGACATTTACATCACGCCTCTATTACCCCTCTGGATCTAGAGAAAACAAATATTATGCTCAAAGCCTGAGCTTTGGAAATATGCTAATTTCCAGTACTGTAACTACCTGAGAAATCAGATTCTAAACACTGTTGTTTAAACACAACTCTAAAGCCAGCGTGTATAAATGGCTACCAGAGTTTTCTGCTGAAGTTTATGAGCAATATCTCATTGCATCTACCAGACTCTTCCCTCCCAACTTCAAAATGTTTTTCATCCTCCAAATATTAGAGATACTGATAGCACAGAAAAAAAGGAAAAAAGAAACCCACAACCCTATAATATAATAAATCAAAGGAAACTACTTTCTGAAGAACAAGTCAAGAAACTATCCTGGAAGACGAAAAATATACGACAACTGTGACAGAAAATACATTTGCAGAACTAGTATGCCTTTGCAGCTTATATGCATGGCAGAGTACTGTGTATCACAGCTGTTTTTCTAAAGCACGTAGACTCCCATGGAGTATTTTCTTATGGCATAACCACTATCCAGCAGCATGACTGATGAAACCACTGTCCTACGTATGCAGGTAATGCCAGTTCAGAAGGGCTGAGTGACAGAAATATCCATACATGCTGGGGGGTGGTGGGAGGACCTAGCCCCCTTCACTCTTCTGAGACAATAGTGAAGCTTTCCTATATTTCCTTGGCTTTTTCAGAGTACTTAAAATGACCCAAATACACCTATTCGGAGCCCACATATCCAGCAGCAAGCTGCAGCTGAATCCAGAGGTGAAGTCTTTAACATAAATCAAATGCTACGTTCGGTAACGTTTCAATACTTTTAATAGTAGGGCCAACTGAAAAAGGATAAATGAAAGAAGTAGTGAGCCAAATGTTCCATGTGGCTTTCATCTTTACACTAATGTTTTCTCAGGCCTTCTGATTCTTAATATTTATGTGCTGCCGCATGTTGATAATGCTTTGCTTTACAACCAAATGTTAAAGAAGAGGATGAAATACAAGAGAATACAAACAACTGCAGGTGCAAACCAATGGCATCCCAAAGTCTGGTATGGCCAAAGTTATGCCACCATGGGGAAAAAAAGAAAAAAAGATTTGCAGCTAACCAAATGAGACGTATTTTCCTATTCTACCTGTCTCCTGTGGACAGAAGCATTCAAGGTCAGTGGCATGACTTCTGTACCTAGAACAGTAAGCTTGTTGCAGTAGTCTGCATCAATCCAAGAGAAGCACATCAGCTACGCCTACTGCTAAAGCAATTAGTAGTAGAGTAGTTAATGTCAACAAGTAAACTGTAAAACATGTAAAAAAATGAAATCCGAGAAACAGATGAGTAGGGAGGCCTCATATATTTTAAATCCATTGCTTTTTCTGTATAAATATAGGAAGATAACATTTTTCCAAAACAATACAGAACTAGAAAATTGATGGCAGACTGAAAAAGTAGCAATTATGAGATTTTTAAAAAGTGAACCAATAACAAATGTATAGCAATTGATGTAAATAGAAAACTAAGTAGTAAAAACAACTCACAACACATTATTAACTGCTTTTTAAAAATGCATCAGAAGGTGCTCTAACTTTAATAAAATGCTGTATGTTAAGAGTGATGATTATTGGTAGTGACATAGAAAGAAAAAAAGTAACCCTACAGATCAAAAGGGTGTTGCTACTCACATATGGTATTAAAAAAGGCATGACCACCATAAAATGCCATAAAAAGGGAAAATGCTTTTATGAGGAATTGTTGAAAAACAACTACTATAGTAAAACAGAACTGTAACAACAAACCTTAAGTCATATAATAGTCAAAAGACACAAACTAAACCTGGCTGTTTAACAAACATATTGCATGTTCAATGAATAAACTATCAGCGAATTCTGCATGCTGAAGGTTTGTTTGCTCTCCCTTTGACTCTGAGGCTTGCATTTCTGATTGCTGCTTTCCAGCTGCAGAGGAAGGAACAGAAGGCATCCTCCCCCCCACCTTCCCTCCTCCATCTGCCCACTAACACCAGAACAGTCTCCACATAAGAAGGGCCATGTGGGTTCGAATCCACTTGTGCTGAAGGAGGAGCTGAACCCTGGTGCACCAATTTGTAGGCTGCCAGGCAAATATGGGAAAACACCCTTAACGCATTTTAAAAATACATTAAAAGGCACAACCAGCGTACCTACCCTCAAGAACAGGGCTCTGATAACTGGCCACCAGGCTGCATCCCCAGCCTGTAGCCGTACTTGGAGCACAGCTGTCCTCCTTCCATCTCCTGTGGAGGATGAGAGCCAAACGCATCCCTGGCATCGCCTTTCTCACCAGTGGCTCCCCCAGAGCACACAGGAATCCCAGGCTGCCCTCCGCAAGGGCTGCCGCAAGGTTTTGTCCTCTTTCAGCCTGCCAAGTCCAGCTTTTGGGGCCTGCAACACCCAGTTAGGCACTGACAGCAAGTTACAGACTGCACCAAGAACACTGCTGTGTGGGCAATTCCCAACACAACCCGGTTTGCTCGTCTGCACTTCACAGGATCATACAATGTCCCAAATTGGAAGGGACCCACGAGGATCAACAAGTCCAACTCACTCACAGACATTCACCCTGCAACCATGGGAGGACTTACAGCGTAGCTTTCAGCACAGAGGGGAAGGCAAATGTTTCTCCCCATCTCGCAACAGTATTTAATGAAAGTCTTATTAGTATTCAGAGAAATAATTCAACATATTAAATAATTAAATATAGAAACAATGCTGGATATACATAGTACTAAGAGTTTTCAGATACGCAGGCTCCATGTATGTAGGCCCAGATATGTAAAATAAGGGCCCCATGGAATTCAATGGAAATTTTGCTCTAAGCATCAGTGGAACGAAGATTTTGTCATTAATCTTGAAAGACAGCAGTTGTAGATGTTAGACTACTTAATTCTTAAATCATTATTTACATGAGTAAACCAGAATATGACTGCCAGCACTAAAACTGATGTATTTATATGGGAAATACACTGATAAAATGATGTGAATGTAATATAAAAATCTGAAAAGTGTGTTGATGCAATATACCTGGGATTTTGGAAGACAAATGATTTGTCCACTCATTATTTTGATTAAAAATATCAAATCGTTTACAAAAATAAAATTATTTTTTAAAGCCTTTATTTAACATAAAATCCTAACTAAGTAGGACACACTGAGGACAGTTCTGGCTCTTTGCTATTTAACAGTTTACCAGTGAGCTAGAGGAAAAACAAGTGCTGCTGATAAAATCCACAGCTAGCACATGGACTGGGGGAAATGGTAAACAGGAAGAGGATAAGCCACTGATAGACTTATCTGGATCAAGCATTTGAAGGACATCAATGCAGGCAACAAAGATAATGAAAAGTTATCTCGTTAAGAACAAATGCAAGGAAATTTTATGTAAGACCTCGAATTACAGTGAATTATAGTCCTATAGTACACAATTAGATGGGCATAAAACCATAAAGATTAACTTTATTTAGGATGTGCCTAGACAGAATGAGGGTTAAAAACAGACATTGGAGCATGCCTCTGTTTGGCATTAGTAGGACAGATTGCATGGCCCTACCAACATCCATAATACCAAATCTTAAAATGGTACAAAAACAAAACAAAAACTTCAAGAATTATTAAGGTTGATGACAACATCTCTTACTACCAAGTCTGAACACTACATTTATTTACTGTAGCAAGGAAGAAGTTATTGAGCAGCTCAGTTCCTGTCTGTAAGTATGTACCTATGGGAACAAAGGCTTCAAAACAAACTCTTCAATAAAGCAGCCAAAGGTCAAACGGGACCTAATAGCTAGAAGTTGAAGTTGGATAAATCCAGAACAGAAAAGAGTTGAGGACTCTTTTTTGTTCTTAAAGCAAGGATATTTAGCTTGTGCAATGATCAAAGGCTAGTTTTGATAAGCAACCTCAGATGGTTTTCTTAAATATGCATTCTAATACATGCAGTAGTGCAGGGAGGTTTTCTGAACACTTTATACATGTCAGATGAGACTATTACAAAGTTCCTCTTTCCTTATTATCAAGAAATACAGGGATAAGGCAGCCTCCAGTTCAAACAACACACACAAAAAAATCTGTACTTAGAAAAGTACACTAGATACAGGAGATAAAATATACAAGAGCCACCATCTTTCCCAAGTATTGAGGCATCTAATAGTCATAGAAATTAAGGTAAATTGTATGTAGTGTATGAGGTAGATGACCAAATATATCTACAGCAATAAATATATAGCAATAGATATATTTATATCAGATGATGCAGCCCCACAATATGTCTCCAGTCACAATTATTGACATTATCATTAAAACTAAAAACATATGGATCATCATGCTTGTTACCCACAGGGACGTGCTGCACATTAACAAATCAAACCAGATAGGTTTGATAATAGGATAATATCTGTACATAAAGTTTGGAAGTAAAAATAGTTTGATCAGAGATAACTTCTGTTTGGAAAATACCTGCAAGAGAACTCCAGCAATTAGCAGTTAAAATGTCACTAGAAATCATGAAAATAGGTCATCATCACTTTTTACATAAAAACACTGCTGCATCCAACAGCCCAGGTACCTGCTTGGTGTCTCATTACAACAGTTAAACATGAACTAATTGCAGAATTGGGAGTCATAGTGTGGCTTATATTAGCAAACAGAACCCCAATTAGTAACAATTTATAAATAAATAAATAAATAAATTTTAAACAAACAAAAAAAATGCTGTTGAGCACTGAACCTATCAGATGCTCTCATATTTCACTAAATTTGCATGAAGGATTTCAGGAAAACCAAAGATGCATTATGGAAGGCAGGCTTTCTCAACTATCTGTTATTTTCTTTCTAAAGAGAAAGGACAGGATGTGGTTGAAGAAGGTATTGCTTTCAACAGTTTGTTTAATATGGACCGCACTGTGCTTTTTAAATAGATAAACTCAAAAAAATGTCTTCCATTGTGAAAGTGCACTTCTATGTCAGGTGCAGACCCAATCATATTCAATGTTTTCACCACTCATCTGTGAATAAACAGAAAAAAAAAATATCTGAGAAAGTCTGTCTGGCAAGGTGACGTGGGTTTCTTCATGTAATATTTACTTCAGCAAACACGCAGATTATATCTGGAGATAAACAATTGTAAACTATTCTGTAGAACTCTACACATGTTCTGAAGAGAAACATCTCCAAAAAACTCCCAGTGAGCAAGTAGGTGAATGTGAGCCCCTAGACACAGAAATGAAGAGGCAGAGGACAATCCTTAGATAAATCAACAGGAAAACAGTGGTACAGTGTCAATTTTAGTATGTTGCAATGCACTGGAGAGACTGATGTTAACACCATATCTGCAGTTCTCTGTTAAACCTTTTTATAAAAACACAACCAAAACAATTCATGGAGGTACAGTAATAACAGAGGGCTGGAGAAAACGCCTTACAGCAAGAGCCAAAGAGCCATCTGATTAGTTTAGAAATGGAGAATTGAAAGGTGACTTCATTAGAGTATAAACATCTCACTAAGAATGAAGTACTGGAGCTCTGTAGCAGGAACCAGAGGCAATGCCTGGAAACTGAAGCCAGACAAATTTGTATTAGAAATAGAGCATAATTATATTTTTCAGCAATGAGGATCATTAACTACTAATGAAGTCAGACCAAAATGTGGCTGCTTCATCCTTCCACATCTCTAAACGAAGACCAAAACTTCTAGAAGATGATTCTTGTGCTAACTACCAGCAGAATACAGGGGTAGCTGAATGAAGTTAGAAAGAGCTTATAAGATCCCGCATCTAACCTAGGTAATACAATGTCTGCAAGATTTGAAATTGCTAGCTTATATGAATCAGTGCTAAGATAAATCAGGAGTAATAAACCACATAGGGTCACACAGCTCTGTAACAAATTGATAACCCATTTTCAGCAAGACACCCAGCCTTTCTAGATGGGACCAGGGGATCTCCATCCTGTAACAACAACATATTTCACTGATATTAACTCATTTAATGTAATAAAAAAAAAAAAGCTTTTTATTTCGGTATTTCATCTTTTTACGTGCATCTTAAAATCCATATTTAACCTTTTTTGGTACTTCTGTTACTTAGTAGCTGTGATAAATTTCATCTAGATGTTAGTATAGCATTACTGAAAATTAACGCTGTATCAAAACTAACAAAATTCAGTGAATGTTTATTAATGTAATAATTCAAAATGTTACTGCTTGCTGGCAAAGCTCATTAAGGTTAGAAATGACTATTTTGATAAAAAGAGAAACATTGATTACATAATTTGCACTCATTTTGTCACTTCTGTCCTTTTCATTTTATCGTTTTCTCTTCTGCTGCGTAGCTGTTTGACACTGCTGACTCACAGGCAGCAAGTATATTCCCAGACTGAATGTAAATGCATCTTGTGCCCCTAAATTGGCATTTTCCAGATATTCATCTCATTCTTAACAGAACCTGTACTCCGAGGGTACACCTGAGAAGAGATTAAGTGAAGAAGCAGAACTGGCCTCCAAAACCGGATTGTTTTTTGATTGCTTCATAGGAAACTGTCCATTAGGCAAACAGCTATTCCTGCACCATACAGAAGCAGAAAAAGCACAAAAATGATCCCAATTTGGAGACCGTAACTACCATAATACAAACAGACATGGGATGATGGGGGCTTACCGGCTTGCACAAATCTATTCTAAACAAGCAACTGGTAAATTCAGGGTAGCATATATCAATACTAAATTTGGATGTAGAGAGAGTATGCATCCTAACAGAACACAAGTCTTAATTAAAAGGGAAAAAAAAAGAGAAGGGAAAAAAAAAGCATGCAAGGAGACCTGAAGAGGTCAGTGAAACCCAAGCCACTTAAAAATGATTATTCCTTTTTCTTTGTGATTTTCATTTTTTTTCTTAATATCTAACCCAAATTCTTTGAGCTACAGTTTCAGCTCCTTGAACAGGAAGCAGAATATTGCCTCTTTACTTGCAACAGTCTTCTGCACATTTGAAAACTTATTTCTCCTATCAGTAAACAACCATGATTCATTCAAACTTCTTTAAAGGTCACTTTTTTTTAGATCTCATTATCTGCTTCCTTCTCTGAAACCAACTGGTCTGCATCATTCTTGAATCCCAGTACCACGGCAGCGTACAGGGCAGAAACATCACCAGGTTTTCATAAGCAGACTGCACTTAACTGGGATAAGATAAGTGCCAGGCCCAGAGGCACAAACTGGAGCCCAGGAGGCTCCCTCTGAGCACCAGGCAGCACTTCTGTGCTGTGCGGGTGAGGAGCCCTGGCACAGGCTGCCCAGAGAGCTGTGGGGTCTCCTCCTTGGAGGTCTTCAAAAGCCGCCTGGGCCTGGCCCTGGGCAGCCTGCGCTGGGTGTCCCTGCTTGGGCAGCGGGCTGGATCAGAGGATGCCCAGTAGTCCCATCCAACCTCAGCCATTCTGGGATGCTGTGAGTAATCCTCACACACCTTGTACAAAATCAGAATTTGAAAACGCAATAAAAGAAAATGAATGTACTATGGGAGATCAGACATGAAATTTCTAGGTAAAAAGTAATCTTGTTCCCAAGTACATACATTTTTTATACCAATAATTCCATTTTACCTCTTTATAAATTTGAATTTATTTATACAGCATGGTGAACAAAAATGGGGATTGTGATTCTACCTGAGGCTTATAGCAAAACAAACAAACTACACCAAAGAGAATGAATCTCTAAATACATTATAAAAATTAAAAAAGGTGACATCACAAAATCATCTAGATTGGCAAAGACCTTCAAGATCATCTAGTCCAACCATCAGCCTGACCTTCCTAGTCCCATCACTACACCATGTCCCTCAGTGCCACGTCCACACGTCTCCCCAGGGATGGGGACTCCACCACTGCCCTGGGCAGCTCATTCCAGCGCTGGACAGCGGGGCCAGTTGCAGAGCCAGGCTGAGGGAATGAAGCACAGTGGGTGAAAACATTGCTGAGGGCCCACAGCAAACCCAGAACAGGATCCAGCAACCTGGGGCCTCACAGGGAGACTTGCAGCAGGTGAAGTACAGTCAGCATCAGCCTGGGCTTGTGAACAGCCCTAACACCCCTAGCAGCTGCAGGTTGAAGGTTGAAAATTAGATCTGATATGGGATTAGGGTTTCTTAGAGTCCTTGGCTGAAAATGCCACCATCTGTGGAGAGGGCCAAAGAAGTAGCATACAGTAAATATTCCGGCTAATTTCAATAGGCCTTAGAACATACACTTTTCTAATACTGTAACAAAGAACAAAATAATTTGCCTCTCAGAAATGGCTGAAGCAAAGTCTTAACTAACAGCCAGACCACAGTTTGAAATAATTCAGCATAAAATTAACACATCAATGCTCTATCTGACGTCTTCCACCTGTTCAGGTCTTGCTATCCTTGGCTCCTGACCTCAGCAGCTGTACTCCAGTAATTCTGGCTTCAAAATTGCCTGGGCAATGTCTCTCCAGCTGAGGAAAAAATTGCCTTTGCTTTGCCACTGGTGTGTATGGGGAGACACAGCAGTGTGGGGCTTTAAGCAGCAGAACTGTTTTGAAACAGTTGCCGACGTAATGGTGGAAAGAAGTTGGTCTCCCATGGCATTTTTGAATTGTGAGCTTCCAATTGTGCACCAGTACTGAAAATCTGAAAGAGCAATTTAGCAGCACTGTTTTGCCATCAACTCTCGGGCTGTGGTCATGCAAGCCCCTGCAATACTGAAGTCAAGGGATTTTTTCCATGCATTTCTCTGGTGCAGAATCAGAGCTCGTCTCAGCAACAGTTAGTTATTCCAATGCTTCAAGACTTTTGCAGGCAACTTCCTTGTTCTCAGTCCTTCAGGCCTACTTACACACACAAGAAAAATCAAATAAATCAGGCTTACTTAATCTCCATGAATTTTGTCAACACACTGTCGTTGGATCTGAAAGCCTTTAATTAACAAAACAAGGAAACACATGAAAAAGGCACCACATCTCACCCATCCTGACACACTCAGTTAAATATATATCCTAATACACCGCAGCTGGATACTTAGACAGTCTTAAGATATATGTAATGAATATATGATAAAATGTCATTCATAAGCAAATAGTGATACAGATGGCTCACATTTTTTTCACAAAATCTTTAATACATCAGTCAGAATGTGGATTACACAAAAAAAAAGATGGATTGGCACAGAAGAGAAGAGGCAATTTGGCAGCTTCTCAGCAAACACAGATTAAAGCACACAAGCTCTAGTGCATACAAGAAAAGATGAATAACCCAAAAAGGTCACAGAACAATCTCTGAGATGTGTGGATACTTATGTAATAAAAGATAAAACCTGCTTCTGTGAATAAAGCTGAGTAATTATAGCTTTCAACTGCAAAAGCATTTTAAACATGCACAACAGCATGGAAATCATTGTATGTGCTACAATATTTTTCCAACAGGCAAGGTCTTTTAATCCAGAGAGAGGAAGCACAGTGATTGCCACAATTACGTACAGCTACCAACTGAACACAAAGCCAAATGCCTTCACTAAGTTCTGCTCTATACATGATGCTACCGGTAACTTTTGTATGGATTTATATTTCCACAGAATTATGTGCTATTGAATCATACTACTTTACATTGCAAAAGATTAGGCATAATAAATCACTGTAGTCCTACTGCTAATAATATGGTACTCATGCTAGAAATGCAGATTCCTTAAAAAGAAGGAATCAGCTGTACAGCTCAACAGGAATTTTCTGGCATAGTTATTCGTACACTGGGAAATGCTAATTTTACATTATTCCCCTTCCTGAATCTGAGATATCCATGGAAACAAAAAATAAGAGGTGTCCTGGAAGCGTAGCAAAATAACCTTTTTCTGTCAGCCACACCGCCACGGCTGGGCCACCTCCTGGCTATATTCAATTATGTGCTTCTAAGAAAGGAACAAAAAAGCAAGCAGAGAGGGGCCATGAAGCTCTTCTCAGGTTTACCAGAGTCTGTTTTACTCCAGACTTCCATCATACATAAATTGAAATAACAGATTTCTCTCCATCCTTATCATATTCCTTCTTCCAATTCTGCCTGAAGCCAGGGTGTTTTTTTTAGAAGCAAGAAATATTTCTGTGCTTTTCGTCCCCTCCTCCTCCTTCCCAGTAAGTACTTCAGCAATTCACTACACAAAAGCTAGTTTATAAACTTTTAATTTTATCTAAAGTAACAGTTTTGTTAACCAAGCTAACTAGTCTCCTTGATCTGAACCAGCATGGCTGTTCTGCTGAAAATGGGATTAAATTAGCAGCCTTTTCAAAACAAACAAACAAAGTTGGTAGGGAAGAATCCTACTTATAGGCCCCCTTCTGGGGAGGTCTGCAGCTCTATTCTCGCCTGACTGCAAACCAAGGCAACTCTCACATCCTTACCTGCCATCCGTGCATGCCCTATGCCCAGAGAGCCACCAAGTGTGCTCACTCGACCTCACGCTGCAGCAGCTGAGCAGGATTCCACCTACAGTTGCTTCTCCTCTTGACCGGGAGCTGAATGACACATGAACTGAGCATGCGGTGCTACCAGGCTGGCTTGCTGGCATGCAGAGATGAGATGAAATGGAAGAGGCAGACAACACATAGCTAGCAGCATGGAAGTGTTACAGATAACTGCTGAGGAGAAAGGTTGGGATAGAGAACACCAGAACTAGCAGAAGCTAGAAATAAAGGCAGGAGGAGACCAGAGCCAAAAGATGCAATCATGACCAGCTGTGAAGTCTACCAGAATCCTACCTTTACTGCAGTCAGTCATTGGTATGGAAGGTAACAGCCAACTGCTGAAATTTTGGATCTTAAGATTCAATACATGATACCTATAATAGATAATGTGCTTAATAACATTGACTGACCAACCAAACCAAGGGATACATATAATCATATTTATAATCATAAGGCAGTAGCCTGCATACAGTCTGGATAACTGAAGAGACACAAAAATAGGAAATGCTACCATTTCCTAGATGGACAGATTAAAAAAAAAAAAGTAATCTAGGTCCACAGAATAAGCAGAATTACCATAGAGGATCTCCCAAATCACTGAAGCCGAAGGGTCAACAGACAACAGCTATGCTCTTTGTCCTTTGCGGATACCAAATTGAGGCTTTGATTGTTTGCTTTTACAGAAATGCTAAGCAGTTGCTACTACTACAGAGGTAGCAGCATGTTACCTGTCTGACCAAATACAGGTAAGACAGCCAAACACTGGCACAAAGTCAGGTCTGGCACACAGAACGACTTGGATATTTCTCTAAGACAACAGAAAATAATAATTAAAAAAAAAAGACCAGATCTGAAGACAAAAAGGTTGTCCTCATTACTGGAGAAGGCTACAAAAACATCCAGTATTGTGAAAAAATTCAGGTCTACATGTCCCACTTTGCACATGAAAACCTGGATGTTCTACCTGCCATTTCATACCTCAATTCACCTTCTGTAAATAGATAATAAAAAGCCTGCCTAATCTTAGAGCATCAGTGTAAAAGAAATTCATGATATTTTTAAGCATGCAGATACTGCGATATGAATGCCACAGAGCAACTGTGAAAACAAGCAATTCCGTATGCACTGCAGAGTACAGGCATCAGGCAGGTAATCTGAAACAGAGATGGCACAGGCAAAATGAAATCCTGAGCAGCTGATCGTTGTCAGAGCAGCGTCCCGCCTGCACACACATAGAAATACCGGAGTGCCAAGAAAAAATGAAGTGCGTGCAAGTAAAGACGAAGTTATTCTGCCAACATTTTGCTCTGCATCGCGATTTGCCAGTTTTGACATAACATATGTAGAAATGGCTCAGTCCTCATTCAGCTTAATTCCAGTGGCAGGAAGTATTTCTAATAATTAGGAAAAAAATGGAAATTCTTACCATATAACACTTCCAGGTTTCCACACAAAGCTCTTTTTTTTTCTCATTGAAAAACAAGTTTCTTTAAATAAATAAATAGGACCTTGAACATAAGGATTCTAAAATTGAAGATATGACAATCTAATGCAATGAAATTAACTTATGGAAAGAAGTGCTAGATATTTCATACTGTCTGGCCTTCAAGGCTTTTGCCAAATACTTTGTCTTTGGATAAAAGAAGAGGCTAGTGATTCATTATATACCAATATGAGATCTCCCATTTTGTATCAGTGTTAGCTGCTTGCATTAGATAGAAATACTGCTAATATTATTAGACAATTTTTGGTTTGCAGAAATGGTTTGTCATATCACTCTTATTGCATGTGTTCATTTCTACCAAGGCTTGGTTAATGCAGCCAAACCTGCACTCTTGCAGTGACTGTCGACCAGGCTATTAGATCTCATATCACTTCAAGTTTTCTGTAAAGGTTTTCCTATGCTAATGTGACACCATAATTTTTATCGGAAAAACTAAGCCAAATACTTTAAGACACTTATATAATTTACAAGAACCTTAACTATAAGCAAACAAAATAAGAATAATTCATTGACTAATTTTAATTGTGAGCCAGCAAACAAATATTAAAACTGATAAACCCGAAGTGACAAAGTTGAGTATTGTGTGATGGAGCCAAAATATCACAGGCTTTCTCCTGAAATTCCTAATTATTTCTCTAATTGCCAATATCAGTGTAAGAAAAACACAGAGGCAAATTACAACGGGAAACAATAAGTTATTTTTATCAAAATGTACATACCTCAATAAACCACCTATCTTAAATTTCCACTGAAGTATGTTGGATTTCAAAATACAGTCTCTGAAAGGTGGTATGATTCAGAATTTAGTGAGCCTATATTTCACAAACATAGTATTTTCTACAGAATTTATATTGATAATATATATTAAAAATAATAATAATAATAACACCCCCATTTTCCAATACTGATCCTTGCTAATTTTATTAATAGTGGTTAAATTACTAGCATTATAATACAAGCATTTGGCAACTATCAAAAACCAAGATCCTCCAACAAAACATGAAGGGAGTAACAGAAATGTGTGACAAATATTTTTCTCTTCCACATGTAAAAACAGGTGTTTTGGACACATTTCTTACAAAATGTTGATCCTGAGCAAACCTGAGCGATAACTTCTGTAACCATTTTGCTGGGACTTTGTTTTCTAGGTTGGGTGAAAATCAGGGAACAGAATACTGACTGATAAAAGAAATACGAAAATAACAACAAAAATACATTAGGCAGCTGAGAGAAATTTTTGTTGGACTTCGAGAGTGAACACATGGCATGAGAGCATCAGGACACCCCAAGGAAGATGCTGCAGGCTCACAGAGCACAGCTCCATTTTGTGGCAAAGCAATTCTCAAGGGAAAGCTCCTGAGAAGCACTGAACTGCCTCATAAAATACTTCAGTTTATAGGAACATCTACATTCAAGCTAAATTAGGAAGATAGATGGCAGCAGGCTGAGGGAGGAGATCCCTCTCGTATTCATTCCTGGTGAGACACCTGGTGTGCTGGGTCCAGTTCTCTGCTCCCCAGTATGGGATAAACACAGAAATACTGGAGTCAGTTCAACAGAAGGCCACAAGGATGATTAAGGGCACCTGACATATGAGGAGAGGCTGAGAGAGCTGGGACTGTTACACCTGGAGAAGAAAAGGCTCAGGGGGATCCTATCCACCTGTATAAATACCTGGTGGGGGGAGTACAGGCAACAAAGCCAGATCATGTTCAGTGGTGCCCAGAGACAACAAGAGGCGATGGGCACAAATTGAAATACGGGAAATTTCATTTGAACTAAGGAAACGTTTTCTTACAACGAGGGTGGGAGAACACTAAGATTGCCCACAGCAGCTGTGGAGTCTCGGCCTTCAGAAGTTTTCAAAACCTGGCCAGCCACGGCCCTGAGCAGCCTGCTGTAGGCGGCCCGGCTCCAAGAAAGTGGCTGGGCCTGGTGACACCCAGGGGTGCCCCCGGCCTCCCCCACCCTGTGATTCTGTGTTCAGATGAAATGACCATCCTGCTTGATGCCCAATAAGAATGGAAATACAGCATACATACAGATGTCAGCAAGCACAAAGACTGTTAATTAGTCTCCAACTGAATGCCACATTCAGCAGGCACAACTAAGTTAGAGCCCTTGCTTATAAACTGTTGGATTGACCCCAACCCCTTCAAAGTCTCTTTGGTCTCTGATGAGGTGACAGTTTATTAAAAAGCCAATTCCTGGATTAAAAGGAAGTGTCAAATGAGGCAAAGGGAGCCATCTTGGCCTCAAAACTGAGGAACAGGTTGATTTTTATCTCATGCTCTTTGTCGCTCATTTCATCCCTGTTATTTCTCTCCCCAACATGCATTTATTTCTCTCATTTCTTCTGCATGCTGTTTAATCTTTTGCATCCATCTGGAATAACCCTCCTCTGTCACCACTGTATACTGAATCACTAGCAAGTGACATTCTTGAAGTAATAATTTAAGAGCTGTTGCCACTATGTGCTCCCTGCTTCCTGCTCAACTGTTTCACACTAATTTCTATTTTTTGCTCCAAAAAACAAAAGATACCGTCTTCCACAACTGTAATAAGATCTCCACTGCACAGCCATAATTAGTCTTCTTTCAGGGGTTGCCAACATTTCTTTTTAAAGTGGTTTTTAAAATGTGTACAAACAAGCACAGCTCACCAGTACTCTGCTTCTGAGGCGAGACCTCGCGAGAATGGTTTGTAAAAGCTGCAGCAATTTAGCATAACCTCTTGCAGTTCAGGTGATTTTATAGCAGTTTCTTTTAAAAAGCTGCTTCCAGCGAGTAGAAGCAGGACACGAACAGGAAATCGCTTACCCTTAGAAAAGAGTATACATTTTTCTTCCCACTGGTCATTTTCCTCTATCTCCTCATCATTTCCACTTGCTTTGCTTTGAGTTTCCTCCTCAGCTATCTCATGAATTCAGTCTTAACCTCCAATTTCTACCTGCCTGTAACTGATCTTACTACTACATATATTCAGGATTTAAAAAAAGACATTGAGATGTGCTTTGAATACTAATCCATATAAACCACAGGACTTAGTGCATGCGTTAAATTAATAACACTCCTGTTGTCTTCAGTGGCTTCCCGGCCTTTTTTCAGAATGTAAAGCTATTTTTCTAGTCAGAGTCCGAATCATTTTTAACAAAGTGTTATTAATTCTGCAAAATAAGATTGAGAAGCAAAGAATGGATGTTTAAGGTACATACTCTAGTTCCAACTTAGAGAAAGAGAGAAGGCAGAATGTAAATTGTCAGCACATAAGCTTGGCTATTCTTGTGCGAGGATGAGAACAGAAGTAAGCCAGCTCTGCAGATTCTCAGGCAAACTCATTTTATTAAAATAACAGGCGCTGCCCTACTGGCCTAGAGCAGGACTGCAGACAAATGTTCAGCTTCAAGCTGTGCCACCTGAGAATGATCCAACTCATTTCTTCTTACAATACCCTGCCAGATCTCTCTCTACATGAGATTTACAAAATCTTACCACATCTTCCTGCGTCTTGACTCTCTACACCATCCCTCCAGTCTGCTGCTTCACTACAGTAGTTAAATAAAAAAAAAGACCTACTTTGCAAATGGTGTAAAGCAACCCAGATATTTTTGACCTACAGAGGACTAAGGAAAACAGCACTCAAACAACTTCAGCCCTGATTATAAGGCTCCAACAACCTTGGGCAGTTTGGTGCTACCAGTGTCTTCTTCAGCTGCAACTGGAATACAGTGTCCAGCACTTACTTAACAGCTGTGTGTTAACATGCTCTAGGGAGACACCACCCTCTTAAGGCTGATTTATCAAGCATATAGTAGGATATAAAAGTAGCAACTCTAGCTTCAGAAAATCATAGAACTTGCCATTTAAGAAAAGCAGGTGACCAACAGGGGCCATCAAAACAAATGGGTACAAGGTTGCTGGCAGACTAATAGGAAAGAAAAAAAAAAAAATCAAGACAGGAAAGAGCACAGAGACATTGCTCAGATATTGCAGTGTACGCCTTTTTACCTCTTCAGAAAATATGTTCCCAGCTTACAGTCTATTCAGCTTGTATAACCCCTTCAAATCAATGTATCCAAGGAGAGACAACGAAGTTCACAGAATTTCCTCATATAACCAGAGCTGCAAGAATAGCTGCATTATCCACACAACCCACTTGGACGCCTTAAAAACAAGAGGACTGGTAACTCTTTTCTCTCTCAAACTGCTGGAATGAAGAGGGAAGAACAGTATAGAAGAGTGTACAATGAAGATCTCATACTTCTGTTATGCATCATTCTGACCTTTTGGCTTCAGAAACACCAGGATTGTTCTTTGAGATACCTCAAGAATCACTTTTGAGTTGCAATTGCACTGAAACCTGATGGGAACCAAAGCTCCCTTTAAAGCTTGCAGACCATCATTTATCCTTTCTAGTCCAAACAACCCCAACAGCTATAAATTCTCATTAAAAAATAAGAAACAAAAGATTTATTACCTATGGTTACTCATCAGTTAGTACTTCGAAGGTACCATCACGTTGTACAAACCTAAAAGCTATCTTCTAGATCATCTAAGACAAAGCACGATACACAGCATAAGCACAGCCAGTGTGGCAATAATCTGATTTATAACATATTTCATTTACTTGCTAAAGGATGTGAAATTAACCCATGTCACCACTATTTGTCGTCATCAGTGCAGCACTACCTTGCTATAGGGATGATCAAATGTGTCCTGACATGTAAACCTCAAAATGCTTGTAGGACTGGGTCCCTGGGGCACAGGAATCCTGAGGGAGGAATGGCCCATCACACTTCCTGGAGCCACTGATGCATCACTTGGCAGCTCACCACAGACTTTTCGTAGTCTCAGTCCCCTTCAAGGAAAAATGGACGGAAAAAAAAATGAAAAGTTTCACATTTATGCTGCAACCGCCTCCTCCTTACTATTAAACAGAGCAGCCCAAGTAGACAGGAAGAGGAGAAGATCACACTGTGGGAGTGCAGGTTTTATAGAGCACAGCCCATGTAAATATTCCACAGTCCTGGAAGCTTCTGAGAGCCATAGTCAGCAAGCTACATGAAAAGACAATTATTCTATCGTTCCTAATTTAATGGTGCCTCTCTTTTATATCACGCAACATCGGCAGGGACTGCAGTGCTGGAGTTGTTTGTGTGCTCTTTTCCTTACTTATGCACTAAAGCATACTTTCTCCAAATATAGCACTGTGCAGCTGAAGAAAAATGTGTCTCAGGAAAAGGGACATCCTTAAGTCATTCCCAGCCTGGCATCATTCCTAAACGTAAATCGTGTCCGTTTTGGGTGTTAACTTTCAGTGGACCTGTGAGAAGCAACCTTTCTGCAACATGCCTTCTACTAATGGGGACCACTAACAGCAAAACACATCAACACATCTTCCCTAAAAATTAAAGGGAGAACAAAAATAGTCTTAGAGCTTTCTAAACTGATTTCAAAGAGCCTTCAGCTGAGTAGCTTCAAAATGACAGTTCTGCTTTTGTCTCCTGGATTAGCTTGTTAAGTCTACGAGCATAACATTGGAAATGGCACATCCAAGGTAATAAAGCAAATAGCTGCAGACATCAAATTTGGAGCTCTACCCCAACAATAAACAGAAGAAAAAAAAAACAATGCAAGAGAATAATATGTTTGCAGCTTTGCTTTTTTAATTAATCTTCTCAAAATACCATTCAGCTGTATCGCTCTCCTTGAATAACCTACTGCAGCCAAAATTAAAAACTCAGAAGATGACTACACTCTTGAAACATCTACTAATTTGAGCAGGAAGCAGTTTGTGTATCTGTCAACAGGTCTTTGCAACCAAAATACCAATTGCCTACGTCAAGGAGATCAATTTGTAAAGTTTAATCAACACCTCATCAGTGCCCTGGCATATTTGTCATTAGTGACTAGTTTCAATACTAGCTGTGCTTGTTTCACAATGTTTGTGTGCTGTCATGAGAAAATACATAATTTGTAAAAGTACAAATACTACATATATATATATATACACACACATAGAAATTAGCAACCCTACAAATCAGCACTCTAATTAATTAAAATAAAGTCTTTAAAGATATGCTACAGGACCTACATTAAGATCCAACAGCTTTACTTAATTGCATTTGAGTAAGCTCTAGCTAGAATAAAACTCTCATATATCCAATAGATTTGGTCTGCACAATGACATGTAAATCATTCTGGATTCAGGGCAAATACTGCCAAACGTACAAACCAAACACACTGGACTTAACTGATTCACAAAGTCTGTTATTTGAAGTTGATGTATATGTTTGGTTTTGTTTTAAAAGGCCTCCTGCCAAGCACAGCTTTTGCTAATCTGTTCACCTCCTCTACAGACACCATGCTCATTTCCCCTCTCTTCTACCCAACACTAGGCTCATTATTTCCTACTCTTTATGCACATGATTCTAACAGAATAAGGTGCTAAACTTAACATGTTTGACCTCAGGATTTCCATGGTTCGAGATCAGTCCTAGGGATATAAATGTCATACCTTAGAAATAAGGTCTTCATTTGTGCTCCCTCTTCTGGCTTAACAAGCATATAACACAACCACGTTACAGTGATGCAGACTACCCAAACACAGCAGCCACAGGGCTGTTTTCAGCTTCCCCCCCCCCCCAAAAAAAAAATTAAAGTACAGCCATAAAGAAAGTTATTCCAACCTACAAGTTATGCCTGACTGTGGTAGAACACACTACAGAAAGAAAAAAAAGAAAAAAAAAAGGATCAGTAACCATGAAAGTGATTTATCTTATTTCACCGCTCAACACAAAAGACCAAGTACTCAGCTTCCAAGGACGGCACAAAAATAGCTTCCAGTTTATTTTTTAACCCCATCCTAACGTTAATTTTAGCTCTGTAAAGCTGTCATATGTAATAGAACAAACAGCACAGGAAAAAAGGCAGTACCATTAAAGGGTCATATCTGGATGTGTCTGGCATAAGGGACATTCATTTTCAAGCTTAGAACACATTTTAATCATTTTTATATTCATTTTCAAAACAAAAACAGTAACTTACTGGGGGAGTATTTTTGTTTTGTTTTAATCTGTATTGACTTTGGCATCAAAGAACAAGAGGAAAAGGAAGGGGGAAAAAAGCCAACTGCACAGTAGCTTACTTTTCCAGTGTAATATACTGCAGTGGAGGTCTATTTTAAGGAAAACCATAGTTGCCAGTAGTGTAGCCTTCTTAAGTCATTTTGGTAGAAGCTGTCAAAACAATATTTTGACAGCTCTGTTCTTTGGAGTCTTGCTGGAGTTGGAACATTTTATCTGGTTTTGTTTTACAACAAAACAGAAATTGGTGACCATCCTCTAATAAAAGTACTTTGTGAAATATCATCTCCGGGTGGGGAAAAAAAGAGCAAGTAAAACAAGCAATGGTTTTCTCTGAAATGGAGGGGATATATGCCGCAAAGTGGGACTAGACCTGAGATGAAGAATGAGGAAGGGAGGGAGGAAGAGAATTTGTCCAAGAGAAGGACTTGGGAATTGTTAATGGAAGTGGGCAGTGTTGGAGGGAAGCTGCAGAAAGCCACAGATGCTGGGAGCTCTGGCAGTGGGGAGCCCTAGGCCACAGTCCACTCCCAGGACTGCCTACATGACTGTTTTACAAGGTGAGAGGATAAAAGCTGCTGCTAAACCCAGGAAAAGAGACTGGAAACCAGAGGACTCCCTTTCCCAGGCAGGTGTCCCCACTTAATTAGGGCTACTTAACAGTCAGACATCATATTGTTTACAGCTCCATTTTCACTCCTGTATTTGCACTCAAATTCTTTCTCCTGCAACATCCTAATGCCTGGTACTCAGGAGCAACAGATGTTGGCTCAGACCTCCAGCCTTAAGAGGGGATATAAAACGTGCAAACGCCAAAGAAGGGCAGAAATTCTGCAACACCATTGTTCCTGATAATGCTTTCTACTAGCTACTGCCAAACTCTTTCCCAGATCTGCTCATCAGGGACATCTGGTATTCTGCATTAGCCAACACGAACTGGTCTGGAACACTTAATAACCTCAGGAACGCCGTGTAAATTCTCATACTCAAAGATGTTTTCCGTGATTCTTGGGAAGCTTAAGAGCTCACCAAAATTTTAGAAGATATCATACGTCATGGCAGATGGGCTATCCAGTTGATCAAATCTTGTTTGACATATAGCTGAGTTATTCAGCCATTTTACTTTCTGAAGAGATTTGTTCCAAAGTAAACAATTCTGCATGGCCTGTAGACAGCTTCAGAAACGGTGCTTATAAGCTGATAAGGATGGCAAGTTAACATATGTGAAACCAGCTAACAGCAGCTCATTTTTTCATACCAAATAGCAAATGTAGGGACGTTCCAGAGTACGTGGCTTACCTGTTGCCCCCCTGTGTTTTTTGAATTATTCTGCAGTTTTTGTAGATAAACAGAAATTTAACACCATCACCACCACCCCCCGAAAAATCCTGGAGAAATCTAAACACAAGTCATCGTAAATGCCATTTACCACTAAACACTTATCAGCCAGCCAATGGCACATCTTCCAGATTCTCGACACTTTATGTAACTGTATTACCCTGAGTGGAAAAAAGGTGATAAAGTTTAATTTTTGTTTTCACTAATATATACAGGCTGCTAGAGTCTGTAAACCTTTCTAAGATACAGTTTCTATTAAGAATTAAGTGTTATGCCCTGCAGCCTGTGGAAAATGGATAAGATGATGCTTCTCCCAGCGAGGCATATGAAAGCTTACATTTTCTGTGCAGTAATACATTACACGTCCAAACAGAATAACTACCAATAATGAAGAGTTTTAAAGATTTTCCTCATGACTCCTAATCTACATGTTCATACTACAGCCAATCATAGCTGAAATTTATAATAGACTGACTGACCTTTCAACATCTTTTGCCTAATTTAGTCAGACAGAAGTTGAATTAAGTGCCTCAAAAATGTATAATCTAATACATAGTATTGCAGATCAGACTCTAAACTTTCAGAAAGATCTGACTCTTGATGGTACTTCAGTCTTGCAAAGAGCACAATTACTCAACTACTGAAGGGGAGTTCATTTTTGTGGAATACACTGCTGTATAAAACTTCTTTCTCCTTTAAGACTTTTTTTTCTTTTTTCTTTTTTTTTTTTTTAATTTAAGTGCTTCGGAGGTTCAAAGTTTTTGACGACAAAAGGGTAAATTCAAATCCCCTACTCCACCTCACTGGAAAATTTAGTTTAGTACATCTCTAAGAAAGTCCCCTTCTTTTTATCAATTCCCAAGTATCAGAATTCACCATCTTGTAAAATTTTTTTCCTTCCCTTCTTGTTATTCTGTAACTCTTCTTTAAAAATGGTACCTGAAACTAAGCAATACATTCCAGGTAGGAGTGGAATTCCCCCTGGATGTTATAATATATTCCCTACATATAGGGAACAGAAAAAAGTAATTCTAAAAAAATACTGCCAAGTCTACTCCTTATGCAGTGGTTGAAGAGAGCACTGCATTTTTAGATATTGCATTGAATGCTGACAGGTTTTTCCACATTCAGCAAAATAAAAGTTGTTTTTTCTGCAGACGGTTAAGAAGCTATAACCCAGCAACATGCATGAACAGTTTAAAGTATTCCTTCCAAATTACTAACACACACATCACGCAGCAGAAGCATTCCTCCAGCTTTCTGACCCGCTTAAGATGAAACCAGAGGAAAAAAAAGGAGGAAAAAAAAAGAAAAAAGCAATCGACAATGTTCATGCAATTCCCATCCAAGGGAGCAGACTCTTGGCTAAATCCAGAAGCAAGCTGAGCAGACTGCAGGTGATCCACTCTTCTGTCACCACCAAGTGCCACTGCAATCAATCAGAATCACTATAGGGACACAGGACAGAGGAAAGTGGACGGTTTTAAAACCAAGAGGCAAAAAACACTTTTTAGTTTTAGTGTGTATTAGTATTTTTAATTATGCACTAGAAAAGCATGTTTTAAAATAATTCCACATGGGGATAATATGTCCTTGGGAAAATTCTTTAATAAGATCCAATACCTAACCGTTATAAGGTAACGCCAAAGGTGGCCTTAATTTTCAAAATTAGCTTGTGATTTGGCATTATCATTCAAAAGTCTGCATGCATTTGTTTACAGATAATCAGATGACAAGCACACAGTTCTTTCTAAGAGGAAAATAAAAAATTGTCTTCCATTGTTTTTTTTCCTCCTTGTAAGCAGAAAATCACAAGAATGCACAACTAGGTATTCAGAACTAGTTGCTTCCTTTGGAAGAACAATTCCAATTGTTTACCAAGTTGAAAAGAATTCTATGATCTGATCTCAAAAGCAAGCCCAAGAAGGGTCGGTGCTGGGTCACTGCATAAGCAAGGTTTCCTTTCAGTTGACCACTATCATTATCACTGTCTTAGTATTTGTGTTTTCTGTATGTGCTGATAAATGTCAAAACACGTTAAGTCACCATACACTAAACCTTACCACAGAGATGAAGTAGTATGTTTTGTGCTACTGTGAAACCATTACCCTCAACATAACAGGCATCACTTAAAGTTAACTTGAGAACGAAAAGATCACTGCCTCTCAAATGACTTCATTTTAAAGCGTTTTTGCTATATGTTTTATAGGAGGTATACAATAAGCCAAGTGAGCATACACGTGCATTGGTGCATTTACACACCCCTGCAACCCCACACTCAACTCCACTGCCGTTATTAACACTCGTTATTCAGCAAATTATTCAAATCAGTGGTTGGACTGAGCTTGCCAATTTGGAGAGCAGATCTTGTCATCTGCAAATGTAATGCAAATTTTACATCCCAGCTGAAGAGTCTGCCAAGGCTGAGAACAGGCACGTTCAGCAGCGCTCCATCAGCACGGGGAAACTATGCAGCAGGCTTCCGTCCCTCAACCAACCTGGCAGCAGGCGCTAAACATGTCTGCAGCAGCTACTGCAGCCCTGTGCCCCAGGTGCTTCCCTGCTTCCACCCTGCGTACCTGGGGCCAGGCGTGGTTGCCTACACAAAAAGAACAAGTATCTGGGACATGCAGGTCCTACTGGATGAAACCAGAGCAACAGTCCAGCCTGAAAAGAAAGTTTGTTTGGATTTGAGTTACACTATTATTTCCTTAGTCAATTAAGTAATAATAATAATTAAAAAAAAAAAACACAACACTGTACATAAGGGTTATTTGGCCTGTGCAATGTTCATACAGTTTGATGGTGGGGAAAAAATAAACAAATCACAATTATCACAATTTAATTATAAGATATGAAATCATTTTCCACAAAGTCAAAAACGAGCAAGTGAAGAGGGAATACAATGACCATATTTGAACTACAAAGCAGCTAATGCTGTCCTTACTTACCAAACTTTTGCAAAGATCACACGAAAACAACAGTGAAGTTTCCACAACATTTCACGTTATGCTACGCAAACTTTAAGCCCTTCTGTCACTAAACACTAAAGGTAGAAGCAACAATAAAACCATCCATTGTTCAAAATTGCCTTTCCCTGAACACAGGTATAAAAAAAGGAAAGCACAAACTACCTAATTTCCCCCCCACCCCCTTTAAAAGATTCTGAACTACTTAATCACAAAAAAAAAAAAAGTGGTGCAAAATATGTCTTTTTGTGGTCAAAGTACTCCCTCACACATATGCAGAGGCCCCAGACAGTACTGCCAAGCAATCCTGACAACTTGTGAGTCAGTGTCAAGTCCTCATAATGAAAGGAGGATCTAGCACAAGAAAGTTGATTGAGTGGAAAAGTAACTGGGGAGGGGGATATAAAGCAGCAAACCATACCCAAGAAATTTGGAGACAAACTGCTTTCTGCTTGCCACCACATTTAGAGTTGGAAAAAGAATATTCTGAGTACTGAAGAGAATAAAGGTCAATTGCTGTCACTGGTTAACTGTTATAGCTTGGTAAACGCATGTTGATTCAATAATATTTTATGCAGCTATAATCAATTTCAGCCATTTTGAGATAATGCACAGTAAGATAGGTATTGTCTTCTAATTAGAATGCTGCTCATAGCAGTACTGAACTACAAACCATTTGAAAAATTAAACTAATGCTGCTTTATCTTGTCCTATGAAAAGCATTTTAAACATTTAATGTGAAAACAGAAATTCTGAGAAGCAGAACGTAACATGAGAAAACAGGATGAACTCTAACATTAATGGCTAACAAACATAAATGAAAGGGGAACACTTACACAAGCATGTACTTGACGCTTCGCTTCAAGGCCACAAGAACACTGTGAGGTCGGGCTGAGCTCCAGAAGACAAAACCAAAAGCAGATCAACAGCTGTGTATTTTGCCATCAATACAAAGTACTTTTGTTGAGATTAAAGGATGAAGCTTGCAATGACTTCTGGAAAAGTGAAAGTTCCTCCCCTACCCTTTATATAGCAGTCTACCCTTAAATGTATTAAACATCTACCAGTGCAGCTAGGAAGAATACCCTGACAGAACAGACAACTTTAACCCACTAGGGCAAGTATGCAAACAGCAGGAGCACAGAATCCACCAACTTTCCACACTCTCATTTCCACTGCAAAATATCCCATCTCAGTGAGGCCTGTCACAATACCTTAATGCCAGATAAATGCATCTGAAGAAAAGAATAACAAGCTTACTGTTTTGCTTTGGAAAAAAAAAGTTTGTTTTCAGTAAACAAATATGCAAGATACTTGGCATCCATCAACAGAATATTAACATGAAAAAGAAAGAATTTGGAAGTCTTTGGACCAAGCATGTCAACTAAAGCAAAACAGGCTTGCATTCATTCTAATGTTCGTATTCCAGAAGTTGCTTATAAAGCAGTCTTCTCTAAGACATACTAAATATTAGTCATCTAGATGAAGTTCATCTAGAAAACAAACAGATCACAGTATTTTCAACTGTACATCCTACTAATATTTACCATGACATGCTATATTTTTATAGAATTTGAAAACAAACAAGCAAAAAGAAATCAATTAGTTCTTTATTTTTTTATGGAATAATTTGTGAGGGTTTTTTTTGGTTTTGTCTGTTCTGTTTTTTGAGCAGTTCTTCACATACATCTTTTTAGGTTTCCGTAACCACCACCTTCTAACCCACATTTTCAACTCTGTCACTGTAAGACTTGACAGGTAAACATCACAAAGTATGGAAGCGATAGACAGTGAAAGGGCTGCTGAAATGCTATATATGTATAAGGAATGACAGAAGATATAGAATATATGCTGTATGGAAGCTCCTTGAAGTTTACTCTTGCGTTAAAAAAAAAAAGAGAGAGAGAGAGAAAACCACAGTTTTGGAAGTAGAATTAAAAATTCAGGCTAATTAACGCACCTATAAAGCTTCAATTTCCAGCTTGGAAATGAAGAGCATTTGAAAAACAAGCCACTAATCCTCTTCAATTTTTTTTTTGTTTTGTGGTTTCAGAAGCAGCATAGGCACACTATACTAGCTTCTGTGAAATGTCCTTTCTGAGTTCAGAAACAGAGCATTTGAAAAGAAACCTTTTATCTCATTAGACAGCTTCCAGAACCTGGAAAACACGTACATGAAAAGGATACGACCACAAGCTTACTGCCATGAACAAATACAGGCTCATTAGTTATAAAATAAAGTAGAATAAACAACATGTCTCTAAATTGTCCTGGACAGTTCATCTTCTACCAGAAATATGTGAATTAATCCCTTGAACAGCTGCTCTGCCCTCCTGCCTAATAAAGTAAAGATATGAAGAGAAATGTGCTTTTTAAAACAGTTCACACTGCAAGGAAGCCAGTTTCCTCAGCCTGCACTGAACTGGAGCAGGGGTGGAAGCCCTGGGACAGGGGATGAGCAAGGTGCATGAAGGCTGCACATGGTTCCCAGCACCTGGTGCCACAGGTGCCCAGGCAGAGCCACGCTACCCGAAGGCAGCAGAACAGGCTCCAAAGGCAGCAGCCAGTCAAGAGGGGCAAGCCAGAGAAGCCAGGGAAGACCTGCTGAGCTTCAGAGGGGCTGCAGCAGTCTCTCCCCTTTCCACCATCTTTTCCAGGACACCTCCATCTCCCCAGAGATCCCTCCCTTGAGCACAGGGGTGTCTCCCAGCCTCCCTGCCTCTCAGCTCTGCAGGCCTCTGAATGGCGGTCTTTATCTCCACAACCTTCCCACCAGCTCCTACCACCATATCACACCTCTCACACCAGAGATTCGCCACATTACAGAGCTCATGAGATACCCAAAGCCCTGCTTTCCCTTCCTTTCCTGCCATCTGGCTGCCCAACACCACATGCTCCAACCGCTTCTGCCAGGCCACCTAAGGTATCTACACCAGCAGAAGAAGAAACATACCAAAACCAGTTTTCTACTGGTTTGAGTCTCTGAAGTAGCTCACCACGGTGTAAGATACATGTAAAGGGCTGTAGGGAATAAGATAGGGGAAGGCAAAACAGCAGAAGAAAATGGAGATCAGTCCCCGCAGTCTGGTGAGGCCTCCTGGCATCAGCTGTTAGATCAGGTTGACCATACAACAAAAGCATACCCTTACAGGGCTTGAGACTGCCAAGGCCTACTCCTAATTCCTCGCCATATCAACAAAAAAATATGCTTTCTGGTTTTGATGGGATTCTTTTTCTTTTCTGGTGTTTTTTGTTTGTTTTAAAGCCAGAGTAAAACACATTCCCCAATTACTGTAAGTTTTGGGATCAAGTTATCTGTATTTGGGGAAAAATAAAGTCACTGTACCCACCAAACCTCGAGTGCTGGGGATGAGCCTCACCCTGATAAAGAGCACCTTCCTGGTCACAGCATCTCCAAAGGTAGCCAATGCACAGGGAAATAGGGACTGCCTCCTTATTTCAGGTGGTGAGCCTGAAATAATTTAGTCACCACAGATCCACCTTAGAGAAGGAAAGGGATCCAAGAAGAAACTTATGGCAAAAAAAAAAGTTTTCTGTTGTAATGCTAGAGAGGATTCTTCCTTTTTTTTCTTCAATAGCAGTCACACAGATTACAGCACACCTAACCAATTAATTCAACCAGCATTATAAAGCAAATAAACTCCTACCTAGGCAACAATGCAAGTTCATCTCCACACGAAGATCGGCTGGTCTTGAACAATTAACTCAATTCACTCATGACAAATAAGCCCTCGTTCAATGCAGCATTCATTAACTTTGTTTCTCTAATTTCTTCTTCCTTTCTCTGCCATTTCTCCCCTATGACACGCTGTAGCCCTTATTCACCCTACCCTTAAAGCAGAGTCGTCAAGCACAGAACATTCCCCTTGTGCAGTTCTTCTGTGTTGCTCTTGACCCTATGCCTTGGCAGAGAAAAATGTGCCCCTTGCAAACGTGACAGGCAGCATACAATACGTAATGCAAGCTGAAAGCCTAGGCAGATAGCCAACTTCATGAGAAAATTGTCTGCCACTTTCCTCCAGGAAAATAAATAAATAGTATTTTGGTTAAGATCATCTAGGGTTCTCAACAACTGGAGAAAAAAAAAAAGAATGACTTTGATCAATAATGTAAACTTGGTCCAAAAAACTGTGTGCAACTGTTGATCATTTCTAGCTGAATATGTAAGCTGCACTTTGACTCACCCAGTCACATCATACTGTCCAAACAAGTGATGCTTGTCTTTTCTGAAGGTCTGAACTACTGAAGCTCCACAACCTGCTCCGTACTGCACTGTTGGACAAGCAGCCCACTTCTTCCTAGGGTAGGCAAGGCCGTAAAGGTACCGCTAATAACTCTTCTGTGGGATAAAGAACTAACACCAAAGGAAAAGAAAACTTGAGCATTAGCACCATTTGGGCAGGCTCTTTTGTGCGACTGCAACCTCCGCTCTCTCATGGCTCACGTTATAATATGGATGCCTCAAGCTTGTGATAGACTCATTTAGAGCAAGCCCAAGTTGGTGCCACAGTTGAGGTTAATATGAAACACCCTGACACAAACAATATTCATAGATACAGATCATTTCCAGATATCTCCCTCAGTTCTCTACTACTCCATTTCAGTCAAATACAGAGCTCAAGCGAAATAAACACACCTCGGACTTGTAACGCATGCCTAGTTTGTTCCACCTTGTTCGTGCAACTGCTAGCGCTTCTGGTAACATTTACTGCCACAGAATAATGGGCATTTTGCTCTCTAAAATATGAGTACTGCCAAATCCAGAGTAATATAATCACAAATTCAAGATTAAAAACAAACAGTGAAACTGCAAAATCTATAAGCAAGGTAAGCAAAGGCTTATGGGCTGCATAATGTTGGGAGACTATTAGATATAAATGTGTAAACAGTTACATTAGGTAGGCTGAGAGTTCATCTGAACAATAAAAAACTAAATCATTCAAAACATCCAGAAAATCTTTTTCCTAAGAGGATACAATCAGTACTTCAAAAATTTAACAAACACTGTTTTTTTTACATTGTATTCCTACTAGGGGCACGCTGTGAATAACGCAATGGACTACTGTAAAGGAAAACAAAGCTATTTTCAAGAAGTGTTTTTTCCTCCCAGTCCCCTGCCCAGTCCCTGTCTTTGACCCCCACCAAAAAACCACAACTCACCAACACAAAAAGTACATAAGTACATACACAAAAAACAAATTCTGAAGAACAGAAGCAATGTTTGCTTGGCCTTTCTGATTGCTAATGCAAATGACTAAGTAGTTTTCATCAATTCACACAGATACTTTTTGTGTTTACTGGTGTATTTTCTAAAGAAAATTCCTAATACATTCCAGTCTGCCAAGTCGCTTTCCCTTAAAGTTTCAAAACTTTCAATCAGAACCCAAAAATAAACTCTGTTGAGAACCAGACCAGAAAAGGATTCACTGTCAAAACTTGACTCTAGCATACAGTCAAACATTCCCCTTCTTCACCGACTTTTATTTATTCTCAGAATAAATCTCCTTTTTACTCACGATTGCCAAAATCCTGCAAGATATCCACATTTTAACAGAACCTTATCTCCTCAAACTTCCTAAGCTAAAAACTAATACCTGGCAATTCCCCTCACTAACTTCTTAATAATTAAAATGAAAAGCTTGCATTTCGTCTCCCCAACCATGCTTTTTTATAATATAATTGAAAAAGAAAAGCAAGTATTTCATATAAAGCCATCAAGTCTTAAAAACAGTTCTGAAAATACCCAAGTCAATCAGCAACCCTTTTCCTTACCATCAAGGGAAGTTATTTTTGTTCAAGCAATAAATCTCACAAGGGACTTGTCTTAGAATATATTCATCAGCTTTTTATCACATCCCTCTCCTATTTCAAATCACCAGCAAAAGATTAAAAGGATGGACCCCTGCATAACCCTCCACCATACCCATTCTAATTCTTCAGTTATATCTCATTCAGGATTCTTTTTCCTGAATTTCTTGTTTGTTGTTTATTAAAACCCATGAAAATAATTTTCTGTGTTTCACAGAATGGCTTGGATTTGAAGGAACCTTAAAAATCATCTATTTCCAACCCCAATTACCAACCAATAATCAATATATACTGTATATATATTGGATACATTATATCCAATAATCAATCTACTAAAGGAAGTTTCTCCATACTAAAGGAATACTGGTGGAGATTTCTACAAAACCAGGTCCTGATTTAGGTAGGAGAGACTTTCAAATCCCAGAATACTTTACTTCTCTAGTTCCAAAGTACTTTCACACATATTCAGACTTTAGGCAGTGTTGATTTCACTACGTTTTGAACATGCAATTAGCTACAGAAATTTATGTTACTGATACTGTTATTTACTTCATTTCAAGTCAATGGAATAATCATCAGAACCAGAGGCTCACAGACTCTTTAAAGTCTTCATATAACATACCTTCAAAAACTGTACAATCTTTGAGTTCAAAAATGTCTTCAAGGTACTTAAGAAAACTTTAATAACAATTATCCATGATTACAAAAGCAGCTTGAAGTACAATTTGGTATAATCAGAAGTCCTTTCCTATTCAAGGTATGCCCCTACAATATTTAAACTTTGATACCTTATCAGCACCAAAGGTTTCCATCCTATGCTAGATTCAAACGGTGTATGTACAAATGCTCATGAAAGTGAATAATTTCATGTACGTGGATGGTCTCTCCTTGTTTAGCAGAGCTACTCATGCATGACTCTGGAAAACACTTTTCCCTTCTTCACGTTTGTTTTTTTGCATTATTTCTCTTCAGCAAGTTGAAGATGCTTCCCAGACAATCGCTTATTTTGTAAGCGATGTTAGTTGCAACATAACTTTACTTCATCACATCAGTCAGATACTAAGTTGTGATGTACCGATATAACCTGAAAATGCTGTCAACATCAGTAAAATACCCCTTCTGTGCCACATCACCAGCAGAAATGAGAGCATGTACTATCTACTCATTATTTCAGGTCACGGTTTGTATTTTCTACAAACAGCTTGGTGCACTTCCATAATGACCTAGAATGTTATAAAATATGGAAACATACCCTCATTTTGCATTTCTGTAATGGTTAAGGAATATTTTTCAACTTAACTGAAATTTCCCATATGAATCCTTCAGACTGACAACAAGATAAGTAGGCTTCTAAAAAAAATAAAATTAAAGAAAACAGAACACCTCAGGCCCTTCCTGGAAATGCTGGGGGGGGGGGGGGGGGGGGGGAATCAACCTTTTCTATATAACTTCTCAAACGATATGAGAATATAAATGATCAGATCGACTTAAAGGCACACATACAGAAACACTGGTACTGGTTACAATTATAAAAGAAACTAACCCCGGATTCTTGATTCAACCCTGTCACTAAGGAATTGACACCACAGAATGAAGCTCTCCAAAAAATATATATTTAAAAAAAAAAGAAAAAAGCAGCATATCGAAGACTGATCTTCCCAAAAATGAAGTACTATACCAAATCTGCAAATACAATGATTGTCCTTAAATCAGAGCACTTAATTTCTAAGCTCTCATTCCATCCTCTTCAGTAATTATTACGGAAAGAGGGGGGAATAAAAACATTACTTGTGGAGGGTATTTTTTTTTTTCCTCCTCCTTTCTCAAATGCTTCAAGAGACGAGGTTGTTTCTGGTTACATCTTTTAAGCACTGTATCTAGGCAAACAGTATTTAGAGAACATACATATTTAGAAGAGTTGCATCATCATTCACTGGCCACTTGACAAGTTTACAGCAGTTCATAATGTAAGGAGTGTTTTTAATAAATCTCTAAACTGCTAAAGCTGTTATGACATGGAATATTACTAACATTATAGGCACTAAAGCACATATCTTTATTATATGTGTCAGCTAACAAAACAGACAAATTATAAAATATAAGGTAAAGCTGCTATATTAATGTGAGTAGAGAAATATTTCACTAAATCTAACATGGTCCTCTCAAGAAACGTGAAATGAATTCGTGGTTATTCGAATTATCATCCAGTATAATAAAATCCTTTTTAGAATTAAATTACCTCCTTTGAGCATAAAAAAGATAATCATAGGCTTTCTTACTGACATATTCTTTTGTAAATACTGAAAATAACTTACAAGCCATGATATTGTCATTCCAAAGAGTACCGATAAAAAGTATTCCAAAAATTGTACATAAAACCACTTCAGTAACCTAAGTACACTTTTAATTGTGTTTTCATTAAGGTGTTTTTATAAACACCACAGCAAACTGAAAAACACAATGAGGAAAATCACAGGTAAAGAAACCTGTTATTCTGACAAACTACAGAAAAGATAAATAAGCATCACAAAATCTTCTCAGATTGCTTTGAAAAATTTCAAACAACAGATAGACCGGCTAATCTTGGAACCTTAAATCTGGAAGATGTACGTGTGCTTGGCCATGTACAAACAGCTTGAGCACGAAGCCAAGCAAGCTTGTTCCTCACAAAAGCAAGGCCCGGCATTCAGAGCCTACAAACACAGCTTCTGATTTCTTAGATTTTAAGACAGACCTAGGAGTGGACCGTTCACCCCAGCTTGGTAGGACAGCTAAAGACAGTACCTGGAGAGAACAGGAGATGAGTGCAGGGCTACAAAGGCTACAAAAAGGCTGGACATAAAGTGTAAGACTCAGAGTCTGTTTAGACGTGTTTTATAAGCAGTGAGAACCTGAAAGCACAACTGTCTGAGCAGGTAGCAAGTCAATCTACCCAATTCGAGATGTCCAGCTACAGAAAGACAAGCACAAAAGATGAGAATGTTAAATTTAGCCACCCCAACAAAAAAGGTCTTTGTAAGAGGTCCCTACCTCAGGGAGATACACAGCCTCGGGCACAGCATAACCACAGGAAAGAATTGGTATTTGGGTGCTCTCTGAAAAGAAGATCTTGCAGGGTTATGGGACCACTTTGTTGTTGTTTGGTTGGTTTCTTTTTTTAAGCTGATCCCATGGGACACGGCAGAGAGATGGTTATTCACAGTCAGTTTTTACCTAATAAATTTAAACAACTCAACAATGTGAATAGTAACACAAAACTTAGGCAGAAAAAGAGATCCAGGTATGTTAAACTTACCTACCACATAGCACAAATTCGCATTGCTGTTTATAACAGGTCCAAGTCTTGCTGATACACTCCTGTTATATGAGGTTAATTCTACATTTATTATACTTCTAACAGCTACAACGAGGTAGAGCAGACACCTACTTTCTTACCCCCTTCTTTTTCTTACAGCCCTTCTTTTTGGGGGGGTCCTTTCTGTGACAAATGGCCCCCATCAGGTCAGAACTTGTGCAGGAGAGGTCACTGAGTAACACAGACGTCCAACCCACCCTTATGGTACCACCACAGCCATCAGACTGACAGCCACACATGCAATCTTGTTATTTTCTATCCAGCGTTATTTGGTAGAGCTGCAAACAGAGCAGGGACAAAAGAAAGCAATTTGTCCCAGATCTGGAGAGTCAAAAGGAAGCTATTCATCCCAGATCCAGAGGGTCACTACCACCACTCATGTATGTGGTGTCCAAATAGATGTATGGAAGTTTTTATGTCTTGTTATCAAAGATCTGAAACGGAACTGACCTCGACGGACGTCATGAAAAGATGTATTCCCAATAAACTGATTTTCTAACTAAAAATACATTCGATGACTGCAGGCTTAAACTCTTGCCAACGCCTGTTCACTGTTCTGACCTATCGTTTCGCGGTTCACCTGTCCGGCACAGACTACATAGTCGACACTGTGCCCTTTGCCCAGGTGTACCAGATCTGAAAATGTTCCCTTTCACACCGGGCACAGCAGCATTCCTCCACTGCCGATACCGACACTAAAGAATCACCACTCCATACTTGTTCTCTTTCTCCTCATTCCCCCAGCAGCTGCTAAAAGCAATTATGAGAGAATACTGGGCACTGAGTGAATACTGATCCAACCTAATCTGGCAATTTTTACGTGCGCTTTATCTATCCTACTAATCCTCCCTTCCAAATTACAGACCACACCATACATATTTATGCAGCCCACACTAAAAAATGTTCACCTGCCTTGTACAGCTGCACATGGGAGTACCGATCCATTAAACAAGGCTTTGGAATCATTTCCTACACTTCGACATTCATTAGAAAAGCAGGTTATTATTTTTCTCTGGAATGACCCCACAAAATCTATACCAAAACAATCATTCCCAACTATTTACTCCATCAGTGAATTTCCAAAAAAGGGGATAGGAGAGAGGCTATATCAATGAAAGTGCAATCAATATTTCTAAACAATATCTTTTTTTCTTTTCAATGTAAGATGGATATCTCCAGTCTTCAGAAATCAATGGAAACTTCTCCATGAAGCGTCTCTATTTGATACATAGTATACAAAATGACAGACCAACAAAGGAAATAACAAGGGAAACCCACTCCTTCTAGAAGCATACAGGCATAGGCCACTGCCCACCACAGGTTACACCCACTGTAAAACCAGTTTGACCCTCTTCCACTTCTGCACACATCCTTTTTCCAAGTTATGCCCATATTCCCCCCCCAGCCAGCAGCTGGGGATGACTGCTGAAGGAGCTGCAGAAGAGACTCTCCGAAAGACTCTACACACGGGTACCACACAGAAAAGTGAATGGATCATTAAAACACGAGAAATTACTGCTATGTAATATTTTCTATCCACTAGGTACTATCTAAGGGTTTATGCCCCATATTAAGCTTATTCTAGATAAGAGCTCTTATAGATGAAGCAACCAAGGCAAACGTTAAACTCTCCCCCCATGTATTACAATTACACCACGGCTGCAAGGAGCATCCCTTGCAGTAACCGTGCATAGCAGGGCTTATCCGTGCGGCTGCCTGCAAAAGCCAGGCTACCGGCTACAACTCTTAAGAGCTGACTTGCAACCTCAAATGAGAAGATGTAAATGCACAGCAAATTAAAAATAAAGAGACTGAACGTCTTAAAAAATATTCGATACCAGACAAGTTTGAACCAGCTTTCTGTGGGTAATCTGCCTGTAAGATCACACTCTCAGTTAAAAATTGTTTATTGTATCACTGCTTTCTTTCAGAAAGACCTTCCTTCTAACAGCCAAGGAAGAGCTGGCGTTTTCAGGCCAGCTAGTTTTTTAAGCCGGACACAGAGAGGGATTAAAAATGGGGTTTACATTGGAGCCTGGCTGCTCCGCGAAGCTCTCGTAAAATTGGAACAGATACCTAGCCGTTACCTAGGAAACAGCAAGTAAAGTAAAGTCCTGTGTAAACTATTAGGTCGTTTAACAACCAGAAAATTAGAAACAAAAGAGTGGGTCAGTACAGAAACGATTTACTGCAATCTACAAGCGAACTTGATCCCCGAGTACTTCATATCCTTGAATCCAATGAAGCCGGATACAAGCTTTGAAACTTGCGATTTCATTTCGGGAAGAAGTTTCAGGTCCCTGTGGAGAAATGCCGTGATCTGCCTTTGGTTAAGCTCAAACCTCAGCATTGGCAGCATCCGTGCCTTCAAGCGTGCAGAGCTACAGACTTCGTGAACACCAACAAAGACTGAATCCTGACAAACGTACAAGAACTGCCACGTACCTGGCTTAATAACATTTCCAGGCAGCCTATCCCTTTCTCTCCCTTTGACTCTAACTCAGGTGTGACAAATATGAGACATGAAGGTCTGGGAGCCTTTTTAAAACACCACTTACAAACAAATAGGAGAGGTCAAGCAGTTCAATTACCTGCAAATACTACATGACCTCCTCCTTATCTGTATTCGCACATTGTCCCTCTCCTTAAAGTTTCCACTGTAGTTACTGCTCTAGCGGTATCAGCTGGGAACGCGAACACGGAGAGCCGAGCGGGCCGCTACTGCTTCAGCCGTCACATCGGGTAAGATCACTTGGAGAGAGATGAGACGATGATGTGCTCGAATGATAGCAGCTGTTCTGCACTGGCATTGCCACAAGCAGAGCTATAATCACAGCCAGGTGCAACAGTGGGAATTTGGGGGGCTGAAGGCTACGCTCACACCTGTGGCATTCGGTGACTCCCAGCCTCGCAGTAGTTGTTTTTAAAGACCATCTGTCATTTTGACAAGCTCCCTACCTGAGCGTCGCTGAAGCAAGCTACCTTTTGCGTTTCCTCAGTGAGGCCTGTCTCCCTTTTGCATAACACCCAGCTTCATTCAGCCTGCGCTCCACGAACAGAGGAGGGTATGGTAACTATGGTGTGCTAACCACTGAATCATGCGAATTCAGAGCGCTCCTGGTTACTGCCATCAGAGATAAATCCTCTAGGAAGACTACCCGCACCAAAACCCAGCAAAAATCCCGCAGCTCAAGCACTTCCACGCTGCATCCCTGAGATAAAGTGTGACTTCCCCTATTACTGAGGAGGGCTACCTCCAGTTATATTTAACTACGGCGAAAACGTGTTGACGGGGGCTATTGTGCTCCTGCACCCATCTGAGCAGCCTCGGGCCTGGCAACTGGCTGCGAACGCAACAGTCTGCGGACAGAGACCACAACTCTGAGGCTGTTAAAAGGAAGATTTATTCGAGAATAGACAGATAGACACCCTAACCGAGGAACGAGAAGCAGACGCCTTGCGAGCGAGGGCTAGCAGCCGCCAACCCCCCTGGCGCCCCAGCACCCATCGTGCGAAGCGCCGGAGGGGCAGCGCTCATCATCGGGCGATGATTTCACCGCTTTTCCAAAAATATCGCCCCCGTTGGAGCTGGCGTGTCCGAGGGCGGGGGTGCAGGGGGCGAGGAGTTGGCACCCGGCGAGCCGAGCAGGGGCAGGGCAGGGCAGGGCACGACCCTTCCCCTCGCTTCTCCCCTTGCCCCGATGTGGGGGTCCCGGCGCTGCCCCGCTCCCTCCCCAGCCCGCCCCCCTCTGCTCGCCCCCTCACGCCTCCCGCCGCGGGACGCCCTCGTTCATCGCCTTTTGGGAAGGGGGGAAAGGGGGAAAAGGGGGTAAAGGGAGGCAGCCCGTCCCGCCCGGGCAGCCGCCCAGCGCCCCGCAAGGAGCCCCGAGCCCCGCCGTGAGGGTAGGGCGGCGGTGCCGGGCGGGCAGCCCCCAGCCCCTCCCGCCCCGCCGGGGCAGGGGCAGCGAACACCTTACCCGGAGAGCTTCCCAATCTTCACAAAGCTAAACACGTCCATCCATGCAGCCGGCCAGCTCTGCCCGTCGCTCGCTCGCTCACTCCAGCAGCAGCAGCTCCATGTCGGGAGAAGGTTGCGTCCAGCGGCAGCAACAGCCCTCGCCGAAGCGGCAGCCGGCGGCGGCAGCGGCTGCTACCCCCCTCCGGCAGGGAGCTGGGCGTGCAGCATCTCGCAGGAGCTAGCTATCCATCTGCGGGCAGCCCTCCCACTCCGCCCTCCCCTGCCTTGCCCCCTTTCCCCCCGGGGGGGACTCCGGGCACGGGCACGGTGCCGGGGCTCTCGCCGGCAGCCCGGGTCCCCGCCGCGCCGAGCTGCGGGACGCCGAAGGGGCAGGCGGCGGCGCCTCTTGGCGGCTTCTCCCGAGGAGGAGGAGGGCGCTACGCAAGGTGGAAGGAAGGTGGAGGGTGTGGAAGGGGGAGTTTCTCCTCCCGCCGGCGATGTCTCCCCCTCCCGTGGGGGAGCGGAGGGCGCAGGAGGCGGCGGCCCAGGCGAGCGCCGCCCGCTGGCTCCGGCCGGAGGCGGCGCCGCGGCCGCAGGGAGCCAGCGGGGCCCCGGGGCGTCGCAGCCCCACGGAGGGGAAGGGGCTCGGGGCTCGAGCGGGGCTGTCCCCCTCGGGGCAGGGGGGGCAGCCCGGGGGAGAGGGGACGGGGCGCCCCGGAGGGTCGTGGAGAAGCGCCGTGGGCCTGGGGGAAGGCTGGAGCTGGGCGTGCTCCTCCGAGAGCAGCAGCTGGGGGAAGCAGGCAGCCCTCGGTGCCCCCGTGGTCTCCCCAGAGCCGTCAGGGCGCTCCCGTGGGGTGGGGAAGGGGCTGTGGGCCTTCAGCCTCAGCTCTGGGTGATCCTCAGCCACGGGCCGCTGACAGGCAACGGGGCGCTGCTCTGCCTGGCCATCACCCGAGGAGGGGGTGACCTCTGTCCGTGCCACTGGAGAGACTTGGGGATAGGGAGTCCTCCCGGTTTTGACAGGAGCACGTCCAGGCTGATCCACAGCAACGTAATGGAGCGTTCCTCATCTTACATCTTGCAGAAAAATGGTCCCCATGTCCCGACACAAGAACGGTGGAGACTTTCACTTTTGCCCGGCATTAGGCTTCAAAAGTGGTTCTGGAGTTAGCTATCCATAAGCTTCCCATGAGTGACCAGAACAGGAAGGCTGGTCAAACTCAAATCCATCTTTATGCGGGCTCTGTACTACAGTACAATTCTCAGCATGGGAATGTGTTTTCTCCACTCCAATGTTTTTCTTTCTGTCCTTGCTTGCTAAACAGATTGATACGCCCTTTGCTTCCTGCCTCTGCCGAGCTTCTGTCTCTTTGCAGGCTTGCACCTGCACCCTCCCACCAACCGAGAATTTCAGAAACGACCACAGAGCCCAACAAGTAGACTCTAGCAGCCAGATGAAAACAATGCATTGTTTTTTAAATATGAAAACTTGTATTGATAAGAGAGCAAAAAGAACAGGCAGTACGAACACTCACTGTGAATCAAGTTTCAAACTATTCTTTAAAACAATAACAACAAAGAATGATTGATCATCTATTTACATTGGGAGAACATTGAGCCACCAGCTAAAAAACGCTTGCCAGCCTACCATAGATACAAACGGTTTGGGCATATTCTGAAATTCCATATGAAGTATTTTCTGCTAATACATCAAAATATTTATGTGGTTCTCACAAGTAACTATTTGTTTTTATACCAGATTTTTTAAAACTGCAGAACCTGTACCTGTCATTCACGCTGCTCTATTGATCGGTAAAAGTTACAAAGATAACACAGTTTCAGCTGGTTAGAAACTGGTTTATTTATAAAACTTTCATTATTTATTTATAGACTGGGGAGATAGGCCAAGATCCTACAAAGCTAAAAAGCTGATGAAATGATATACCATATATAAAATTAAACACATATGTTCTGTATCAAACAAGGTCCCAGTCTTGAGTACTTTACGCTCCAAGGCTTCTCACATAAAGGTGCCTTAAAGCAGTGGTGAGAGCCACAGAAGTGAAAGAGGTTCTAAGGAGTCTCTAGAACTTCTATGGTTTCCAGGCCTTTTGGTGAAAAGGCAAATATGGTCCCAGGATATACTGACTGAGGTATCTCTAGTAGAGACATCTAGATAAACAGAAAGCATAAGATATGATCAGAAATGCTGTACTCAGCTCCTTCAAGTACAATATTTGAGGAAAATGAGAGCCGGTGCAGGAGAATGCTAAAAGAGAGTTAAAGGTAATGAAGAGTCTGTCTTATGAGAAGAGACTGAAAGAGCTTAGCCTAGCAGAACAAAGACAAAGAGGTAAAAAGATTGTTCTTTATAGATACATCTATATGTATGGTAAGCACAGGGTGCATACCCCAAATGATACTGCGTTTTAGAAAGTCATTAAAATTTAAAGCTAAGATTAAATTGCCTTTACAACTCTTTCTTTGTCATTCCAAACAAATAGATGAAGTATTGCTAAGATTATAGCCACTTTTATTTTCCCAGACAGAAGCTATTGCAAGAGTACAGCTTTCCCGGAATGGTCGTGGAGATAGCATTGCAATAGCCAACATTCTGGGGGTCCATTAACAGCGGTGTCACAGATATCTTATTCCCAGATGTGCAGACATGAGCAGAAAAGCTGAAAAAGTGTGTTTGTTCCTCCTGTACTAAATACTGGTAACTTTTTGGAGCCCTATTATGTGGGAACCATGGATGTGGAAGGAGGCTGAGGTGGGAGCGCGAGAACTTCAGCTCATGTTTCTTCAGATACTGGTGTCACAGCAACTGGATATGAAATCACATCTGAGCTGTAGGAAAAGGATAAAATTTGCCTGCCCAAAGAAGCAAGGTGGAGGATGTTGTTCCATTTCATGAGTACATGTCAATGTACGTAGTTTGGACTGTCTTTGGAGCCTTCATCTACACACTGATATCATATTTTAGTGTTGCATCTTCATTTGTAGAAACATCAGTAAGACTGTGGGCTAACTAGACAGGAACAAACTAATTAACAACAAGACCAAACTCTTTTATACCTTTTAGTTACTACTGTCAGGTTCTTCTCAGTAACTTCTGAAGTTTAGGGATCTAACCTCACCTAGCCATACCTTATCTCTGTGGTGGACAGGCAGCTATCACTCCAAAGCATCTCATTCTAGAAAAAGTGATATAAATTGCCTTTTGCAGGTGCTTTATTTTCTCTGTCAACTCCAGTGAGAGGAAGCCTAGATGCCTACCTCTGACTAAAGGCCTGTCTTCTAGACGACGAAAGTTACATGAGATAAAAAACATTTGAAGGTGACAAAGGTACATGTAAATGCTGAATGAGAACAGACAGCCAAAGACAGCAAAACAACATGTATTTAGTATCTCAGTAACAAACAATAATTGAACATGAAGTTCCTAATCTTAAACCAGGAATCTGACATCAATTCCTGGCTGAATTCTTAGCTGGCTTTCTTTAGAACAGAAAGTAAATATCTCTTTTTGAGGATGTTTTGTTACCATATACTATTACATTTTTATTACTTTTGCCCAAAGTAATTCAAGTAGGGCACTTAATACTAATGTTTTGTGTAATCATAGATGTCCTACTGTAGATGGTGGGCCAGTAAAAGCCTTAATTATTTATAGTATGGTAGTTTTGTGTATTATGCATTTATACAGAAAGGAGTCTATGCCTCATTTTATGATGCTCCTTGTTCTAAAGGAAATGTCAGATGTATGTAATGCACATAGGAATGTTATAGCATCTTACCTTAATAATACTTTAAAACCAATTAAACCGCTCTAAAGACTTAATTTTTTTAAATACCCAAAATGCCTTGGTCCTAGGGAAACTGTTGTGGAGATGGAATGGAAATATCTTTATGAATGACATGGGAAAAAAAAACATTTATTTGTGTGTTCCCAGGTTTTAGGTTTTTTAATTTTTCCTTCGGAGACAGTGAATATTCACTGGAAGAATATGCTTTGAACTTGCCTAGGTACCACACTGGACAAACTTTCAACCCTGCAGCTGGACCAATAATAGCTGTTTATTACTTACAGGATGTGTACTGTTTGATTCTAGATAATTTAAATGAAGCCAGGTAGAATCCCACGTGAAAGACATCATATGAAATCTCTGGAAACGGCTGAGGTCCAGTTTGCATTTTAATACTTCTGGAGGTCTCACAAGTTTTCCTCTCATATAAATTAAAAATCCATTTCTGTAGTTTTCTTTAAGGCTAGTCAAGTTTTTTTTAATGATTTAAAATCTTAAAAAGATACTTAAAAGTGATGTATTTCATATTCAATATGTATTTTAATTCATCAAGTTGCAATGATTTTTTTACTTCCTGAGATAACAGCTGAAGGTTCTGTGATTTTTCTGCAGTGCCTGATGATATTACTCATATCTAAACGGCATAAATGTTTAGAGGAGTGTGGTAATAAAATCCATTAAGTAATGGAGTGTTAATACATAGCTGATGATCTGAAGCTTTGAAGAAAGATATCATTTTAGCATTGTAGACTGGTGCTTATTGAATGCTATTTGAAGTATTTGAAGAGTTATCTGTTTATGACTATGTCATGTTCTGTCCTGTAATACTTTGGGTTACTTGTATTTTAAACCATTACATTCCTTTTCCAGCCCCAAAGTTTCAAAACATGCCCCCTTTTTTTTTTTTTCTGAATCCATTTCTTTATGCTGGTGATTACTGTATGTATACAAGTCTCTATAAAAGTAACGGTTACAAATTTTCTCCATCCCCATTTATGTGTTATCAAGAAATCCCTCTGCTCATCTATACACCCAGCTCTTACACATCATTTCTGGCACCTTTATTGAATAGAGTTTTATCAGGCGTATTTTTTTTTATTGACCCATGCCGACTGTTAAGCACTAAATGTTTTCACCATTGCTACATAGTTTACTGAGGTAGACATGACATGTCACATACAAATGCAAAATTAAATCATAGATGGTTGAAATTTTAAATAAAATCAGATAAGATTTTCTTGCTTGACAGTTAAGAAATGAATCTATCCAAAAGACTAAAGGGTATTATATTGCATGGAACAAAATAAGCACAGATTTTAGAACTAATGCAACAATTCGGCTGAGGCCAGGCATACATAGTCAAACATCTGCAAGTGGGTTTGTTAAAAAGACAGTTAAAAACTACTGGTTGCTATTATGAAAAGAGAAGTCTTAACAGCATATCGAACCTGATATTAAGTTGTTTTTAGATGTTGCCATACACAAACGAGATTAAGATAAGGGATGGGAACTTAGGCAACATAATGATAGTAATGCTTCCTGCTTTAATGAAGAGGAAGACAATACCAATGCATTAGTTCTTTTAAAATAAGCTGGTCTTCATTTAAAAAAAAATAAATTAAAAAATCATTTTTCTATAATGGATATGTATGAAATATTCAAAGCAGAATATGGAAAGAACAGAGTCATCTACAGTGGTTCTTTCACTGACAAAAGGCCCAATTCAGGAACATCTTTAACTCATGCATATAAATCAGCCCTATTCATGGCATCACTTAGTCTAACATATAACTTGAAACAACTGCCAAGTTAACTGTGTGTTTAAGTGTTGTTTGAATAAATATGATTTCACAAATCATACGAAAATATATGAAAATGAATCAGAAAAAAGAAATGTGAAATGCAAATGTGCAAGTGAGTATGCTTGAAGAGTATTTACAATAAAGGGAAATTGAGGGAAATGTAAAATCCACCCTGTCTCAAGGCAAATCTGAAATCTGCCAACAGTGTTTTTCATACTTCAACCAAAATAGTGTACAGACTGAAAATTGTGGCAACTTTAGGGAAAATGATAGAAGTTGGCATTTTAAAATCGTTAAAATATAAAAGTCAGGACTATCAGTGAAGTGTTCCTTGCATTATCTCTTATGTTATTCAGTTGTGACAAAAATGGTCAAATATATGCTGAGTTTAAAAAATCAGAGGGATTTTCTGGTTTGTGTTTCATCATTAAAACAAACGAAGGACAAGACAACTACATTAAAAATGGGGGAGGGGAAGCATTTATTTTTGTTTGCAGTCTGAAGCTTAAAATCATCAGAATTTTTTTTTAATGATTATTTTTTCACAGGACCATAATATGATTTCAATTATGGCCTATAAATTTGCCAGCTTGTCAGTCTGTGACCACAAAATGTTTGGTTGTTTTCCCTCCCGGAATAGGACATTTGCATGAATCTCAAGAAATATTGCAAACTTTTGTTGTGTGTGGGTTTCCCTGGGAAATATCTGCAACCATCTGAGTTGAAGGGGGAAAAAGCAATTTCATAGGAGCAAAATAATTTACACTCAGAGAAGAGGGGAAAAAAAAGATTTTTCACAATGAATAGAAACTTCACATACGCAGTGTTTGTGTCTGGGTGCCAAAGCCTAGTTTTCTCAATCCATATTTAGGCACTTGCAGATAGGTGGCCTACTTGTCAGTAATACTAACATTCACAAATGAAAAAGAAATTGCCAGTTACTTCTAAAAACCAAGCAGCTTTTACAGAATTGCCTGGATACCTAAAGGGCCAAACTTCAGCACAGACTTTTGAAATATTCAGCCTATATTTTTAAAGATCTTGCACACCATATTGTAGCCACTAAAATGTTTCCTTTTGATCTTAATTGCAGGATTAATAAATCTCGACCCCTTATATGCAAGGTCTCAGGCAGTAGATAATTATTCTTAGCTGAGGGGAGTTACTGTGCACTGCAGGTGCTATCCCTGACCATAGCAGGAACAGAAAAGGCTGTGGATCAGCGTTTGGTTTCAGTGTAGCAGCGTGTATACAAGGTGTGTACAGTCAAGCATATTATGTGGCTTGCATTACGAATGCTGTTTCTTCTGGGTAGGAGAAAAGACTGTGAACCTGTCTGCAGAATAAAATACAGCAAGGTAGTCACTTGTTCAGCATACTGAGTAACACGATAAGGAGTCTTCTGTGCTTGAGGCATGTCTGATTATTCAAGTGACCACTGGAAAGAATCATTGAGGATTTTCATTTTGTTCAGGCTATGCAGTGCTTCTAGAACAGAAACTAAGTGCCCTTATGTGGCTTAGCTATGAATACTGGAGAAGAATTATCACAGGAATGGGATATATGGGAAGACCAGTGGGAGCTTCAAAGCTGAAAAGGACGATAACACGCTCTAAAGCTCACAGATGTTTCTTAGGAAAGTGTGCGCAATTCTGAGAAATGCACTGCAGCCAATGAGAAGTATTTTGTAAATACGATGCAATTAGGAAAATATTTGCTGCATTATACAAGCTTAATGCTTTTGGTTAGGAGGCATTAGAAAATGAGCATTCTAATACCCGTCGGCAAGCGTGGGTGACATGTGACACGGCTGAGTAATCTGCAGGTGAAGGCACTTACGTCATTTTTTCTGCTAACCAAAATCTGTTTGCCCAGATCATTAAGAAGAAGATTGACAAGAGTGTTTCACACCTGCACTCCCTTCTTTCTCTACCACTTCCAGCCTGGGTGAAATTTAAGGACCTGCACTGTCTCCACGCCTATTATCTCAGACCTGCCTTACCCTACCCCTTTGCAGCACGCCCGGTCTCAAAGCTGGAAGCAGGAGGGTCAGCTGCAGAGCATTCCCCTGGGAAGGCCATTCACACGATAAGCCCCAACTGTAACCACTTCAGCCTGGGTCACCCTCATCAATCACAGGAGTGGTCATACGCACCTGGTGTCAAATGAGAGTCAAAGAGCCAATGCACAGCAGAAGAATCATCAGTCTGTGCCGATCAGCTTACAGGGTAGAGACATTTTAGAGCACAATGCAAGATCACTTTCTTTGTGCTCCCTAGTAGAAACAGTCTTTAGAATTCACTGACATTTAATCATCTGCCTCGTATCACTCCTTTTCAGAGTAGCTATTTTGGTGCTATGTGGGGGTTGTCACAGAAATGGTTGCCTAATTCTGATCTAAGTTTTGTGATGTGCACCCAGATCTTGTACTGATAAGTGTTTTACATCCAAATGTAATAGCAAAGCAAATTAAAAGTGATTCTGTTTCATGAAAGAGCAGTGACATACTTACCAGATATCCCTAGCTCCTTCAATAAAAAAAAAAAAAAAACTAGCACAATTTCCACAAAGCTGGTGGAAAAATGTTCGTACATCAACGCACAAGTTCCCACTGCCTGCCCTATCTCTTTAGTCTCAGTAGTTACAGGTGAATGGATTTTCAGTAGGGTCCAATAAATCAGGACTTGTTCCATGTAAACGACAGGCACTGGTATTTTCAAATCACTGCCGGCCTTATAAAATGGCTGAGGTTCAGTGCTATTTTGAAGCTTAGCAGCCAGAAAAATACCAGTGCAACTGCCAAGAAGCTTGCTGCTTCATGCAGCAAGGAACACAGACCTAAATGAGATTTTTCCTTTTTTTTTCTTGTAGGGAGGCTGCAAGGAAGCAGGGGATGGGGAAAGGAGCTGCTCACTTGATTTTCCCTGAAATACACTGTGGCTGTAGATTTGAATCAATCCAATGAGTGCTTTACAAGTGGTTTTAAGAAGACATAAATGTTATCCAATTAATGGCTTCTTGTTTTCCTCTGTTGAGATTAGTACATCTATACGTTTACAATATGCCAAAAGCATTTTTTTTCCAGGACAATTCCCTCAAAGTTCTGTTTGTGCAAGTCTGCATTTTGTTACTTATGTGAGTAAACGCTTAAATTTTACAGGTCCATGAGATATTTGCCCACAGGATTAAAAGAGAAAATCCTAAAAAAAAAAATTAAAAAAAATTAAGATTCCTTTTAAAAAGCTAAAAACCACTTTTGCTTCAGAATTTAACTGGTAATCGATCTGATAGGCCCAGCCCCATGTTTCTCAAAATTGGATAATGTATCCTACTAGGGCTATGTTTGCTTCTTGTGACAGAGCATAGCAAAGCAAATTATGACCATAGCTGTAAAAGTTTGATCTTAGTGTGTAGTATTTGATATCTTTATGACACAGCAGAGTAACCTGCTTTTTTTAGGGATCATCCAGTTCAAACTTTTTGAAATCTCAACCTCATTTTGCTTATCCAGTTTTATGTAATGTTCAAAGATCTAGTAGGTAAGGTAGGTAAATTTTGCAGATCTAATATTGTGCAATTTCACTATGGACTTCTAATAATTACCATACTACTTTATATTTTAAAGTGCTATCTTTTTATTGTATCTTTTTTCTTATACTCACAACCAACCTCAAATCCTTTTACAACCTACAGAGGGATTGATACTAACTCAGAGTTTACATAATGAGTCGGTTCCCAACACTGAATGAAAATAATTTGCTGCTGTGACAATGAATTAAAAACATTAATCAGGGAGTATAGACAACAAGCATGAAAGAGAAAGCAGATTTCAAAAAGATTTTTAACATTCAACAACAACTTTTTGTATATGTAATGTGCTGTGCATCATTCTATGAAAAGTACTTTTGATGATTTGGTCAACCTATTTTTGTGTTTTTCTGGAAAATCTTTCTTTTAAACATGGGCCAAAACTACTGACTCTGAGTCAGGAATCAGCCATGTATTTGTGATGGGATCCTCATTTGGTTGTAAATGAGGTAGAAGTACTGAGGCCTGCTAAGATGAGTGTAACACCAACACCTTTACGGGGGGGGGGGGGGGGGGGGGAGGAAAATGATTAAAAACTAAAATCTAAACACCTAGCCTTTAAAAAGGAAGACAAAAACAAAAAATACATTTTCTACAGAGGGAGATGAACGAACACCCTTTTCAAGTCAAGGGTGTTTTGCAGCTAAGCATAGCTAGCTGAATGACAGCAAATTCTGCTTTTTCTGTTCTAGTCCTCAAGAAATTCTTCCCTTCACCTCCGAAAGCTGCTGGACTGCTGTGTTGTCTCCACTGCGGTCCTTCAATCCATGCATGAGCTGCAGGCCTCCCCTGCTCACTTGCTTGCTCACTCCATCCTGCAGCCGTCTTTTTTTGAGAACTCTCAGTAGCCCTAAGGGAAGGAGAAATCTTCCCTTCCTCCAAGAGGTCCGTCTTCATAAAAAGAACACAATGCATGCTTGGAAAAAATAAATCAGATGCCCAGCACAGCCTGTCCTGAAGTTCTGAGCTAGGTCGGCCTCAGACTTTGTGTACCAAATGCCATAGTTTAAGACTTCCTGAAGACATACGTCTTTGAGAGTGATTGTGACATCTGGTTTAACGCTGCCTGAGAATGAAATTGGTTTAGCATAGTTTGAAAACATGTCAAAAGATTGTGTTTTTTTTTAAACACACACTATCCATTTGAAGCATTATTCTTGTTATCCATCAGGTGAACTCGGTAACGCTGGATATTCTCCAGAGCCCATTTCTCTTATGTTCCTGCCAGATGAATGGCTGAATTGTCAAAAAGCCATTGCAGTATGAAGATGAATTAGAATCACACAGTAGGGGTCACGACTACCCACATCAACTTCCTGCTTAAAACGTTTGCCACCTATTTGTGAATAATGAACTCCACTTACCTGAAAGTCACCTTACTACCGTAGTTCCTTCCAGGTCCCTATGCAGTCTGTGGAGACTGACTGCAGGCTTTTCCTTAGCGAAAGTCTGCCCACCTGTGGTTTGACTGGTATTTGGGGAGTTGGGAGCAAGAGATGGGTCTCCATCTCTCCAACACTGTGCTCCTAAGTTCCTCAGGCAGTGTCTATGCTGAGGTAAGGCCATTTGGCAATTTGGCAGTCAGGCAGTTGAAGAGTAAAGGAGAAGAGACGACCATGATCTTGTAAGCTGTGTTAAGAGAAGTGCCCATTATACCAAATACAGGACCTCCCATGGTTGAATCATCACTCTGTTGTTGCACACTCTCACGAGCAAATTTACTTTTGTTCCTCAGTACAGTTTGAGATAGCCTATCCTACAAAAAGAGATCCTGAATCTCCTGGCACTTGTTCAATATTACACTCTTATCTAGCTTCCAGCTCGCTGTTACACCTCTGTAGCATTTTATCCATTTGGGTCCAGTTCTGTATGACTCAATGTATTTTTCTTCACATTTTCATTCTTTCTTTTTAGCATTAAAGTAATTGTGGCCCTGTTTGCAAAGGAGTTAAAGTGTACAGTATTAGTAAGACTGCAGTCATTTGAAGTCTTGACATATCTGGGCAAACTGGAATGATTTGGCACCGAATTCAAATCAAAGCATCTTGCCGTACGTAAATAGAAGTGCAGTTTTAAATGGAAAGCTAAATACGGATGAAAGATGAAAGAGGTCCTAAAGAGCTCTGGCAAGTTTGTTAAGGTTATTACTTACGTTGTAACTTATGTGACATGGAAAAAGTATGTGGTCAAAAGACTACAGAAACTGCTAGACTTCTAGCCTAAAGTGTTTATGATCTAATGGTCTGATTCAGGCAAAATAGCCAATGAAGTCAAATAGGAAATGCACATGAATAAAAACTCATAATAAAGGAAACCTAGGCACAAACTATTAACTCAGATTATTTGTGTGTATACACTGCAACACGCAGATCATGGATCAAAGCCTGAAACATTGTGAGACTGACTTTAAACAAAAATATTTTTTAAAGTTCTGCATTCTAATTTGTTTCCCTTCTGGTCTCTATGCTTTTAGAAAGCCCCCAGTTAATGCTTTCAAGCTTTCATCTGCAAACCTGAGGGCTAGAGACTTACATTTAGTGGTATCAGAGCTTTCAAGCAATCCCATTTATCAAAAAATTAAGTTTGCAAGGAAAAAAACACAAGACACTGCAAGAGTAAAGATATAAACAAGTAAGTTGGCAGCCTTAGATACACTAATATGGAGAACTTTATATTTTAACCAGCTTTACATATATAGAATAATTCTCAAAATACTTTCAAGATAGGGAAGCATTTCCCTTATTCCCTTTAAGTACATAGGAATTAAAGTGGGTTAGCTTTCTCATATCTACCAGCCAAACTTATAAATGAATACATGCAAAACGTAAAGAAGTAAATAACATATCATCTAAATATCTACTATGAACTGACCTAAATCCACCTTATGCATCTAGGACAAGTTTCCATGTGCTCATCTATCTCTTCCCAGGCACAACTTATTGAAAATTACCAAAAAATCTAAATCTCTTTTGTCTGTAATTGTACCTTCATGGATCAGACACAATAAAGGGTCTTTACTTTGAAAATTGATGAATATGTCATTGTGAATGTTGCTCTTATTTTTTGCCCCTTTTACATTTTCAGAAGAAGGTATGGAGACTTTTTCACATCTGATGATCAGACTTGCAGTTTCAGTCTGTACTAGGAAGTACAGCCTTAGAGTTATCAATTTTTGCTGTTCCTTGGCATTTAAATGTAGGGTCTAACAGCTTTCCAGATAAAGCATGAGAAAAGTGTATGTTGCAGTTGGCAGAACTGATTATGATTCTTTAAAAAAAATCACTTTGCTAAGCTTATACTACTGCCACTGTGTCCTAAGCTTTAAAAAACAAAACAAAACAAAACAAAAACCAGTCATTGATCAGCCTATGTTGTATATACTACAGTAAAGAGGCTTCTCATGCAACTGTCCTTTCCTTATTTAACAATGTTATTACTGTGTGTTGGTTAAAGCACTGTCTATTCAATACTTCTATGGAAACTAGTATTTTGCCAGCAGTATGAGACAGTTCCTCTATAGAAGCAGTGGTAGATTTTTAACAGAGTCTAATCTCAAGCAGCTGCTAGAAATTTCATAACCATGTTACCTTGAACTTATCAGGAAAAAAAGAAAGTGAAGAGTCTAGTAATAGCACTGCTAATACCTCTGCTTTAAAACCAAAGGAATTGGGGGAGCCTGGGCCATCAGCAATTGATGTGCTGGATTAGACTCCAGATGCAGTATCCTCTCTGGCAGTGCCAATGCTACACTTCAAAGGAGCTCCATAAGAGCAAATGGGACAAACACAGGAACACACACACCGGTCTCATCCCTGTTTCTGAGCAAGGATGAACTTAAATACCAAGGCACAAGGCTTAATATCCACTGTGAATTGTGTATAGCAATTAATTTTAGTTCTGTATAATCTTGATTTTCATGTAATTTAAAAAGTCATGTCACCTGCATTCATTCCTTAGATGAATTTTTATGTCAAAAAATAATGCTTTGAATTTAATTAGAACAGACGTTTTACATAAGAATGCACAGAGTGAAAAGTTAAAGTCACACTCTTCTCAAGTCCATCTGCAGAAATAAGTGGGCACCATACTCTTCTCCAGCAGAGGTTTCTGAGCAGTAAACCAGAGTATTAGCTTCAAGAGATTTGCATTAGTCTAGTCCAAAGCAAAGGTAACAAAGCTATGGGTAATGTTGATGATGCATTCATACCATATTCATTCTATATATTTAGGTTCACCCCACTCTGCACTTTCCTCATCAGATATCAGCTGCAAACCTCTGCTGTCCAGAGCTACTGACTGATCTTAGGCAATATTTGTTTGCTTGGTAATGAAATTCATAGGGTAGAGGAACAGGTACAAATTCTATTATCAGCAGCCTGCCAGTATCACTTCTCTATCTTTTGCAATAAATATGCTACGGAAATGCTCACTGAAATCCCAATTTTGGCCAGTGGGAAAAATCAGTGGGAAAACTGAAAGACCTTAATACTATTTCAATGAGAAATCACTGATTTAAGAGTCATTAGCCCAGTGGTGCCAATACAACTCATGACCTCTTTGATGAAAAGGAGTAATGATCAAGCTGAGCTTCACAGCATCCAATACAAAAGAATCACTGGGGCAGAAGAACAAGTGATCATATTTTTGGTTTAGATCTACACCCACGAAGTGCAGAATGGAAGACTAGTAATTGCTAACAGGCATTGAAGGCAGAAGTAAGCTATGAATATCTGTCACAACAGAAGAAAAAATAGTCAATATAGGCAATACAGTTCAAAGACACAGACCAGTCACTGGTTTGCTTATGCAGCATTTTAGAGAAATTCTAAAACAATGTAGAGACATAGCTATAACATTTTTAGGGAATTTAAATAATTACACTTTTGTACTACTCTCTATAGCATGGTTGCCTAGTTACGAAGCAGAGTCCTTGGAAAGACAAAGAAAGTAGTAGTCATACATGTTTAAATCCCCCAAAATATCAGCAATGGCTTGCCTATAAGTAAGGGTAATGCGAGCTTATAGTTTGGTATCTCACAATTTGCCAGAACTAGACACAAGCGTCGTACACAATTTTATGCCATATTTGAGATACATCTGTTTCTAGTTCTAAGTTATTCATATCAGATCATAAGCAATCACTGTACAAAGTTTGGAATCTGTCATTCACAGATTTTAGGTCACTGAGGTGTCCATGAATTCAACAATTCAGGGAAGCAATAAGAAAAAAAAAAAAGCCTACTTGTTTTATTAACTATCACAGATGTCTCTGCGAGATGTCACTCTGAGGTGCTGAGAATGCTGTAGCACCAGAATTATCTCAGCACAGCGGGAAGGGCAAAGGTAAAGTCAGAAGATTTTTTATTATTATTTTTTTTTAAGATATGCTATTATTCTGTAATTGATTTTGGGACTCCAGTAATTTTTTCTGTAGGTTTTTTGAGTCTGTACGCTGTCTGAATTAATTGCATGTCTGATGTATACAAGGTGCACCAATAGTAACATGATGCCATGCTTGGTTCTATACAGACATCTTTGGCATCTATGTGTAAACCTTCCAATTCACATTTTACTTTAAACACACACCTTCTTTACACAATAAGAACAGTAAAAGCATTCAGGAATACAAGGTTTCACTCCTTTTATCACCCTGACTACTGAATTGTGCTGCAACTTGTAAGAATAAAATAAGACTTAAGAGCTGAAGGATCCAAGTCTGCCTCCTAAAGTACCCAGCCTGGATTTCAAACATCACAGGTAATTTTCTGGAGCTTATTTGTCCCAGAAGCAGTGAACTAGTAATTGCATGCCAGTTTAAGGATAGACGTAGCAATTATTAAAGCTAAACGCTGGCACAACAGAAACAAAGAAAGCCAGATTTCTATGTTAGTTATTAAGAGTTTCTCCATTCACATTAAGGTCATAATTTATATTGTGATGCTAGTATAATTTACATGAAAGATGTTTTGCTTTGACATTGTAATAAGATCTCTGTAGACTCTGACTGTTCTTTTCCATGGTCGGTATTTTTCACACCATCCTATTGTAAATACAATACACATTTATTGAGCAATTCAGTTTCAGTAACTGGCTCTGATAGTCTTAGTAAAAACACCAAAATTTCCAAAATCCCATTAAAACGAGCTTTCTCTACTGTTTAATTATTTTTATAAGAATGGGATAGTTGGCTAGAAAAGCATTGGAACCATGGGGATTATTTTTGTTTTTCTCTCTGTAACTATAAGGACATGATTAGACAGATGTTTCATTGCAGATTTGTTTTAGACCAGTGTGATTTAAAAACACTGAAAATATAATACCCTTTAGAATGAAGTTCAGTATTATAACTTTGAGGGAATTTTAGCTATATTATAGTAGAACAAAGAGCTTTCCATCAGTTAATTAAACTAATATTAAAAATGAAATTCTAAATTCTCCAGATAAAGGCAGACATCAAAGGAGAGTAATATTGTAATAAAATACTTTGCAAATACTTTCTGTCTATTATCCCTCTTCATATTGACTGTCAAATAATTTAAATAAATGCCATTTCAAGAAACACTGTAATCAGAATGCTGTGAGAGGGAGTATACTCTCTACACAATATTTTATTCTAAGGTCATGGTTTTGAGATAGGGTTTGGATTAATTTTAGTGTGGAGACATGTTAATCTGTATAGACTTGATAATCTAAAAGTAATGTGATATAAATCCCAGTGGTGTAATTGTTTATGTGAACTTGCTGCTGAAAAATCTGATGAGATTATTCAGTGTATTAGGTGTATACTACGTAGATCAGTTTATTACTTTCAGAAACTCAGGAATAGGCTAAGAGATTAAATTACTGTGGTGGTTTTACCTTGCTAGGCAGCTGAACGCCACTACAACCACCTTCTCACTCCCCCTCCTCAGAAGAGCAGGGGAAGAAGAAAAGGAAGGAAACACCTCACGGGTTGAGATAAGGACAATTTAATTAAAGGAAAAAATAATTATTAAGGAGAAAATATTATTAATTAAACAATTTAGCTAGAGGGAAAAAAGGGAAGGGAGAAAAGGGAAAAAACAAACAAACAAAAAAAAACAAAGGCTGTGCGGAAGTGCAGAGGAAAGAAATTACTCTCTACTTCCCACCAACAAGCGATGCTTCACCACATCCTTGAAGCAGGGCCTCAACGCATGTAGCCGTTGTTCTGGAGGACAGACGTTTTCACAATGAGAGCCCACCCCGCCCCTCTTCTTCCTTTTTTGACCTTTTATTGCTGACATTTTATTGCCACATACCATGTGGTGTCACACCAATATCCCTTTGGTTGGGTTAGGTCAGCTGCCCTGGTGATGTTCCTTCCCCACCTCTTGACCACCTCCAGCCTGCTGGCTCTGAGGGGGTTGAACGGAGTCCAGATGCAATGCCAGCACTGCTCAGCAGCAGGCAAAACACTGGTGTGATACCAGTGCTGTTCTAGCTCCAAATGCAGAGCACAGCACTGTATGGGCTGCTGCAGGGACAGCTAACATCCCAGCCAGAGCCAGTACAATTACCTACTAGATCTGGCCACAGTAGCTCAGAAGGTAAGGAATACAGCAGTTGTAATTGTGATTTTTAGTATGGTGAATAACAATTTTGAAATCTGGAAATTCTTAAATCTCTTTCGGAGGATACGTTTCCATGGTCTCCTAAATTTTTCGGATTCTACATAGCCTTAAAAAATATACTGTGAATGTAGAAACCAGAGCTAGCTGATTCATTTGGCATACTTAAATATGTGAGACTTTGTGATTATCCAGGTTCTTCCTGATTATCTCCCAACAGTGGAGACCTTCACAGTTCCTGAGCTCCTTCTAAGAACATTGTAGTATTCTTTCTGCAAAATTTTGACCTTTCACTAGTGTTATTTTTATGATACATTTTCAATTATCTGCCTAATTTAATATTATTTCTCTTTCTTTTCCATTAACTTAAAAAAAAGAAATAAAAAAAAAAAATAGCAGTATACTTATATGTCTTTGTGGTGCATTGATCACTGTTCCTTACTGTTATACTGCCTAACTATAAAAACACTTTCATGCATCATTGTGTGTATATACAGGTATATGTATGTATATATGAAGCAGAAGTGGTTATCCCTCCACCAAATATATAAAATCCTCCTTTTTGAGTTTTATAGTTCAAGACAGTTTTCTATACTATTTTTTCATACTGAAGTCTATAAATTCTTTCAAGTCAAGGAAGTGCTGAAATATATGCATTTTATATTGAATATATATGATTTCTCCAGTGTGTTTAATCAGAAACTTTGCAACATTGAGATAAGCTTTTTATATTTTGAATGTCAGATTCTTTCCACAGTTATGTGACCCCAGGCATTAGTTCAGTAGAAGATAGTGAGTTCTGTATTCAAAAAAAAAAAAAAGAAAAAAAAAAGAAAAAACTGAACAGCTTGAAAATGCAGACTCATTAACGTAAATTTAGAAGACTTTTTTAGATGCAATGTGCCATTTTTCTATCACCTCTGCACTCCCACCAGTTTTGATTTGTGTCTGCACACAATCAACTTATTCATTACCTGCCTTATACACTTTTTCCCACTCCAGGATTTGGAACAGACACACCATAGGCTGCAGTGATGGATGACCTACTCTTGCCCAGCTAAAGATTTCTCTGTCTTTCTACAACATTCAACGTATTCACTGCAGTAAGTAGTTATTTTACCTTGAGGAAGTTAATGGTTAAGCACTGAGCTGGAAAACATGCTTTGTACAGAATGCAATCAGAGTACTGATGGCCTGCTTTGTCTCACTCACCACAGATATGAAGACCCTCCAGGTTCTACATCAATCACTCTTTCTTCTCAATATCTATACAAAGGCACTGGGGAAAATTATGAGACATCATTTAAAGTACCAACAACATGGATCACTTTCTGTCCCAATGGATGGTAAGTCTCTTACTCTGTAAAAGTTATCTGCTGTCAGCTATGTCCAAAGTCAGAGTGAATCCTGCTCAGATCCATGGATAATGCCACATGAAGTGTATAGACTGCACTGTTTGTTCTCTTTAGGTAAAATTCTTTCTGCTGTTCTCTTCTAGGCTTCCCATAGGAAACTGTGAGACTGTTCACACTTGACTAGTTTTATTTTAATTATCATTGAATCATAGAATGGCTCGGGTTGGAAGCGACCTTACAGATCATCTAATTACAACCCCCCTGCCATAGGCAGGGATGCCACCCACTAGATCAGGTTGGCCAAGGCCCCATCCAGCCTGGCCTTGAACACCTTTAGGGATGGGGCATCCACAGCTTCCCTGGGCAACCTGTGCCAGTGCCTCACCACCCTCTGAGTAAAGAATTTATTCCTTATATCTAATCTAAACCTACCCTCTTTTAGTTTAAGACTATTCCCCCTCGTCCTGTCAATATCTACCCACGTAAAGAGTCCTTCTCCATTCTTTTTATAAGACCCCTTTAAGTATTGAAAGGTTACCATGAATTCTCCCCAGAGCCTTTTCTTCTCCAGGCTGAACACTCCCAGCTCTCTCAGCCTTTCTTCACAGGAGAGGTGCTCCAGCCCTCTGATATCTTTGTGGCCCTCCTCTGGACTCAATCTAACAGCCCCACATCTCTCTTGTGCTTGGGGCCCCAGACCTGGACACAGTAGTCCAGGTGGGGTCTCACGAGGGCAGAGCAGAGGGGGACAATCACCTCCCTCGCACTGTTGGCCACTCCCCTGGTGATGCAGCCCAGGTTGCAGTTGGCCTTCTGGGCTGCAAGCACTCACTGCTGGCTCATGTCGAACCTTTCATCCAACAGAAACCCTAAGTCCTTCTCCCCAGGGCTGCTCTCAAGGAGTTCTTCTCCCAGTCTGTACTCAAGCCTGGGATTGCAGTCTGTAGCAGATACCCACAATGACACCCACATTGCTCTGCCCACTAATCCTGACCCACAAGCTCTCAGCTTGCTCTTCACCATCCCGCAGCAGAGCTCTATGCATCTGCACTGCCCACTCGCATATAGGGAAATTCACTCTTCTCACCTTCCAGAGAGCCTGTATCTATCCATCACAACACTCCAGTTTTGTGAACAATCCCACCATGTCTCTGTACTCCAGATGAGATCCTACCCCTGCAATTGCATGCATACTTCTAATTCCTGCTGTTGGTTTCCCATGCTGCAGGCATTAGTGTACAGGCACTTTACAGAGGCATCCAGCCATGCTCATCCCCCAGAAAGGGTATGAGAACTTCCTCCATAATGCCACTGGGGACGTAACAATGATGGGAAGAGAGGAATATTAACATGAACATGCCATATCATGGCTCTTTTCACTGCCAAGGGACTTCATTTCCAACACTAAGTAAATAGTGTTTTGACCTGGGACTTTTTCAGTATGCTTCACAAATTCTGCACACAAGCTGATAAAAATACTCTTTTATCTTTGAGTAGCAGAAAGCCTAAATCCCTCCTCATGGATAACGAACATGGTTACAGTGGTCTGGGACTTCATGATCTTTAGGTGGGTTCATGATAACTCATGTTCCCAGGGGACAGAGCACTGACTTGAAAAATTGTTCACCACTAGTTAAAAATGCAGAAACAATATCTGGGGGGCCACTGCAGGCATTTGCTCTCTTTCTGACACCAGACTGATTCCTCTTATAATGCCAATTCATTTCAAAATCGTTTTCCTCATGTTTATACTATATATACAGATCACTGGCATGAGCTTATTTCATAGAAGAAGCAAGACTTCCCTGAGTATTTAAGTACTGTACTACTGTCCAATGCAGGAGTTAAAGTCATGAAAACTCTACAACCTAAAACTAGTGAATTCCTTTCCAAAGGGAGATGGGGAAAAAAAAAGATTTAACTTCTTGCTGGTCTGAAAGTAGTAATTTCCCTTTAGTCAAACAAGCCATAAGTTACACCCACTACTATTACCTAGAAGAATTTTTCCTTCTCTTAGCCCTCTAATCTTGCATACATATGTCAAGAAGCAACAGAGATGGAGAAAAGGAAATTTTCCAACATTATCATAGGGATGTAGGTGAAGTATAGTGCATAAGTGGGATCCTGCTGTCAAAGTAATTCTATTTTGGGTGGCATGGAGGTTAATAGCATATGTCTAGGTCTAGAGTGAGAAGCAGAAGAAGGAAGACAAAGAAAACCCAATGCAGTAAATGCATATAGCAAATAAAAATCACTCCACTCACATCAAATGCTTACTCTCAACTATACAGGTTTATGTTATTCTACAAAAGTAGCAATAAGCTTATGTTTAGAACAAGCTTATGAAATTCATTCAGAGTTGTAATTCCTGAATCTCATACTTCCATGTTCACCATAGCTGTATTAATGCTCCAGCAGGTTGCTACTCTTTTCAGCTGAATTGATGATTATTACTAATTTTGATGTTTCTACATGTCATGTAAAACATTGCTTTTAAATGCTTGTTTTTCCAACCTCTGGGAGAGTTGATATTTTAAAATGTATTCTAGAAAGGATGAAGTTTTTATGTGGAAGTAGATATGAGTGAGATAAAACAACTCTTGTTTTTCTTCTTCTCTCCTTCCTCAAAGAGACATGAAGCTTGAGCAGTACTTAGCAACACCATATCACCATAATAAGTATATGTATTTCTTATGTATATAAACAGGGTATTGCTGGGTGATGCACAATCAAAGCCACACTAAATCATTGTTCCAATGGCTGAGCAATTTTCTTTCCAAAAGGACACAGAAATGAAAACAAAATTCTGCAATCACTGGGAACTCATTCCTCAGTGATTACTTTCATTTTCATTTTAAAATGTGATAAAGGATCCTGCACGTCTCATTTCCCTTGAAGATGATTTCAGATGATCTGACAACAGCTGGGTTTTTAAGACTATGGTTTCTTAACCATATTCAGCCACACTGGGTAAATCTCATCTCATAGAACTTGAGCCTGCCAAATGTTACATGTCAAGTTTAAGCCACTTCATCAAAGTTCTGCATTTATTCAATGAATGAGGTGGGAGCAAGTATCCGCCAAAGTTGCCTGCCTTGAACACCCATTGCAACAGGGGATAAATTACCCTCTGGGCATTCCTGTCCCTATCGGCTACGGAGAATTTAAATGATTAGTTTACAGAGGTGTAGATTACTAGAGGCATAGGTTAGAGTAGTAATAAGCTAAGAGAGGTGAATTTGATCTGTAAATGACATCCACATTAGAATTTTATTCTATTTTAATGAGAAAACACTGCAGCATTTGTCCTGTTTTATTACAGAGTAGCTTGAAGGGAAGAAGTCAGAAATGTCAGGGACAGTGGAAATGCAAGTAAATCAATGTACTGTGCAGGGAGTAAAAATACAGGGAAGCGAGCATGGAGAAAAGCCTCATGATAGAAGGTGTCAATTAGCTTGTTAATCGGAAAGGGGAGGAGATGGAAAAACGTAATAATAACTGTTCCTCTAAAGAAGGTGAACCTACCTTTGAGTAATGGCTGTCTGGAGAGCCATCATGCAGAGTGAGAGAAAAATCTAAATATGCATGTTTTGATGAGGCTAGCAAATAGTCTTCTGATTTCTTTTTATTTTGAGGATATGCTTGTTCAAACAGGTGAAAACAAAACAAAACAAAGCAACTTAATAAACCCAGATGAGGACTGTTCCTTAAACCATAATCATATATAAACAATGACTAGCTATTTTAGCTTCCTTAAAAATAGTAAAACGTGGTAAAAAAAAAGGGGGGGGGGGTGGAATTATTATGCTGCCACTGCAGTAGGTTCAGGATTAGAGTAATCTGTTTTATTTCTGGAAACAACGTGGCCCCTCTTCTTATTGTGACCGTGTGAGAAAGAGAAGCAAAGTGTTATGCAAACAGGCTACGGGGAGTAGCTGCCGTCCTCAGGGGAGGCTTGGTGCATCCTGGTGTGGAGCTCAGCTGGGTATAGATAAAGAGAAGGCAGGCTTGAAAGGGGAGCATTAAGCAGTTAATCTCATGCTGGCTTTAAAACTAACATCTCTGACAGAAAGGGTCACAATAAAGGGGCGATACAGAGAACAGGGCGGGGAGCATGAAATGAATGAAGTGTAGCTGTTCGATGGGCAATTTCACCTGACACATGCAATTGTTTGGGGTGGACAGGATCTGTCCTTCTTTCTGTGGGCTGTGCAGTAGAGGTATCCTTGCAGCAAGGAGCAGAGTATAGCTCCTGGTATGAATAATGGGAAATGTCTCCCACTTTCTTTGCTCACCTCCCTGGTAGCTCATAGCTTTGCATCACTGCAAATTCTGTAAGTGCAGTTTTTACTACGGTTATTGTCAGTATTTCATCTCTAGTGGGATAATCGGATATTTCTTCATGGCATCATTGTCATCAATGACGGATGAATCTCAAGAAGCTGAAATTTCTTTTTAGTTTGGATAAGCATCTGAATATTGAGATGATCCTTTGAATTGTATATGGACTACATGAACTGGGAATCTCTGAACCTGAGCTGAAAATATGACAAGTACGGTGTTTCTCATGAGTTTTCAAACACTTTTGCCATGAGTTACATCTAGAAATACAGAGAAAGCAATGCTGCTGTAGTAGTCTGGCATTTGGTGGTGAAAAAGGATCTTCATTATGGCTCATTTTGTAGAACACAGTTTAACTTAAAGCTCAGTCTAGTTCAAATGAGAATAAAGTCCATCTTAATAAATGAAGGATTAGGAAATTAGCAGGGATGTAGTGGTTTTTTCCAACTGATAAAATGTGAGATCTTACATCGTAATAGGAAGAAAAAAAGTGTATGTGTGTAAAAGTAGCTTGATGGGTGAAAATCATCTTGTCTAATTACAGATTTCTAAAAGTTAGATATCTAAGTCTACTTTCCCTTTATAGTTAATAGAATCATCTTCAGAAAAACATTTGCTGACCTGTCTTAGATGCCTGTCTTGGGAAGAGATGAATGGCTCTCTGGAGATTTGAACTGAGGGTAACAACATTTCAAAACATTAAAGCTGTGAAATAAAATTTTAAAAAAGAAACCCTTTTAATCAGGCTGTGTGCAACAGAAGTTGAGTGATTCCTGGTGTTTTCAGGGATCAAGGACAGGAGCTCTGGAAAGCAGCATTCTCCTTCACTTAGTTTTTGTATTGTTTATTTCTTTTATGAGTTTGCTATCGGTAAGACTGAATAGAATGCAGGTAGCAATTTGTTCCACATCAGCTCAAAATAACTTAGAGAAGGATGATTTGTATTCCAGTCCAAATCTTTCACACCTTTTTTTTTTTTTTATCACATTACTCCTGGACCTTCAGCAACAGTCCGTGAATCCAGTGGTGATATCTAGATGATGAAGTGCAGATCACAGTAATAAATTTTCTTTTTTTTTTTTAACCTTTGACCATTTCAGAATCACTTTTCTGACTGCTTGACCTTACAATATTTTTTGTAACATTTTAAACAGTTGTATAGCTTTGAAGAGCAGCTCTTTTAATGATTTCTTGTTCCAACAATGCAGCCCATCCACAAAGTTTTCCTCTGTGGAGCTCTGAATGGGCAATACATATTCCTAAACCAGTGACAGCTTTATTGTATTATCCAGAACCCCATAGGGCCAGAAAATTTTAGTTATATAGCACTGGTAACTGCTGAACCCCAACTTTTCAGTTTGATATGCGGTGTTGGAGAGACCGTAACCATCTCACAGTGACTAAAAGACTATTTTAGGCAATTTAGAGAACACAAACCATTTACCATTCATAACTTCTGCTTTCCATGCTGGAACTGTAGAGCTGGACGTTGTTCAGTTATCCAATATGGCAGTCAGGAGATAAAAAGTACTTCATTTTCTATGATTGTGAATATTCTGCAGTTATTTATATCGATGCAAACTGTGCATACTCTGATATCATTTGATTTGTAACATCTTAAGTCCAGGCTGTAGGGGGAAGAAACTTCAGCATGCTCAAGGGACGATTAGCTTCACGTATTCTAAAAGATGTCTGAAAGAAACTAAAGGTCCTAACTCTAAGAGGAAGTCAGTACTGAAGTGATTGTGTGGAACAGTAAACAGGTTTAATATGCAAAAGTTTAGGGTAACCCACAAAACTCCTATGTGGCTCTGCTCCTCAGGTAATGAGGTTATCTATTTTCCTCATCAACACTGTCCACATCCTCTCATTGCTGGGATTCTCCAGGCAGTCTGAAAGTTGAAGAGCATGCTTTCATACTGGCCGTGCAGAGAATGAAAGCCATGCATGAGTCAGAGCTCCTGCCCACCAGCCCTGTCCACAAAACCATACCACCAGCCTCACTGGTGGCTACAAGAGCACCGACAGTCAGAAGAGCGAGGTAAACCCAAGTGGCATCAGTCCAGGGCAAAGGAGTTATCACACTACACACATCACATCTTCCAAGGGCTTGAAGGGGTTTTTAAAGACCACTTGTAGCCAGGACTTCTGTTTTACATTGTGCCCATAAATCGACATTATATTCCTGGTTTAGTTCTAGGGCTTTGCAGGCTGTCTTGGTCCTGGCTCAGAGGGGAAGACCAGCAAAGCTATCACTGCTGAACTCTGCAGCACCTGGGAGCTGCTGGAAGTTTGCCATCTCCCTGCCAATAAGACCTGGCTCAGCTAGTTTTATGAGCTCTGACAAGATCTGGTGCAACGTTGCTGCAAAAGTTGGTAATTTAGCACCCATATCAGAAGCATAAGGAGATTTTCATATTTTTTCCTAGGTCTTTACTGAGCTCAGTTGATGAGACAGACAAAAATGTGAAGCGGACACATACCACAATGTGCATGGATGTCTGATCATATGAACTTTGTTTTGAAGAGCAGACGGAATGCTTGGATTAGTAATCCTTTGTTGTTTTAAACATGTGAAAGTGTCCCTGTGCTGACCTGTATTTTTTCTAAAGTCAGTTGCTCTTCTGTTACAATTCATACTATTTTTTTTCTTTTTCTTATAAAGGTGTGAAGCTCACATAATGAAAAATTAACTATTTTTTTTAACCTTTTTCAACCTAATCTGCCCAGTGATATGATTAGACCATGACATGTAATAAGTAAATAAAATTCTTTAAGTTACTGAGTTAAACAATAAAACTAATGAGAAACATAACTAATTAGAAGAACTTCCATCTTAAAATATTTGACCAAACTTCTTCATCTCACCTCCCCTGAAAATATAACCTTTCTTTACATTACAGCATTACAGCACTAACCACCATACCATCTAAATAGCAGGAACCTCGCATTCCAATTCCTTGAGAAATATGAACAAGCACAAGAGGGTAAAAATCACATTTTGTTTAGTCCTCATTGGGAAAAAATATAATAGTCAATATAGTAATCGAAAGCTATTTAGATCTTTGTTGCTATATAAGAGAAATCAAAATGAAAACATGTTTTTTACTGGATGAATAAAAATTTCCAAATGATAGTTCTAAAAGATTCCTTTTTCAAAAAAAAAAAAAAGTAGTGAGAATGATATGTCCAAATGTATAGAAAGATTCTATTTTGAGCTTGTCAACAGCTGTTGTCATGAGCTGTGTTGGTGACTTTGAGGAGAACATGGGCTGTAGATCAGATGTCCTGGAGGTGACAGCATAAAGAATGTAAACCTTCTGGGTAAGATCCATAAATATTTTTAACACCTGGATCTCATCTCTTCCCAAACACCCATAGGTATTAAAGATTTCCTTAATAGAAGACGTAAACCTGAGATGTAGAATATACAATTCCTCAGTCTTTAAAACATGTCTGTGGAGTGATGCTGGCTCTACGTTGAGGCAAAACAGAGAGTTACCAAAGGCAGCAAAGGGCTTGTGAACCAGTAGGTACTGTGAAGGGACAAAAAAAAGAACTGGCTTCAATAGCCCAAGTTGGCTCTCTCATGTTTCCCATCTTTGGTGGCAGCAGAAGCTGCAACACCATTTCACAAGGAGCCTCCCTTGTGCTAACCATTGCCTTTCTCTGCCAACACATCACTGCCTCCCTTGGACATCCAATTGTACGGATGGTACACCAAGCCTGGTGAGGATGGCGTATGATTAGCCAGCATGGAGTGTGGAGGTAAACTGAGTGTTTCTATAGATGAGTAGTGACCTCACTATCCTATTAGAATAACAAGGATAAAAAAGAGCCTTATGAGCCACCAAGCTAGCAAGCAGAGACATTTGTCTAAATTTCTGGTAAGTGGCCATTAAAGTGTGGAAGAGGCAAAAGATCAGCTGAGATTTTCAAAAGGACTATTGCTTTACAGACCCTTTGCTAAACTGCTGAAGTTAAATTCCTATTTTAAATATAATTTAAAATGGTTTCCTTAATATACAGAAAACTGAAACCTTTGGTCAGTTACATTTGAAATATTTGCCTGTTTCCAGTGATTCTGTGGTATAGGAAATTAACTGTACTTAAAAAGATGTTCTGCAGGAGCTGCTTTCAGGAAAGAAAAAGGAGGGTGGAAGGAGAGGTTAAATAATAAAAAAGAAGACTGTCCTTTTATTCTGCTATTAGGTGATGTGCCCTTAGTTATTGCTGGACATTAGTCACAGAACCACAGGAAGAGAGACTTTGTAAACCTCTGCTTGGAAAGGATCCTCTGAACTTCACTTGGCAACGCTGCACATTAAAAGACATAACACAGGATCTACACTTTCGAGTTCATATGCTATTTCTTATGGTGATTTAATTTTTAGGAAAACAGTTAAAGAATCATAGCAAAGCCTAAAGCTAGTTGGTGATTCTCCAAGAAATTGCTGCATTTCTCTCTCAGGGCCCTTTTCAGGATGCTCTGAGGACCTTCCATTTGCCATAGTATTGGTTTCTGTTCTCCAGCTCCTTGAATCTCATGCGTAGATTATAGGCATTTTTAGTTAGTTATTTACCTTAACTGGAAAGAAAGGTACTAAGATAACACATCAGTCTGCAAGCGTAACCACCAAATACATACTGTTTGCCTGAAGTGAAGCATTCATCCATTACACATTCTGCTAGGACAAGTTTTATGGGAGGTGAGGAGTTAAAATCACATCTCCCCTAAATTGCTGTTCAAATTTCTAACTGAATTTACCGCTGTCATTGACTTGTGGTCGGAAACCTAAGTCAGAAGTGATAGTTGGCAAAAAAAGCTGAACACTCCCCTCCAGCAATTTTGTGTAGGTTAGTAGGAACTGAAATTCTTGATGGCATGCTTCTGGTTTAACATAACATTTACCTACCTCTAAATAACTTCTTTATTTCAGTTATGTCTGGATCAATTGGGATAGGACAGTAAAAATGCATTAAATGAGTCCCAAATAGACATAGCACAGCAGGAGTAATACATTTTTATGCTTTCTAATCAAATATTGTGAGTATCTAGGGGAAGAGGTTTTATATTCTGTTAAATACAGGAGTTGGAACCAGGAATTCTGGGGTTGTGTTCCCTCTTTGTCACTGACTTAACTGAAACAGCTTATGTTGGTCATGTATGTGGGTACAGTGGCTGTCTGCATTTATAAAACTGAGTACAGACATGGCCCTTTATAATTTAAGCTACTAACAACCCCAGTCACTACTGAAGGTCTCCAGAACAATACGTACTGCCTGCATCAGTGGTGTCTGCAGCTAGGCTTAGAAAGACTTTGGCAGAAGTCCTGTGTCTGCCACATTCCAGCTGCCTAGAAAGAAAAAATCCTCACGACCTGCAGTGAATGACTGAGTTTCTACCTGTCCTCTTCTTCTCCCTGTGGAAAATGGTGTTGAACTTTGCATTTCTCAAAAATTGTTGATTAAGTCAGTTTAGATGCTTCACAACTAAAGATGTTTTACTTTGTTTCCTAAGTGAAGAAATTCAGATTCATCTAACGCACAAGAAGGTGGAGGGGAAAAAAAAAAAAAAGAAAGAAAAAAAAAAACACGCTACCTTAGCTATGCAGGATGAATTATCTCACTTTACAGGCAAGAAATCTAATAGAATGACTTGCCTGAGGATCAGCAGTGAGTTTATGGCAATACCATATCTCCTGTGCGCCTGAACTGCAAGATTATCCTTCACCCATGCCAGTTGTCATTTTAACATAGAGAAGTATCTTATTTCTTAAGATACATAAATGATTCATACTAGTATGGAAAGGAATTAACTTTCACAGAGAAAAATGCTTTCATCTGAAATGGTTCAACGCCCATGTTTGCAATGAGTACTATTGTGCTTGGAAACACTGGTTTCCTGTCATTAAATTCTTTGTATAAATTCAAATCATCATATGCTGTGGCAGTACTTTTGGTATCTTATCTCCATTACAACAGGTCAATAAAAATAAATTCTACTGTTTCCAATAACAAACTAAAATTTTGTGGAGATTTATCTAGTAAGGGAGGGTTCAAATCCTGGGGAGGCTAAGCAGCTGGGACTCCTATGGCTTTGCTGCTTAGCACCACCTTGCCTTGGAGCCCAGATTTTACATGGTAAATGATCTAATCACCTACCAGGGCTTAGAACTACCACAAGTTAATAACAGCACTGCAGCCACTGCTGCAAAATATTACACAATAAAACAAAATAAATGGAAATAATCTCTCATGAGTGCCAATAATTTAGATTTACAGGGTAATCCATAGGTATTGCAGCTCCTAACAGATTGCCAAAATACTGCTTGGAGAATTCTATTCCAAATCTAGTACATTTTATTATCATTTCAGAGGCTAGAAAATTGAGGAATAAATTAAAAAGCTAAAATGGGGAAAACAAACATTTACAGATTGGATTTAAACGTTCAGAAGTGTGAAGCAAGCCCCCTCTTTTGAAAGGATTCTTTTAATGTTTGATTAGCTGAGTTGCAAACCCAAGCTGGCTCCCCGGACTCCCCTGGTAGCCAGGTGCCCCACACAGCACTCTCCCACCTCAGCAGCAGCACGGGCTTTGGCACAATTATTTATTTGGCTGCAGCTCATGGGTGTCATTTCTCGTCATCCAATCTGGAGGCCCTTCACAAGGATTTGGTTGTAATTATCACCACTGAAGGCAAGAAATAGGCATCTAGCTTAGGGCTGCCGAGTGAATCAAGTTGGGGAGCCATATGGTGAACAAGGTACTGGGCTTGTCCTCTTTATTTCTAGGGATGAGAGGAGGCCAGGCATTTTGAAGGTCAGTTCATGTTGCTTGCTGGCAGCTTGGCATCAGAAATGAGGGCCCACTCTTGCCAGCAGGCCCACCGACTAAATGTTCTCTTGGTCTTTATGGACTTTTCACCACCCTTGTAAGCCCAGAGGCAGAAAACTACCTACCCTCAGGATGAACTAGTCTGGCCGGCCTTTTTTGCCCACTGATGAGATTTACACCCATCAGGTCTGCAAGGAAGAAGCAAAGGTCCATGTTTCTCCAGGAGCCTGCCTGATGTGCAGGGGGCCCTTTCCAGGGCCTCGCACATCTCCACACGGTGAGCAAAGCCCAAGCTGGCCAGCTCATGTAACGTAAGTGAATCTCAGCCTGTGCAAACTGGGCTCAGTTTGAAACGTGAGCTAGAAGAGACCACCATGAGTTTTCTATCTACATGGTACACAGGCCTCTCATGCACCACCTGTATTTCCAACAAATTGCCGTCAGTTTTGTTCTACTGTGCTGTCATTCCTTAGAGACTGTGTCTCAGCTATAATCCTCCCCCAGCAGATCCTTGTTCTTGGCTATCCATCTTCTCCCACTCTACAAATGCTGTAGTCCTCCTCTTTAAACTGAGTTATTTCTGAGGAAGCTTGTTCTCCTGAAAGCATGTATAACTTCAACATTGTGATATGAATGTAATCAGGCCTGATGTAATATTTAATTACCCTGTATTTTTGAGTTCCGTTTTTCTAGGTGTATTAGTGTGTAGCCTGCAAGACTGGTTTATTAAAGAGAATGATATTGAAAAGTACAAGTGTTTATGAATATTGTTCACAATATTGATACATGCGGTTGTTCCTTCCCAGGTGCAGGACTCTACACTTGCTCTTGTTAAACCTCATTTGGTTACTTCTTGCCCAAAACCTAATTGTGCATAATAATGCACAGTGCTTATATAATGCTATACCAATATTGTGTTTTAAGCACAGAAAGTTACTCTGGTATCTCAGGTGTTCAGGCTTTTCAGTGATAGATGATTTTTTACTGATTCACTGAAGCACAGTGATTTCCATAAACACTTCACAAACCATAATTCAAAAGGCATCAAGCAGTAAGTTTTGTATCACTTTAGAAATACCATCTAAATCTACACCAGTGCTACAATACATAAAGTCTATTGCTAAAGATACACTTCATAAACAACTCTAACTTTTTCTACTACACTTAAGTCAAACACACAGATTCCCTGCTTGGCAGGTCAGTGTAGCTCTGTTTCATCAAACGAAGACCAGAAAATGTTAGCTAACGTTAACCCTCCTGCATCTTTCCTTCTAGAGGCACTATGTCATTGGCAATACCAGAGACTGCTGACCATTACAGTCTTTATCACCAACTTGACCTCAGCCCATGTTTGCTACGTCTGTCCAGGTAGCCAACACGTTTCCAAGCTTCAGTCCTGGGGAGCAAAGCTTTTCCTCTAGGGATCTGGCAGCTCAGAGCAGTAGCACCTGTGCTTAATCTTGGCTCTGTGCTTAAACTCTGTTGGCTCAACCAAGTTAGACATGCCCCCCCTTCCTCCTCAAATGCTTTACTGATTAGTTACAAATTTAAGAAAATGATTAGATAATAACACACTTTGTAAATACGAGATTTAATTTTTTATTTGTGTCTAAGTAAATCAAACCATTTCTCCCTGACCAGAAGAATATGAGTTCCTCTAAGAAATGCAACTATTCAGAAAATGGCTTAGAAAGAAAAGTCGTTTTTATAAAACTCACTATATGACATACTCTAGTAAATTGCTTTTTGTTTGTGCCAGCTTTTGAACTCATAATGGCTTAAAGACTAAAAACAGGTCATGTGAAAGCTAAAAACACTCTTTCCAAAGAAAGGCTACAATATTCATCAACTGGTGTATTTTTGTCAGAGAAAGTCAATTTTGGACCCTATTAAATCTCCTAGATTAAAAAACCCATATTTGTAGCCGACCTTAAGCAAATAATCATTGACAGATTCCAGACTTCTCCTGAGGTGAACTCTGAAGATTAGATACTACAGGTAGTTCGAATTGATAGCAGCTCCAGCAAGGTAAGACAGGGAGAGAGAAACTATTAAAAGACAGCGTAAATATGATGGAGCTTTCAGGTTGAAACCTTGCTTTCTTTTTGGTTACAACACCTGTCATAAACAGTCCGGAAAAAAATTGTACTCATTGAAAAATGGCACATCACATTAATATCAAAGAACAGAGTATTAGGTCCAACAGGAAAGGTTAAAAAAATATATGATTAAAGAGAATCATCAAAGGAGGGAAGACATAAAGGTCAGATATTTCCAGTTACCGACGGATTGGCTGGGTCAATGACAGTGATCGTTAGCTGCCAAGAAGCGCCATTCCTGTCAGCCCCTGTTACATAAAAATGAAATAGAAAGTAATGTAGATCAGAAGCCATTAGATGATCACATGTGGAAGCTGCTCTCCAAAATGCTGTGGCTTTTGCCGTATTAAGTATGATACTAATGTTCTCTGTCTTGCTTTGTCTCCGTTTTGCCCTCCTTTTTCCCCACGCAGTCACATGTTTCTATTGGCCACACGTAAGTGCCAGAACGTGCCACCAGGTGACTGTCACAGTGGCAGTCACCGTGGAAGAGGGGAAAAAAATCTGTGATTAATCAAGTGATTAATCTTGTGTTAATAGATAACTGAGGAGATGTGAAGATTTTAAAAGCAAGGACAAAAAGGTGTAATTGGATATGGTAACTTTTGTACTGAACAGAAGAACTGCTGGGAAGCAGAAAAACAAGTAATTATAAAAACAAAAAAGGATTAAGAAGATATTTTTTTCCTGCTGGGTACAAGCACCTGGATGGCACAGAGCCTAGAATTGGATTACCTTTGAATTTTCTAAATTGTTTTCAAGAGAGGAACTTTTTTTTTGACCCATATGAATCAGAGAGAAAGCTTCTTAGAGGCAAGGGAAATTAATTTATAAGAAACCTTCCCTTCTACATTGATGCTCAGGGATATACTGACTGCTCAATACTGTATAATTTTTTTAGTCTCTTCCTGACTAGGTCAATGAGGTGCAGAGCCAAAATTCATGACCTTCAGCAGGAAAAAAAACTGCAAATCTTGCAATGAATGCATTCCTTCCTCATGTTTTAAGTTATCCTTTAAAAGCAAGCTTAACCATTTAGAAATAAGTAAATAGCAATTTTTGACATAAAAAAATTGCATGAGACATTTTTCTCCCTGCTGCTGCTGATGCTCTTACACAGGAAAGGATACAATTTTCCTTGTACCACTTGTATTTTTTCAATTCAAAGTTACATTTGACATTTGACTGCTGAAATTTATTCTCTGTGTGGGTAAAATATTTGGTTATAAACACTGGTTAAACTGATAAGTAGTCACAATAAACCGCAGCAAATTTTTTCTCTTGTAGGTGTCTGAGGGACTGACAGTTGGAGGAACGCTTTCCTGTGTCAGTACAAGTGGGGATGCTGAGCACCTTCTCTCTTGAGGTGATGCTACCCGTGCATGTCCCCCAGGACCATGCAGGTCCCCTCTGTGACCCACTGCAGTTGGTGAAGGTTGGTGCTAGATGAGTACCCATGTCTTTCCTCCACTTATGCTAAGATCATTTGCAGCCATTCAGCTGTCCTGGTCCAGATTCAAAGTCAATGCTAACAAAATATTAATGCCCCTTTTCTGCAATAAAAGAAAACAAACTCTAATGCAAGACACAAAAGTGATCAAATGCATTCTCTTGCCCCCACCCCAGGTCCCAAGGACTGATGGCAGGATCTTAGCAAGGCCCCAGGCAAGCTGTGCAAACGTGACCTCTTTGCTAAAACCTATCTGTGGAAACAGGTGTTTAGAAGATGCTGTCCCTCCTGCAAAAGGCTCTTGCTGGAGCACCATAGAAGGCTCTTAATGTGGCAGCTGCTTCCCTGGGAAGCCGAGCTTGCATGGCACAGCTGTTAGACAAGCCCCCTCCAGCCCTGCTGGAAGGTGTGACCAAGGAAGGGGTAAGAACAGACAGCCCCACAAGCTCCCAGATGTCTTTGCTTGGGCAGCTGCATCTGCAGCAGCAGCCGTAGATCACCTTAATCCATCCACCCCGGGCTGTGACCATGGATGGTGGCCCTTCTGCAGATAGAGCTGCTTGGGGAGGTTGTGGCAGAGACCTCGGACCAGCCCCAGGGGGTCTGACCCCAACACTGAAAGGAAGGTCTGGTTGGCATGGCCTTAAATTCCGTATCTGACACTACCGTGGGCTGTCACTTACAAGGAAGTGAACCTGGCAGGTCAGTAGAAATGTCTGGAAGAAAAAAACTGCTGAACAGGCTGTGCTAACCTTGCTAGGCTGCAAATGAAACCTGAAACCAAGCTGGGATAGCTTGCCTTCACATTGCACAGCTACAGCCCTGAAGCCCTTAGATAAACAGGATGTTATTTAAATGGAGGAGCAATATATAACACACATTGATTTTTGAGGGAAGTTATTTATTCAGCATTTCAGCTTACTAGGCATGTTGGTTAAGCAACTATCAGTGGAAGCAGCGAGAGGCTTGTGCTGTCCTTCCAAAACGCTCCCCAGACTTCATCTGGAGGAGCATCGCAAGAGTAATTAGCTCCTGTGTCTGTTCATCTGGAAAAGCAAGGGGTCCATACGGACACTACAGGTGTGGAGGGCAACTGCTGTGTTAGAGAAACCAGAAACAGACTGAGTGATTAGAAAGACATGACCAGCCTTTGTGCTGATAAATGCAGAGTTTCTTCCAATTATAAGAGTTTTGTGGGGGTTTTGATTTTTTTTTTCCAGATAAAACACATACTGGAAAGGTTTAGTTATTTAAATGAAATTGCTTCCCCTTACGTGCTCTCTGTGAACAGCAATTCAATTTCTTGGCAGCAATACAAGTGATAAATATGAATTGCATGGTATTTATAGAAAAATAATTTTAAAGTTTGTATTCACAGAAGAAAAGCCCCTCTTAACAGTCATTCACATCCACTCAGAAAGAAGAAACTACACCTTGTCACCCATGTCACCTGACTTTTGTAAAGTGTTTGCAATGCATATGCAGCAAGTGAACAGCAGATTAAAATTATTGCTTAGATTCTACTAATGTCTGTATTAAATATTATGATCCGTGTTCATAAACAGAAGGAAAAAATATTTAAGTATTTTTGCTATGAAATGTTTTAGAGCACTTCTTTGGTTTCAATGAAAAGCACATTCCAGTGTCTTTGAAGATATGTGTGCACATGCATCAGTTCACAACATGTACCCCCTATGGCATGATACATACCATGCAACCTGAGTATTTTCTGTGCAAATAATACATAACTTCAGCCTCAAATTAACAGAATTATACTCAACATGCAGCACACCAATAGCAAAAAATATATATAGATATATTGCAGAAGATGATCTACTGCACAAGCAAAAAAGGACTGTAACATGAACCAATAATTTCTTCACTTAATCCAGGAATAAAGATAAAAGGAGACGAGAAAAATACAGTTAACAATCTTCCCCAGGGTGTTTGAGTGAAGAAAGTGCTGAACTGTGAATCAGAACTGAATAGACAGAAACATTAGCTCCTTTCAGAAGGATGTTTGCCTTACAGAGATCAGATATTGTAATAGCACAGAGCTGGCTCCTTGCCTATGCTTTGCAGCATGCAAATGAATATTTTCCTTTCTCAGCAGCTCTGCAGTAAAAACACTATGAAATCAGAGAAATATATGCAAGAACCTTTTAAAATGACCACTGATTCTGCTGTCAAATGCTAGGAATGCCTGATGCCCGATTTGCAGAGCTGCAGAAAAGAGCCCTCCCTTCCAGACTCACCCTCGGTGGAAGTGCCAGCAGTCAATACCTCTGAAAACTGGGCTCAGAGAGGCACATTATCAAAGGTGACTCATGGTGCAGGTGCCAGATGACTGTTTAAAAAAATACCTACATGCTATTGACTTGAAGTGAAGCAAGAACGTGTTTACACTGTGGACTGCAGAGTAAGGTTGCGCTCACTTGCTCAGAGGAAGCTCTAGTTTGTCGTGTTGAAGACCAGGATGTCCCAGCCAACACCAAGTTCTGCTCTGTCACATCCAGACTGCTGCAAGCTTATTTAGGGCTGGCTTTGATACCGAGATATTCCTCAAAAATGGAAACTGCATACAAAAACTGAGGCTATTTCTCTGCAGCTGTTACAGCTAGGCATGTCTTTGATTGTTTAAGCACTAAGGACCACTGAAAAGCCATGTTTTGGTTGGGTCTCCTAATGTGAAAATATGAAAGACCAAGAAAAAACTGGCTACTGTCATTATGGGGGAAAAAAAAGAAAAAGAAAAAAAAAAGGATTTACCAGCTTTGTCAAGACTAAATTTGCCCCTACATTCTCTGTCACTGTCTAGTGTCAATACTAAAATGGAAGGAAGGGCACCGCAGAGGAAGGAGTCAAAATGTGTTATTGCTAATGTAACCATGTATCTGATTCACTAATACAGTCTTTCACGCTTGTACTCTCATTGCCTGCAGCGCTTGATTTCAACAACATCACAAAACAGTATTTGGTTTACATTTAAATAACATCTAGGGTTTCTGAGAGGCACAGAAACTTACTTTCCATAAGCTGCTTGCAGCATGCTTCCTCTCCTCTGTACTGTCAACATCATCACAGACTTGTCCAGAGTGGGAGGGTCGTCAGGAGGCCTCTCATCCAATGTCCTGCTCAAAGCAGGGCCAGCACTGAAATGTCTCGCGTCACATTAGAAGACACATTGTAATGTGGCTTTCTTCACAGACTATTTAGTCCTAGGCCATTTCTGAGAGAAGTGACATTTGACATAATAATTTATTGGCTTTAAGTGGTAGGCCACCGGTTCCAAGACTACCGTTGTGTTCCTATCCAACAAGAGCTCAGTGGCTAATGTCTGAGGTCACCCCATCCTTCCACAAAGACCGGCCAATGGTCTGATGTGAGAAGTTAACCAGGATCACTTAAAATGCTCTTATATGGCTTGGAAGTGCTGGCTGAAGAAAAGATTCCATAATCTGAGCATCCAACCGTTAAATGAATATAAGCTTTCCAGTAGGTAGAAGCATATAATACATCTGTCAGCTTCTCACCATTTTTCATTCTCAAATGCACCTTCTCAGCAAAGTGTCTTTTACCGTGTTAGTCAAAGAACAATCTTATCCATCTGCCTTTTCAGAGTCTTTACCGTAGTATGCAAAAAATTCAGGGAGAGGAACGCTTTCAGTGTTTATTCAAAATCAGCATGCAGGAAAAGAGAAAACTGCAGACATGAGACATTTAGGGCAGCCAGTATAAATTCACTGTGGGTCTGGGAAGACTGTCAATAGCAAGGGCTTGTGGCTATGTGCTGTGAAAGTACAGGAACAAAATCAATTGCAGCTAGAATTTTTCCCTCCCAGTGCACACGACAAAATTATTTACAAGTGGCTTATTTAAATCTAGCCAGAAGTCAGCTATTTCAGGGCCCTATTGAGCAGAGAAGATCCCCAGTGAGCTGAGGAAGGTCACAGATCGAGTTACATCACCTAGATGATCCCTCTGACAGAGTGTTTGTAATACTTTCTTTAGCTAGCCTTTGTTTCAGAATGTATGGCTTGTGACAGTGTTTTACACTGGCATTTTTATGGGCTTTGTCTTAAACTTGCTCTGTCCTGACACAACCTTCCACATCACCATGATGAGCACAGTGTAAAGAGAGAGAGAACAGCGCAGCTTATCTAGCAGCAAAAGCAGTCACTAAGACCGCTCTTTTGGAAACCCTCATCTAACCTAAAGCTAAAAACTGCTTTAAACACCACCCACACTGCAGTCATAGATTTCCTGCTAGGCACCTCTCCATAATCTCAATGCAAATACTGCAAAGGCTGGCAAGCTAATAGCTGATCTGGCTCGACGCCAGCCCAATTTTGACTGTCCCCTTTAGAAGTCTAGGGCATCTCTACATTAGCAAGTAGCACAGCATGGCTGGATTGGATCCACAGAGCGAAACTGTGGGTGCAGAGGAGCCAAGGGCCACCCTGTACACGTTATAAGGATTTCATTTTAGACTAGCACGGAATGCCCAGTGGCGGCTGATGTACAGCAGGCGCCTACCTGAACCTTGTAGCCTGGTTTCATCAGAGGGGCACCCAGTTTGTGTGCTTCAAGACCACCTCACACTGAGAATCAGAGCACAGTAAGCACAACGGGATATTTGTTTCCCAAGTACATTCCTGATTTTAACTAAACTGTGAATGCAGACACGTCTTTGGGTCTCCTAGGAGGGGAAGTCCTTTGTGCAGGAAGAGATTCTGATGGTAGAGTTAATAAAAGCACAGGGTTAAATACAAGGCTGTAAAGCTTGATGAACCACTATGACTGCTAGTAAATTTTTTCCCTTCTTTATTGTAAAAGGCAGGACTACAGCCTGCTTTTCTGTTACATAGATTTCACTCTCGAAGAGATTCAAATTAAGAAATACCTGCCCTTCTGTAATTTAAAAGTTTAAAAATGAGCAGCACGAGTCACTGATTTTGAAGTCCTCTGACACTGTGAGCCTTTTCTGTCAGCCTTTGATACTAACCGGCTCCTAAAGCATATTCAGGCCGTCGGTGCCAGAGATTGTCATCTTCCAAGCATGTCCATGGAGGGACGCCTGTTCTTGTGACGCTTCATGAATCAGGAGTGGTGCTCAGGGGACAGCACTGTGTGGCTGCGTAGGGGAGATGTTTATTGCTGCCAAATCTCAAAAAAAAAGCACACTGTCTTCTGAAAAGCTGACTCCCTTGTTTAATCTCCTTCAAGCTCACTTCACAGCCAGCTTGATGGGCACTCAGACAGGAGCATGTCAGGGAAGGAATCAGAGAAACATCCCAACTTACAGGCGTGACCCTTGCTTACTGCTCAACTGTTGCGAGGAAGATGATGAGATATACTGCTTGCTTTGTTGGTTTTTTTTTGTTTGTTTGTTTGTTTGTTGTCGTTGTTTGAATGCAGCAAAGCAAAATAGTTTATGGAGATAAATGGCTTTCACAGAGAAGAAGACTCAGCCATTTATATCGTGGAGCATATGCCTAATTGAGCTCTGTGGGTGGGTTTTTCACAAGCAGTTAGGGATAGGGAGCTGTGCTACTGACTTCCAGGGGGATAGCTGGGTGCTCTGAAAAAAGCTCAGCATACCTCTCTAATGACCGAATGTTGGTTCTGCAGCAAATAATGCAGGGACTCCATGCCTATAAAATAGGCCTCATTTAATTCGCTGTGTATCAGATTTTTATCCCTGGCACTCTTCATCCATATAATCAAAGAACTGAGGCTGTAATGGCTGTTTCTGAATATTTCCTTTCTTTTTAAGCTTTCAAACTCCTTATTGGTATTGCTTATGCTTCTGTAAGACCTGCCAGCTTTCTTCACGCTTTATGGGGAACATACATAATATAGAGCTCTCCCTCTCACTCATGGCTCTATTGTAGAGCCTGCACAACCACTGCCCACTCATTCCAAACATCTCTTGTTCTGACATAATGTGCTCAAAGAATTAAAATAAAAAATAGGAAATAATTATTTAAAAATGAGCAGTTCTAAGCCTGCTGAGCATAACTCTGCTGCGTATGAACTTAAATAGCTGTACCCATTGTGTTCAGTCTTTCGGGTTAGGGTGCCCTTAGCCCATGCTGAAAAAGTATGAATTTGCAAACACGTTTCAACTCTACTGAAATATGAAGGAGCACAGAGTGAGGTTATCCTATCTTTCCACCAATTTATTTGGAAAGTCCCCCTGCAGGGGTTCAGTTGCTACACCTCATCAAACTGAAAGTGGTTGCCTTGATCTGTGTGGCAGCTCAGCTGGCCCCAAAGGCAACGTATGGAGAGGCTCTGGGGGACCACGGGCACCCACAGCAGCAGTAACTCAGGCAGGTCCCCTGTATGCATGGAGCTCCCGGTGCTGAACCTCTTCTGCTCCTGCAAAATGCCAGTTTGGACTCCTGCTGCATTGCCTGTTCCAGGCTTGATTTTTATTTTATTGTATTTTATTATTTTATTTTATTTTATTTTATTTTATTTTATTTTATTTTATTTTATTTTATTTTATTTTATTATTTTATTTTATTTCATTTCATTTCATTTCATTTTACTTTATTTTACTTTATTTTATTTTATTTTTTGGAAATGGGAAGGGGGGTAAGAGGAATAGTTATGAATATAGTTATGTATTTGCTATCCCATTTCTGTCTCTGTTTCTAATCTCTCCTTTTTCAGTTGGCTCAGTTTCTGTATTCATCTGCAGCATTCAGGATGAGGGGTAAAGCTGACCCCAGAGCAGTGGCCAATCTGTCTTTGAGTGCAAGGAGAGGATGAAGGATGGACTTAGGTTGATAAAGAAACTGTGCAGAATCCTGGCATTTATTTTAATTCACCCCTAGCATACACTAGCCTTTTCATTGGAGACCTGCAAAGACAAGGTCCCTATTTAGAAGGATTTCTAGCAAAGATTTAAAACTTGCCTTGATAAATGAAGACGACAAAGAGTAATGAAAAGGTAACAATGCAGAAAGAAATGATGGTGCATAAAATTTATGATCATATCTGTATGAAAACATGCAGATGTCTTTAGGCTTAGCTTATTTTATCTCATTTATGGAAGATTAAATAGAGATTAAAAAGTAAATAATTCACAAAAATAAAAAACACCGAAAGACCCAGAAAAATTTGTTTCATCCGTATTCTAGTTACACAGGGAAAGAAACTTTTGTTCAAGTAGAAAGGAACCAGCTGAAGCAAAGCTTTACAGTTCTTGAATATTTGATTAGGATTATGTAAATTTTAAGTTTTCTCCCACAGTTCTATTGAGTAAATTCTAGCTTTACACCCATTTTAGAGATGCAAAAAACCACAAATTTTAAAAAAAAATTACTCAAGGTGTATTTGGCTAAACAGATATCTTTGGTAGAACTGGCAGCATAATCCTGGCATACTGGCTCTCAGCCCTCTTAAAAACCATTCTATGATTCTAGATTTTGGACAGCCTCTTTTTGTGTATAAATGCAGTGAGACACACTTTAATCAAACATTTGCTATGCTCTGACCCAACATTCATAGAAGACAGAAAAATCTTGAATAATTTATCTAAGATATGAGCTCATTCTTTAAAGATAAGCATACCTCCTAGTGTAATGGGAAATTAGTTTCATATCTTTCAAAATCTTTCAAACGCATTTTCCAGTTGTGAAATAAATATATGCCTGCTAAAACAGCTAAGAATTCTTAAAATTTCTCAGAGGGTTAGCGTTCTTTGGAGAAAGAAAGTGCCCAATGTGTTTCTTTATTTTCTGAAGTTCACTGCAGTTCTATGGCATTTTCAATAAATTATCTAGGATGCCCATGTTACCTCTTGTTGAAATGTTACTTAGATTAGTTTAATTCAAAGGTCAAATTATTTTCAATGTTTAACTAAGCCATTTCAAAACACGTCTTATCATTAAGGACACAGAAACGTGAGCATTTAAAATGATATTGCCCTTGCAAAGTATGCATATATTTAAATATTGATAATCCCATTAAGTTAAAATATGAAATACAGACGTATTAGCTTACTCACTGAATCACGGTAAAGATTCCCAATGGATTATCACAAACGTCCATTGTGTTTAAAGTAGGTTGAAGCAGTTGGTCAAGAGATCTGCTCCTGGGACCCAGCCGCCTTGGTCAGCGAATCTTTGCCTCTTCCCCTGCTCTGCCCTTTACGCAGGTATATGTGTGTGCACAGCCCTCCTCTGCTCTTCTTGCTGGGTTTTACCCGGTTCAGCTCTCCACGTCAGATCAGCTACAAAACCACTAATGGTGCTGCTGGTTGAGAGCTACCACAGGCACTGGGCAGGGGCAGGGGATGCTGGGGGGCTTCTGCTGCAGTGACGCTCCTGCGCTCCGTTCCCTGCCGATGCCGCTGGCAGGGGGAGATCAATGTGAAAATTGCATCCCATGGGCCGAGCTGTAATGATTTAATGACAGTTTTAGAAAACGTCCAGTAGCTTCACCTTGAAACAAGCCTTGAGATTAGCCTTAACAAATATAAAGAAGTATTTTTATGCAGTCTGCTGTAATGTATGGCAAACGTTACTTGTGATTTCAGCCTAACACTAATGATGTGTCAGTGTCTTCTAGCATCTGCAGGGAAAGGCAGAGTTCTGCTTTGTTATCCTTACCTTTGCTGGGATTAGTATTCAGAGCATAGAAATGACCTTGGGTTCGTAATGAAATAAAGTTTTCTTCTGATTACACCCAAAAAAGAAATGACAGTAAGAGAAAGAATCTTTGTCAAGTAAGTATCACAGGTTAAACAGTGCTACAAACCTGTCAACAGAAGCCAATGAGGTGTTCAAAAGTAGCAGTATATTCCTGTGCTGTGCCTTGACTTTCCTCTGCCCAACTGGAGACCTCTGATTTACAGAGGAAGATGACCAGTGCTTAGCAAAGATCATTTCAACAAAACTCTAATGACCCAGGTCTAGGAGGTTTCATTGCAGGCCCCAAGAAGATCAAGACATTAGAAGAGAGAGGGGAAAGCAGTGGCTGCAGTGGATGGAAAAAGCACCTGGAAAATCCACACCAGGCCTACGGAGGCTCATTGCAAATAAAAAGCTGACATCCTGCTGGGGTTTTATTGTATTGCCAAAATTATATTTTTACTCTGTGGTGAAAAGAAATGGAGACCATTCTGAAGCTTTCCATTTAGAAGTGCAAAATGCAGAGCCCAGAGCCTTAACTTTAAAGACAGAGGCTGAGCATATTCCAGCCTTGCTGAAATGCCACTGTCTGAAGAGCCCATTACACACTGACAGGACAGTCTGGCCTCTGTGCAAATCTATGTTTTGGCCTTTCTCTTGGGATCACGGGAGAGGTGAGTGTCTCCATTCGTGAAAAGAAGAGACAGGACTTTTTCCCCAGATAAGCTTTGAGTCAGGCTAAGCAGCCTATCACAGTTTTAATTGCTATTTTCGCAAGGTTGGTTAGAATAGGTGATCTAAGAGTAAAAAAAAAAAAAACTACAGGGTAGTGAAAAATTAAGTATAAACATGGGGTTGGACATCATTTCTGAATTCAGATGCTAGCACTGAAACTAATTTGATTTCTGGTGATAGGCACATTGCTAACAGACATCGGACAGAGAGACAACTAACTACTCATACATAGCTACTGATCTTCAGCTTTTTTTTATTTTTTTTAATTTTTATTTTATTTTTTTTTTAGCCTGAGATGTACAGGGCTGTATTTTCAAAGCGAGTTTTATCCTGAAGGCTTAGCTGCAGATGATCATTGTCTCTAAAGCTCAGGTCCAAGCTATCACTAATTGCATATCTGTAATCAGCAACTACTTTTGAAAACAACATTTTTCATCTCTATCTCAGAGAGTGCTTTGTAGAAAATTTCTACTGAATCCGAGTAAAGCAGCTGATTAGGCTGTGTTAGTTTCCACATTTCCAAAGCAGTAATAAAATTTTAAATATCTAAAATATCACATGGTATTTGTGGAGCAGTTTAAGTGGAGGTAGTTGCCCCATTTGTGCACATGTATTTCTTCACATGTGCAATTAAGTTAGATAATCCCATCACTTACATTCTCATGTTTTCTCCCCATTGCATGTGTTTTAGCTAGATCTTTTCCTTACTCCTCTTTCAGACTCTGTACTGTTCTACACAACAGTCTTGTTATTCCTCTGTGCTATGTAAGGCACACTACTGAAGTTATTCATGTACTATTAGACACTGAGTTCAAAGTTGTACCCAGTAACTCATTACTCTCAAGGAATTCAGCAGATCCTTTTAGAAGTAATATTATACAAAAATGAGATAGGTCCTATAAGCCAATACAGGCAATATAAGCAATACAAGCTATTCAATACAAGCAGTTTCTCTATTCCAGGATTCCCTGTTCTGAAATCCAAGCAAAAGAAACACTGAAAGAGCTAGAGAGGAAAAACAGGGACATATGTTAATTTATTTGCTTTTCTCAGTGCATCTCTTGTGAATCAACCAATACAGAAATAAACCAGCATTTAACATAATCCTTTTCTCTCACTGCACTCCTAATAGCATCTTGAGAAGCATGTACTGAACATTTGGGGCCAGATGCTCATCTGGCACAAATTGATGCACACACGTTGAAAGCAGTAGAGCAGTGATGATTTATATATGCTGGAAGTTACAACAACTGGTCCTTAATAAAAGGTTTCCTAGGTTATGTAACTAGTAATTCCCATACAGGATTTGTTTTTAATACGATTGACTATGTTGGGATGAACATGTCTGTAACATTGACCTTGGAAAAGATGCCACAGCATTTAAAAACAAACAAACAAACAAACAAACAAAAGATAACAAAATCCTAATATGTATTCCTAGAACTCACAACAAAACAAATTCTTCCCTGTCAATTCAAACGTTTTTCCATTTAAACTGGAAAAATGGGACCCATCTGACGAAGTGCAGACATTTAACACCCTCTACTGAGGCTCTTAAATCACTGAAGAACAGAACAAGGCACCTATAGAATATAATGCATCTCAGCTTCATAGAGATACATTTTGGGTCCAAGGAATCCCATCACAAGAGTAGAGACAGCCTTCTAAACTGAGGCAAGGTGAAGACATCCTACTGTAGCTGGTTACATTGCAGTGCAGTCAAGCACTTATTTTTACTCCACCTCGGTTTCACTCCACTTGCGGTAACAGTTTCTAAGGAAAACCAGTCAATATCATCTAGTAAAGCTGAAGGCATGCTTCCCAAGTAAATGAATACAAGGAATATTGCTGATAAGTTGCCAATTTGACTGTGCTGCTAGAAAGAAGATTAACTACTGCTTTATAGGAATCATTAAAAAAATGAGAACTTTGCATGTCATGTCAGTGACTCAGGTCTGACGGCATTTCAATACATAGGAGTTTCTATTTCAGTAATCAGCAGAACGTGTGGGGCTTAGGACAATTGTTAAGGAGCATTATAGGCAAATTAAATTTGAAAAATAATAATAAAAAAGAATTATTTTGAACCCTGTACAAGGATAAGAATCGGGTGATTTTTTTCTACGCAATAGCTAACCTAAACATGCTCTTGATCTGTAGTTTCATGTAATCTTGGCAACCCTCATAATAGGACTCAGCTAACTTCAGACATCTACGGTGCAGTTGGCTGTCTGTGCTAGTCACCCACTGCTTGCTTCCACAGCAGCTTCTAGGCTGTGATTCATCTAACCTAATTCAGCTGACTGCTTTACAGATAAGATGAATAATGCCTAGAAGTGTCCATTTCTCTACAAAAGGAACTCACAGTGACAAGCTGTGAATTAGAGGTCTGCACTGAATCAGGTGAACCCCAAAGTGGTGTCTTTGCTGTTTTCTATATGAGTTATTCAGTGCGTGGTACCACAGATGGCAATACTTTGTGTACAATAAAGAAGAGCCAGAGCTGGAGGAGGAACTCTCAACCTTATGCTTCAAGTGAAGGTCTATGTCTCAGAGCCTTCCCTGAGGCTCTATATGAAAGCAAAATGTAAGCCTGTCTTTGGGATGTCACAATGGGCTACTGAGCTGTCAGTACCAAAATTTGCTGTCCTGATGCAGCATCCCTTAAATTCATGCTTATCAGTGTGACTGAGTCTGGCCTTTTGGGTATTTGGAAACAATTTTTTTTCAAAGTCAATCTTTAACATGTCAGTAGGTATAGTCTTAACAGAAATTGCATGAATGCCATGCACTGACAATAGGATAATAGAATGTAACCCAAAACCAACCAACCAAGCAAACAAAAGACAACCAACACATCAATGAGACCCCCACATTGAGTTTGTGCATAATCTGATATTACAGGTAGACCGTGATGGTGACCTTGCCTAGCAACAGCCCTCTACCCATTGCTTATCACATTTACAAGCCCTACCATAGCTTTTCATATAGCGTTTCTCATTTGCAACATGGGCTACTCCTCCCCTTCCAAACTCATCTTCAACCCTGGCCATTAGAAAAAGGAACTGATATGTAGAAAAGAGAGGGATGTGTAACTGTGGATAGACCTGGAGCTGTGGATAAGTCCCAGGCTCACTGCAATGGGTGGGCAGAGCTGGACGAGAGCAATAATGGAGCTAATTTCATATCTACAATTCACTTGCAAATTACATTGCATTTGTTTAGCATTCAGCATGTGTTTGACTTGTATTTACTGATGTTTCCATTAAATTAAATATTTTTTAGGCACTCATGTTTTATCAACACAGCTATATAAAGCATTTGACATGCTTAGGAAAATTCTTCATATGCTACTATTTATCATTTTAAAACCAGTAAGTAGATCAGAAAGAAAAAGAAACAAACTGACTTTCAGGTGCACTACAGAATTGCAACAAGGGTTATTGCTATACACACTCCTTAGTTACTGGGAAATGTGAAAACAGGAGAAAATTTTTAATTGTATTTTTCCAACCTTCTACCTGGCAAATAAGATCTTATGACATAATCCCCTTTGCAGAATTAGACACAACTCACTGTGAATATGCACGGCTGAATCAATCTTTTAATAATTTGAATAAGTAAAGGAAAATGAGAGAAGCCTGGGCACTGCCTGAAGTGTTTAACAATGTTTTTTTGTGTGTGTGTGTTAGAGACTTAGATATTCAGAAATCCCAAGTAATAATTAACTCAAACACATTCCTCACTGCCTTGAACAAACAGAAGCTGACACCATACTGTAAGTAAGCCGGGACTGTGACCCAAGAAGACAGGTCCCACCAGAAGATTTATATCCACTCCAACACCTTCCAGCACAAAGTTGCCTCGGCAACCAGGAGAAACAGCTTCTGATCAAGGTTAAGCAGCCCGCAGATGGTTTTCCAATGACTGACAAAGCAGGTTTGTTAAAAATAAAGCTGGTGCGAATCACTCTGCCTTTTTTGGTGGCTACTAGCTCCTTCCAGTGGAAGGAGCTGCTGTGACACCTGAAGTGTGTATCTAGGGCTACTATGTCACTGCGGAGGTCCTGCAGGACTGCCCCAAGGCTCACACCTTGTGTGTGGAGCCTGAGCACGGACACGTTACGTCAGCAGTGACAAGCAATGTTCCTCGTTAGAAAATGGCTAATAAACAACCCATTCAAATTACAATCACTTCTTACAAGCACTAATGGAGGTAAAGATGATACACTTAGATATTATATTTTGGAGGATCACTAACCCAACAAGCCATAATTCAAGATCATCTGATTTAGACATAGCGATATGTCAAGCTTATTTATTATCATTATACCTAATTTTTATCAAGGATTTCCAATGAACCATATCCATCATTCTTGTTCAGTTGTCAGAATAATGAATAGTATGGAAGTTACATGGCATTAAAGATTATGTTATTAAACATGTATATTCGGGGTGACATCCATCTGTCTGCCGGGAAAAGACATATTTCTCTTTTGTAAATGTGGTGGGTTTTGTGGCAACTTAAACATCCAGACAAGTGGTGTCATCCCAGCTGGATGGGAGATCCCAAAAATATTGTTAAGTAACCAAAGGGAAACCAGAGCAAACAAAAATGAACTCGAGAAAATGCAGAGATGAGTCAAGCAGTTGCGCTAATTGAATTACTTACAAAGGTCTGTGAAAAGTCTCACAGGCCAAATCACTTCCAACCAGAATCTGAGTAAGGTGATCTGAGGGAGAGCCTTCAGCCCCAGGTCAGTCAACACCAGAGAAGGCAGATTTTAGGATAAAGTTGTTAAAGAGTTAGTTCCAGTGCTGGAAGGCGGCGTAGGGCATTTTGGCAGTCAGCTGGACAGGTTAGTCTGCTAACCAGAAAACACTTCAAAGTCAGACAGAAATCATAGGCATCAAAATACATCTTAGATATATATTTAACTTCTCTGTATCTGCCTTTTAATGGAATGGCTAATTTCTCACATTTTAATGACATTCTTGCTTCTTGTATTTTTTTTTTTATTTTTTTTTTTTTTAGTATATAGACAATGCCAGAGAATGTTACCCCATGATTATGAGGGAGGTGATCCTACATTTGGGTAGTGGGCTCACACACTGACAGCTTCCAGGGACCACTACAAGGTGACTGAGAGACTGACAAGCCCTGCTTCACCAGGCCAGGTGGCTGCCCAGGGACCTGCTAGCACAGGGAACACATGCTGGCCACAAGCTCGTCTTCACCAGCCAGTCTTTGCTCTTCCACAGGGCTTTCTGGGCTGTGCCTTGGTTACCAAGTCTCCTCAAAATGTGGAGACGCTCCATTATAACAAAACAGGGTGGAAGGTAATGGCAATTTTCTCATGTCATCTCCTTTATCTATTTCCCATCCCTCAGCAGCCGAGAGACAGTGTCAGCGTTTTCCCTCACACATCTGTACATGGCAGCAGCGTCTGTTGAAGAAAGAGGGGATCTTTTTTTGAATGTTTCTCCTCTCTAACACTCTAACTCTTCAATAAATCATTTTCATATTGACTAGGTTGGGTTAGTTGCTATTTTAGGTAACCACGGAAGTGCTCAAATGTTAGCTAGGCCATCTCCCACCAGCACTAAAAGCCCTCTGCTGTACACCTCCTTCTCCCACTCATTCCTGCTCTTGCCTGGGAAGCTATTCAGGCAAAGCAGCAGCTGAAACTTAATCTTTTTTTAATTACTAACAACTGCATGTACCAGTAGAGATGTACTATTGGAAATCTACGTGAGCACTGACCTCAATGCTCTTTAGCCTAAGCAGAGCTCAGTTGCCAGACCTCATCCATATAAATACTGGCTTTTTCCTTCCTCTAAACATGAAAATGTTTTAGCTTTCTCAGCCTAAGATTAATGAGAGTACAAGGACTTAGTTTTCTTTGAATTTCTGCCTATATCTCCCTCTGCTTTCTACTTATAGGACTGATTTTCATAAGCAGTTAGCAATTTGGGAAGGTTTAATGTGGGATGAAAGACAGAATTCTCCTTCACAAAACTTTTGCGATGTTTCTTTCCAAAAATCATTCCCACTGAAACAGCTAACTCCAGGAACCTCAGATGTGAGATATTTGGAATTACAGACCTGGCTGAGATTGTGAACTTTCTCTATTATTGTGAGAAATTATTGTGACTTATTGCAGGGGAAAAAAATTGGGCTATAGGTACTCACTCAAAGTTATACCCATACTTGATCTCAGCATCTTCTTTTCCCTACATATTCAGTTTTTGTGCAACCTAGTTTTCTCCACTGAAGGTTGTGAATAACAGATGTCCTTACTGTGAATAACCTCATTGTCCTTACTGACTTCAATGAGCTATAATTGAACACCGCTTTTGGTACACTCTCAGCAGTGTTGCTTGTATACTGCAAGTCATCTAAGTACTAATATTGAATTTCTTCCATCAAAAACTAACCCCTAGGGGCAAAAACAAACCAGAAATAATTAAATTCATCTAGTAAACCACAGGCTCATTTGAATAACATTGCCTTCTCTTAATGCTGTGTGTACATACAGTAAGCATAGATCATTACAGCCTGGCATCAGCTTGAACTCCTATGAAGCCAGGATTCTCAGTTTGGGCTTCACAAATAACTAGTGCTTTGAAAGGGAGAGAGAAGAAACCTGAGTTCCTTTATTACATCCTCAAGTAGAAATGCTACGTATTCTTTTTGCAGGTTTTCCAGTGTTCTGCTTTCCATTTGAACTCTTTCTGCATTGCGCTAGTAATTTTTTGTTGCTTTCAATCTGTCAGAGTGAAATGACAGTCGTCTTATGTCAGACCAGTTATACATCTGATTGAAATCCCTTCACATTTCACCTGAATCTCATTAGTTTCCTCATTTCTATGCTGTTCACAGGATGAACCAGATCACAGTTCATGCCTTCCCTGGAATCACTCTCATATATTACGTGCCTCAGAGATACAGGCGCTGACCGACAGCCTACAGGATTCCACTTAATATTTCTGTTCAGTATGACACAGCTTCTTGTGTGGATGGTTCCCATTCACTAAGTTGCTCATCTTCCTATTTAATTTGTTACACTGCATTTCTCCTAGCACATACTGAAAGGTAGGCAGAAACCTGCAATCAAGCGACACTTCTCAGGGGCCTTGCAGAAATGTAGGTCTGTCTATAAAGTTCAGAGATGAACGCCTTCTTTTCTATCTTCCCTCAGCTCTTGATGGAGAAAAGTCTTTGCAGTCAATAATTTAAAGGAAAAAAAAAGAAAAAAAAAAAAAGATGTGTTTGAATACTGCAAAACTGTATTTTTAAAATGTATTTTTTTGGATGTGCTAATTTATATTCTGCATACAAATAAAGATCATGAAGAATTATGTATCAAACTTTAAAAGTCAAAGATGACTGTCAAATAATTTAAACAGAAAACTCTATATGTCATTTTACTCAACAAGTCCTTACTAGAAACTGTGTAACACAGAAGAGAAGAATAGTGTTTATGGAATCACAGCAAAGGGAGTCTTGCATTCCAGCCACAGCTCCATGTAAATGCCTTGGTACACAGATGGATAAGTCCCAACTTCTGTGCATTTCAGTTTGCTTCCCTGCAGGATGGAAAGTAATACTGACCTTCCGTATCTCACAAAGGCAAAATACATGTAAAATTTCTTTCAAAAAATTTCATCAAAAGGCACCAAGTAAGTGGGTAGCACCATTACTTTCCTCATACTAAACATTCTCCATATCAAGACAAGACAATGCAATTTTTCATTTATATCTCAATAAGCTTATTTCACATTTTCCATTAGGTTTTGTGTGTGTTGGAGGGAACATGAATGTAGCTTCACTGATAAACTTTTTTATTTTTCTGGGAGGTGGTAGGACAAGTAAAAGTCTCTTCTTTTTTTTTATAGTTTGGAGAAGTGTTACAGGAAGAACTACAGTTATTCTTTATTGAAGACCTGAAATTATTTTGGGTGGCACAAGAGTTGCATAAAAGCACAATTAACGAATGTCACCTATAATGGTAGAGCCTTCCTAAGAGCATTCACATTCACAACCTTACCACAACACAAACAATCATCAAAGAAAAATAGACATTCTTATGCATAACAGTAGTCTTAGTTTATGGCACATCATTTGTATAGCTATTTATTTTTAACAGCTGGTGAACAAATGACTTCACTATAATGTTGAATTTCTTTCACTTGCTGAATGTATTTTTCCACAGAGGTCTGATTCAAAGTCAGACCAAAGTCGGCCCCCATCAGTTTACAAATGAGTATTTTGCTCTACATTAAACCGAAGTCTGACCATGCTCCTACTGATGTCAATGATGAATCTATGGTCCCGTGACTTCTTTTATTTGGTTGTAAAGACAATCAACCAAAACTGCTAGAAGGCTAGAAATTTGGCAGAAACTTTAATCCCAGAGCTGAGAACACTTGAGAAGTTAGAACTATGTTCATATTTTTAAGAACGTATCCACATGTAATATCATGTCTTTAGTATACACAACACATAGAGGAACATAAACAAGCATATTTATGTCATGAAATAAATGCTAGATGGAAGAATGAAAATGTTCTCAAGTTTCAAAATAACAATTTTACAACTCATTCTGTGGAAACTTGAGTATTTTCTGCTGTAGCAAACCGCATAAATTCCTACTGTTTATTCCAGTAAGACAGAATTGCTTAAAAATCTGCTAAAGAATTGCTTATAAAACTTTATGTCCCCACCATCAGCTATCTTAAAACTTAAAATTGTTAAACTGTATTAGAAACATTTTCTCTGATGTTCCAGTCTACCTCTCCTTAGCTTATCAGGGAGGATTAAGAACGGAAGAGTACCCAAAAGCTGTCTTTCTACCACCTATGGTGATATGATGATCCAGATTTCTCCCTGAGGCAGGGTGTTAATGCCATGAGCCCTAGTCATGTCAGCAGCAGAGCACGAGTGTACCTGAACTATCCTCCTCTTTGAACTGCTACTCTCTGCAGGACTGCTAGGGACAGAAACTAGGGATCCAATATCATTTCTCTCTAAATTAATGTGTACAGATCCTGCATATCTTCTTTGCCTAAACACAGTTCCCTCTCCTTTGGAAGACAGAACTTATTTTTTCCATATTCCCTATATCTTATTATCACTGATTTTCTCTTGCAGGTATCCTCTCAGTATTTCTCATGTCATTTCATCTGAATTTTACTTCTCTGCCTTGCATAAGTTGCAGACATACCCGGTAGCCCTCCTAAGATCCAGCAGGAAAATGCAGGATCTCTGATTTACAATAATGGATACATCAGTACTGTCCATGAATGGCAGTTGTACGGTTGTCAATATACCTGCTGTTCAGCCTGCAAGGCTTTAATTCAGGCCTCCAGCATGGTCAGAGCCACATATTTCAAGATGCTGCATGCTTGAATGCAGTAAGACGATTACCATGTTCCCTGGTGTGTCCAGACAGGATGTCTGCAGGCAATCTGCAATCTGCCAAACTGATGAGATATGGACTGGAAGGAGAACACACTATGCTTGCTGTTGTTTGTGAGACTGTTCCTCCACAGAGGCAGACAATATTTCTTTCTCTACGAAAGATGCTATCTAACTCCTCTGTTCTTCTTCACATCTGTGAGCCCTTAAGAGGTCTTGTGAAGAGATATAAATCTTCCTTCAAGAATCAGTGCCAAGATCTGTTGTCATGTGAGGAACTCTCCTGCTTGTTTCACAATCCTTAAATAATGTGGTGATTAGGAGGAAATGCGTCTGTGTCCAAAGGAAAAGTTAACACTCTAACTTATGCTCATTACAGTAGACTACAAAACCCTACTTAGGCATGTCAAAATGCCAAGGCAGAAACTGTGCATTTTATGGGAAACATTCAAGATTTCTTATTATTTCTACAGGAAAACTTTGCTACCCCGGATGGAATGGGTGTACAGAGGTAACTGATTATTGGTAGTAACACCCTAAGAGGAGGTAGGCAGACAGGTAGACAATCAGCAGGCACTTGCTGTTGAATATCACTTTTCCCACTCCTTCCATGCCTTAATTTCTGCTAGATAAGTAGCAAACCATGCAACAGCTTCTGCAATATGAATGTTGCCTCCTCACAGGATCACCCTAGTGCCCAAGATGGCAACACCCTGTTAGAGCCCTTCCTTGTGATATGTGCCAAATTCCCTTCTCAGCCTCTAATGCTTTTTCCCATCCCTCACACTGTTCAGCAGAAGACTTATATGCAGTAGTAACTAATGCCAAAAACTCAGAACAGGCAAAAAAAAAAATCTTTTTAATAGCTTTAATTGTTTACCTTGCTTGCTGGCTGTAAATGAAGCTGATACCTGATAAGCTTGGTAAAATTTTCTGTGAAAATCACCACCTGACAAAAAATAAATAAATTAATTAAATAAGAAAATGTGTTTGTGACTAAACCAAAATCTGAGAGTTTTCATTAAAATATATATATATATATTTAAAAACTATGTACCATAACTGAACATTATTGTTTTTAGGCTGAAAACCAAAATATCTTGGACAAAAGCCAGAACATTTCAGCTGAGAACTAGCTAATGCTTCATCACTGTGGTTAGCAGATGTGACTGGATACACACAGGGAGTGGATTTGTTCAGCAAAACTTGACAATTCTTCATAGTCACATTTCAAGCAGAAAAGAAACTCTGAAACCACAATGATGGATTAAACGGGAATCATTGCTTGTTTGCAGAGGATAGCTACCGATGTGCACATACAGTGAAACTGGTAATAAGGCTCCCTTGTGCTTTCCCCGCTCCTTATCCTCCCTGCCGCACACAGTCTGTCAGTGTCACTGCGGGAGACAGCAGTCAGACCTGTGGGGTAATGGGCATGCAAAAAGCTGTCAGTTTAAATCTTGTTTAGAAGTGTATCAGCTTTTACATACTGCACCCCCGCCTGACAGAGGCGTACGTGTGGTAAAGGCCCAAGCCCCTGCAAGGTGTGACGATGCCATGTGCTTGAGACACTCCATTACTGTGCATGGCAATCTCCACTTCACCTGTCCATCAAGAGAGGAGACAGAGGAGTTTTTAAAAATTCGGGAGGTGCCTAACATTATGACCATTCGTTATCTTGCTCTCCTCCTCACACAAGGTGATATAAAGACTAGTGTGTTTGTCATCACCTTGGCCCCAGTCTTCTTCAGCTGTGTGCGTGCACCTCACTGGGATTAACCCTCTCTTCTCGCACTGCCAGTCAGGCAGACCAGCATACTTTTTGTGCCGAGTGCTTTTGTTGGAAAGTCCCACAAGCACACAGAGCCCACATGACAGATGCCCCATCTCGTGGCCCAGGAGCACACGCAGCAGCCTGCTTGCCACTGGGCCGCGAAGGAACATGGCAGGGCAGTCCTGCGGGGGCTGTCATCGGCAGGGAACCAAAGCCCTGTGATGGCTGGGCTGCCAGTTAGCTTTGACACTGAACAAAGCAATCTTGGGGATCACAGCATAGAGCTATGCCCCTCCTGGCAGAGCTGGATCCCCTCTGCCCAGGTTTTTGGAGGTCACTCAGGCACTAGCAAGCTTCCCCATTAATGGTGAGGCACTATGACGGGTGAGGGATTCCCCCTCGTTGCACTGTCCGTTCAATCACATTGTGCAGTGAGGACAGCTATACGCAGCTCTCACAACCCACATTTTATGGCTTTTTTCTGCCATCAGAACCAGACAGCTGCCTTGTTTGCCCTGGTTATGACCTTGAAATGTGAAGAAACCAGGCATTTTTCTAATTACGCCGTTCGATTTTTAAACTTACTTTCGACCACCATTTTAAAACCACCCATTCTATTCCAGTGTTTAAAACTACATCAAAGAAATATGTTTGCTGCTGCTTTTAGCAGTTCTTAAATATTGATTGTTTTTAATGAGCTTTATGGTAAAGCACCCTTGTGACTCTTACCAAGGACAACGTATAAGTGCATGGCTGTGATGGTGTTGACCAAACAGAAGTGTTTTCAGCACTTTAAAACCTGTAGTTCTGGCATGCTCTAGAAAAATACACAGGGTTTTATTACAAACTGTCTCTCATACAACATGCTGGAGTAGTAGTAGTAACAGTAGTGTTAATCTGTTTTATTCTTTAATTAAATCCACAAGCAGAAGCTGGAAGAAAAGGCTTTGGGGTCTTGGGCTTTTTTGTATCAAAGAGCCATTTTTTGTATTAAAACTGTAATACATTTGGTAATGGGTCAAAGTAGCATGATGTACAGTAATAGTTCTGGCATGTTTTCAATGATCGTGGCAGAACTTGTTTCACTTCTCAGCATGAAGGGATATATTCCAGTGGGTAAGGAGTGCTCATTATTTTAGGCTTGACTCAGTACAAATATATATTTAAAAAAAAAAAAAAAAGGAATATAACTAGCTTCAGCCCACACAAAGCCATGAAGCCAGATGTCTTATTTTTTGCCTCAAATTCAAGTAGGTCCTTTATAAACTGGTGTGGAAAATAGCAGAAAGGGAAGTTTTAATTATATGCTACAATCAAGAAGGCATTTTACATCCCAATTGGCAGAGCTTTTACTGTGTATTTTAAGCAAGATGAAGATGCCAGAAGAAAGGAGAGAAAAAAACCAGCTTCTATACTAGTTCTCTGGTGCAAGGAACAGCTTGATCTTATTTATTGTATAGTTTTTGCAATTTCTGATATTTAGAGCCTGTCTTGTAGCATTCAGGAGGAAACACTAGGAAGTCTTAACCATATCATAATGAATTATAAATTAATTTCCCAGAGTCATAGCCACGGCTCCTAGAGGGATGTTAACTTATATGCCATTTCTTTTGGCATCTAATGAGGCTCAGTTAGATCTTTCATCATTAATCTTCACCAAAATGAAAGAGGATTAGAGGGCTGGGAAAAAATCTTTCAGCATTTGCTTTACAACTTTATGATATTTTACCAGAAAAAAAAAAAAAAAGTAAAACATTATCATTTCCTTTCTTAATTAATTTGCTTTGGCAACTGCCACACTTATCTAACAGCTTTTTTAATATATCAAAACTGTGAAGTGGCAGGTTCTAGGATTAATGCTCAACCCTCCTAAAAATTGCGCTTTGTAGATACACACCACTTGACTTCCCTCCCCTTCTAAACAGAAGACTGATCTAAATAATCAGTTCTTTATGCTTCAGTACATTTACTGTGTAAATTTAATGTCCTGTTCTTGATTAGAAAATAGGATTCGGCAACAAGCTTTTTAAACAGAGCTGCCAGTAGCTTTTGGCCAGTAGGTTTCACACAAAGTCATTCTCTCCTCATTTCTGTAAATTTTGCTAAATGTCGAATGAGCAATAAACATAATCATAATTATTAGCTTTATGTGTAAACAGTTTGCAATATTGAGTATTTTAAAAATGCTGGAGAGTTTGCTTGACATATCTAGTAATATAAATACAAAACATTAAGCCTGAAGATTCCTGCTTTGGTAAGAGCCTGGAGTAAAAAGGGTAATAGTGCTTTTGGGGATACGAATAATTTCTGAAGCATGGAGCTGTTAACATCTTTCCAGCCAGTACTAGTAAATAGCACTACCTCTTTATGGATGTGGTTAAGGAAGTGTAATGGTTACACACCTGAAGAGTGATAATAACTACCACTGTGAAATATAACAAAGTTTTGCTCTTGAAGTATGGAGGCATTTATTACATGCTGGTCTGATTTAACATATTTAAAATGACTGAGACAAACTGAGCCATCTGAATTCAGGTTTCAGGTTTTAATTCAGTGTTCTTAATCCTTCTTAACTGTAGAACACCCAAGACTTTGCTTAATTTGATTAAATTATATAATCTTTAATATTTCTTTAAATATAGTTGTTACAATCCTGGCTGAGATCTTACTTGTCTTCCTGTCAAAGTTAAGCCAGGTGAACCTTCAGGCAGAAAGACTTTGGCTTCCTTCTCACTGGCCCTGTCTGATCCCCCCTTTCGGGTATGCCAGACCTTGTAGTACTGACATCCCACTGCCAACACCAACTGCTAAATATTGCTAAGAGCTTATCTCCTCCTCAGAAATCTAGCATCATGGATACTATCATCTATTATTTTACATTTTAAGAAACACCTTGACAAGTAAGGAAAATAGAGATTTTATGTATTTGTTTATTTCCACAGAGGAACATCTAACCAAGGGACATTTCTGCCACACACCAAAAAAAAAATGTATAAAATTAGTCAAAAATAAAGCAGCATGCATGGAAAAATCCTTTCATTAATACTCTCTAAAGTCCCAAATACTCTCAGACTAATGATTCACGAGGATACCACAACGCTCTTGCTATTCCTGTTGGAATTGACTGGTAGCCAGAGACAGTCTTCCTTTTGTATGAAGCTTTCTATCACAAACTTGAACTACTTACTACTCACTGACTTAAACTACAAACTGAATACTTACTGGGCTTTATCTCAGTATCCCAGAGAGCAATATTATTTTGTTGCTATATATTTTTGTGAATGAGTTCCTAAAACTGAAGAATTCCATAATGTTCAACTGGAAATAAATAAATAAATAAATAATAAATAAATAAATAAATAAATAAATAAATAAATAAAAGAGTGCTAACAATATGTAAAGAAAACATAACCCAGAAAGTTGAAGGATCCTCAGTGTGCTGGAAAATATTTTCTCAGTTCTCCATTTTCTCCATTAAAGAACGTTTTTCATACAACTGTGGTGTGTAGGTAGATCTTATACCTATATACAACACAGCTGACCTAATTTTGCCTGTCTGTGGTGTCCCCAGGTATGTGTTGCTTGTCTAAGGTCCAAATGTATGCAATGAAGATCTAGAGAACCTACTTTGTAATCTCCACTGATGCTAATGGGATCTGAGACACCTGTACGGGCCATAGTGCATCTGGAAGTATGAAATGTAGTGGGATACAGCAACAAATATAAAACTCAAACAGCAAACCTCAGCTCAGATGTTCTTCACCTGTATGGTTTGCATCCCTTCCTTACCAGTTAACAGCATGCACTTCCCTTCAAAACAATAGGGTCTGGAACACTTGCTAAGGAGTTGCAACATCTCACATCAAAGGCCAAATATCTAGTTAGTTGTGAATCACGTCCCATATATTGATCACATGCCATCTGGGAGCACAAGCTCAAATAGCTACAGTCACCCATTGTGTAACTTTGATAAAGTCAAACCATTAAGCTATTTCAAGTCTCTGAAAGTGGTATGATGAGGAATACTAGCTGGCCACAGGAAAGTGGGGTACACAAAAAATAATAATTAGTTATGCTGGTGGACACAGCTGGATGGGAGCAGAATAAACCCACTTAAGATAATAGATGATAAAAGTAAAAGAAAAAGGGGTCAAGAACAGTCAATAGTTGGAATAGAGGATTAGGCATAGAGCCATTCTGGTGGATTTGGGCCAGATATAGCCAGAGGCTGTACTTAAGCCTCTCCGAGTTGGAATGTTTAGATGTTAGTTTGAATGTCTATAAAAGTTTAATTGATGTCTGAGGGACTTGGGGAGACAGATGAGCAGAGAATTCACATCCAAAAACTGCTTCTCATAATGAAACCCCATCAGTTTCTCATAAAACTTACAAAAGCAAGGAAAAATATATGAAATCTTTTGTTAATATAGAGCCTTTGAACAATTCCTTCATAACGCTCAGAATTGTGCTATAGCAGTAATAATTATTTCATAGCTGCATCTATTTCCTTTCCAGACTAAGAGGCTTATTTATAAATGTTTTTGACTTCAAAAACACTGTGACCAGAATGAAAAAACAAATCTTTACATTTGTGTTTTTGTTGCACAGAGGGTGCATTTCCCTGACATATCTCAGTGTGCCAAACTCAGTAGCAAAACAACTGAAGAATGTGAGGTCATATTCTGTGGCTGTACAAAGCATTACCAATCTTGGTGTTCTGGACATTTACCAGTCACTGTCTGTGGTCCGGTAGAGATTCCCCCACAGTGCAGTGTTGCACAGGTGAATGTGCATGGCATCTGTATCTTCCTGCTGCAGCATTCAGCACTCATTAGTTCTGGATAAATGATATTGTACCACTCAGGCTATCAGAAACTCTTGATAAGGTAATTTTTTCATTTGCATTAACATATATAGTTTTATGAATACATTCAATACACCATATAATACATAAAGGACTACCCACATTTGCAAAAAAAATTGTGTTACAAATGCAGCCCATTACTTGTGCACATCCTTGTTTTGTGTCTTGAAGCAGACTTCTATTAAGCTTCTTCTTTTCTGCATGCTGGCTTATTTCCACCATGACCCACGAAGTCAGCCCATACATCCCTCACCTTCAGTCAGACTCTGTTAGCAGTTAGCCAGGCTCTCTTTTTCCCTCCAAAGGAGAAAGTTCTCTTTGCCACCCAAAATAACACTAGCCACTTAACAACATAACAAAATAACACTTAACAAAATAATCAGGACAGGAAACGTTCAATCTTGTATCGTAACAAGTTTATAAGACTGGCTGAGCATTTTGTCCTTCATGTAGGCTAGAAGTGGGAGTGCTATGCTGCTGGGAAGTGGAGATTTACTGTTTTCCAGAGTATGCGCAGGTACTTATTTTACTTCTTTGTCTGTCCCCCAGGACTTCCTATATGTAGCTGGCTGGTTGGATTAATTCCTGTTGAAGTTCCTATTTAATGTAGTGAGAATGTATTTATTGTGTGGTTAATGATAGTAGAAACATAAAGCCTTGGATGGATGTCTTTTTTTCTTCCTCAAATCTGAATAAATACATGAAAATCAACCTATTAATCTTCCTTATTTTTCTCAGTAGCTAATAGCTGCCAGAATTCAGAGAATTTAACTGGACCTCCATATTTGAAGACATATTTTTTAACCATTCTAAATCTGTGTGTGTTTTCTTTGACAATTTCCTTCTGGGGCAGAACTGCAGGCTCAGTTAAGACAGGTTCAAACAGAAGCTGTGTTTGAAAAATCAAGCCCACTTTTTCTGTTCTTTAAAAATGCCTACAAAGAGATAGATTTTCATGATAAGCATTTTGGAACAAGCATGCTTACATATTAAATAACTAGATTATTTTTCAAGCATCTGAATAAGCGTGACCTGTTTCTCATGAATATTAGTCCCCTTCCCTTTCAAATGGAATTCACTAGAGTTGCAAATTTTTTGCAGTTCAAACAATCAATGCATTCCACATAAGGAACATGTATTTGGGCTCAAAAATCTGGATTTTGTTGGCAGGAATATGGGTATGAAATTCTAAGAACATTTCTTTTGAGGCTTCTAATGAAGAAATCAACAGTACATTACTGGATTGCTATAGCAGCATGTGTATCAAGGTGTAACAGCAGAGCACTACCTGGTGATTCCCGTGAAAGTAAGTTTATATGCAAACACGTGTATGTCTGCACATATGTAAGGTAAGTTTGGTTTGTAGCTAATCTGGAAAACAAAGTTCATAAGAGCAGCTGGTATGAATCTTTCGTCATCTGTTACTGGAGTGTTCCTGGAGGTGTGTGAAAGGAAAATAAAGGCTTTGTCATCTGCATGTTAGGAATGGGAAGTCCTCTGAAATTCCCAAGCTTTGAACTTTTCAAACCAGAGAAAAAACAGTGAATAAGGTTTGGTTGCTTCTCATAAATTATTTATGAGAATCAAAAATGATAATTTAGGTTTTTCTCATCCAATTATTTTGGGGTTTCTTCTGCTCTTAATTAGCAGTCTAGATGCAAATGAAGAAGTCTCCTACAGACTTCTGAATATGATAGAAGGAACCTAGTCTATAGAACAAAAAAAATAAGGAATGAAAAATCACAGCCTCTACCCCAAATACAAAAGAGCTGACACTGCATTATGGATATTCAATTTCCAAAAGGGAACACCACCAGTGGCAGTGCAGCATTTTGGAAATCCCTTTCCCAATGGGGAGGGGTGGAGTCTACAAAGCACTGGGAGTGTTGAAATTATCTGTTTGGGATCAGCTCCAGCATCCACATTGAATAATTACTGTTGTTCATAGGGTTTTGTTAATATTGCTACTGCTTTGGATGTCTTTTTCATTATTAACTTATCCCTCACTATGCAAGGACAATTTTCAGGAAGATTAAAAAGACTGCCTGCAAGAACATACCTGCTTTGTCAGTACCTTCAACACTTTCCTCTGTGGAAGGAGTGATCAGGTGCGTCTTTTGCAGGACCTTTGTTTATCTACAGCAGGAGCCATCACAGCCATGAAGCACTTGCTGCTGCTTGTGTCTGTCCAAGACACAACTGCACTGCTCATTGCAAATTCTGCCAACATCATTAAAGAAGTTACTGGGGAAACAACCCTCCATACTTGCCTCTGAGGCAAAAAAAAAAAAAAAAAAAAAAAAGAAAAGTAACATCTGCTCATTTCTAGTGTCTAGTGGTATCCTTACGATGAACCAATTTATTATTAATGATATTATATTTATAGCCAATTCAATGGAAATCAATTCATTAGGCTGAGAAGTTTTGCTGCATGACTGTCCCTAAAGCCTTATCCTATTCATTAATTCAAGTCAGGTTTTGTCACTAATTACACTTGGAGCATGCCCTAAAGAGAATTATGTATAAACCCCAGCCATTATAGTCTCCGGATTAAAATGAAGAAGAATGGAAACTCTCCATAAGTTCTATTTCAAGTCAAGTTTTATCTGTAACAGCTCCAGGGAACTTTTTGTCTGTTCCCTTTAGACCAGTAGCTGCAGAAGTGGTAAAAATGCCTTTCAGACTGAAGGACCCCAAAATGCTTTACAATCAGAAATCACTTCAACATGTCCTGAAGTGCAGCCTCCTTTGTCTTGAGAGGGAACAGCTGCTCAGCTGTGCACATCAGCAGCAGCACACAGAAATTTCCAAGTGAACAATATCAATTCTGACTGAAAACGCAGGGACAAATTTAGGCCAAAATAATGTTGTTGCCCAAATGCACTTGTGCCCAGAGTACTGTCCCCCACAGAACACTCACAAAGACCTGCCAACAGTTAATTGATCACTACCTGGCTTTTTTATGTTTTCTTCCAAAATAGGAGGGGGCTACAGCCACAGTGTGCTGCAGCTGACGTGCACTTCTCACTGCTTCTCACACTGCTTCGCGTCTAGTTTAATGGGGAGGTGTACAAATGGGTGGGTGGAGAGGCCCCACAGAGATCCCTCTTCATAAAAAGCACATGGCTATGCACTTCAGTCATCACTCATAGCACACTGCTGTGGGTACCTCTGCAGAGTCACTCTCAGGGCTACCTTCATTTCTCCCTTGCATCAGGAAAGAGATGAAAGTACAATTGCACACCTAGTGGATCTACAAGTTCAGCAAAACCAGAAAAGCCTCAGACTCCATTGAATTTAGTAAAACTTCAACTGCAAAAGTCTTTAGAGCTAAGTAGTTACATAGTGTTATGTAAGAGATAGTAAATAAGGCCTTTTTAGACAAATCCATCCCAAACTCTAAGACTGCACACGCGCAAGGTGGCCACTTACTGAAAGTTGTTCATGGAGCTCTGCAAAGAAACAAAGATTAGTAACCTATACATTTATTCCTTGCTTGCATTTTTTGCTTTCCTCCAGCAGAAACACACTGTCCAGTAAGCCAGCATCTCCTCAAGGGAACCAAGTAATAGCAGCTTGCAACTTGTCTTTGTTCGTTTTACAGCAAGATTGTTGACCACCAAAATTGACTCTGCTCATTTTAGATCAAGCTATCATAAGTATCCTCGAGGATGGCTTGTGATGCAAAGAATCATACATATTTAATTAACAACCAAAAAGCTTCTGCTGTTAAGATACATTGAGCTGAAGTGATCATTTTCTGTGTACACTTTTTTAGAAACAAGGTATATTACTTTTAGATCTCAGGTTCAATCATGACCTTTTCTCTTCTTATGTCATTGATTCACTCTCCCAATGATTTAATCTTTCTAAGCAACTCAGAGATACAACTGTGCAAGCACCTCCTTGTGCTGTGCAAATGTATATGTGATGTACTTTCAGAGTTAAGGGTTGAACTTTCAATGTCAAAATACAGATTCTGTCTGTGCATATTGTAAGCCACAAGTTATTCTGCAAAGCATGTGTCTAACTAGTTGGCATCCTCCTCTCCAATATCATGATATAGTTGAAGTTCATTGAACTTAGAAGTATGTGGGGACTTCTATGCACTGCAAGAAAATTATTCCACCTTACCACATCCTGAAGAATAAATCTTAAACATGTACATCATGTTGTTGACATATAGCTGAGAAAGACTTTCCAAGTTTTGAAAAAATATTTTTTATTTTTATCACAATCAATGTAGGGTTTTTTTGGTTATGTTGTTGTTGTTTTCCTAATATCAGTAATAATGAATTTCTTTATAATGTTGGCAGGGTTACCTTATGTATCCTTCAAAGTTTTAAGTCTTTAGCTGTATTCCTTACTCCATTAGCACACAATCTTCATGAAATTAAAAGGCTTTTGTATCTTAAATATAACTTCTATTGCTTTATGGCAGTCCCAGAAGGCTTTTGATTCAGCTAGCTTGATGCCAAAATGATAGATATTCCTTAGTGATAGATATCACAGAATCACAGAAACACAGAATCGTCTAGGCTGGAAGAGACCTCCAAGATCACCCAGTCCAACCTCTTACCTAATACTAACAAGTCCTCCACTAAACCATATCACTAAGCTCAACATCTAAACGTCTCTTAAAGACCTCCAGGGATGGTGACTCAACCACTTCCCTGGGCAGCCCATTCCAATGCCTAACAACCCTTTCAGTAAAGAAGTTTTTCCTAATATCCAACCTAAACCACCCCTGGCGCAACTTTAGCCCATTCCCCTTGTCCTGTCACCAGGCACTTGGGAGAATAGACCAACCCCCACCTCGCTACAGCCTCCTTTAAGGTGCCAATAGAGAGCGATGAGGTCTCCCCTGAGCCTCCTCTTCTCCAGGCTGAACAATCCCAGCTCCCTCAGCCGCTCCTCGTAAGACTTGTTCTCCAGACCCCTCACCAGCTTCGTCACCCTTCTCTGGACTTTCTCGAGCACCTCCATGTCCTTCTTGTAGCAAGGGCCCCAAAACTGAACACAGTACTCGAGGTGCGGCCTCACCAGAGCCGAGTACAGGGGGACAATCACTTCCCTAGACCTGCTGGCCACTCTGCTTCTTATACAAGCCAGGATGCTGTTGGCCTTCTTGGCCACCTGAGCACACTGCTGGCTCATATTCAGCCAACTATCAACCAGTACTCCCAGGTCTTTCTCTGCCAAGCAGCTTTCCAACCACTCATCTCCCAGCCTGTAGTGTTGCTTGGGGTTGTTGTGCCCCAGGTGCAGGACCCAGCACTTGGCCTTGTTGAACTTCATGCAGTTGACCTCAGCCCATCGGTCCAGCCTATCCAGATCCTCCTGCAGAGCCTTCCTTCCCTCGAGCAGATCGACACACGCACCTAACTTGGTGTCGTCTGCAAACTTAGGGTGCACTCAATCCCCTTATCCAGATCATCGATAAAGATATTGAAGAGGACCGGCCCCAGCACTGAGCCCTGGGGGACTCCACTAGTGACCGGCCTCCAACTGGATTTGACTCCATTCACCACAACTCTTTGGGCCTGGCTATCAAGCCAGTTTTTAACCCAACAAAGCGTACGCCAGTCCAAGCCACAAGCAGCCAGTTTTTTGAGGAGAATGTTGTGGGAAACGGTGTCAAAAGCCTTACTGAAGTCAAGGTAGACCACATCCACAGCCTTTCCCTCATCTACTAAGCGTGTCACTTTGTCATAGAAGGAGATCAGGTTTGTCAAGCAGGACCTGCCTTTCATAAACCCATGCTGACTGGGCCTGATCGCCTGTTTGCCCTGCAAGTGCCGCGTGATGACACTCAAGATAATCTGCTCCATGAGCTTGCCCGGCACTGACGTCAAACTAACAGGCCTACAGTTCCCTGGGTCTACCCTCCGACCCTTCTTGTAGATGGGCGTCACATTGGCTAGCCGCCAGTCGACTGGGACCTCCCCTGATAGCCAGGACTGCCGACAAATGATGGAAAGCGGCTTGGCCAGCTCCTCCGCCAGTTCGCTCAGTACCCTCGGGTGGATCCCATCCGGCCCCATCGACTTGCATACATCCAAGTGCTGTAGCAGGTCACCAACCATTTCCTCGTGGATAGTGAGGGCCACATCCTGCTCCCCATCCCCTTCCACCAGCTCAGGGTACTGGGTATCCAGAGAACAACTGGTTTTGCCGCTAAAGACTGAGGCAAAGAAGGCATTGAGCACCTCAGCTTTTTCCTCATCCCTTGTGACTAAGTTTCCCCCCACATCCAGTAAAGGATGGAGATTCTCCTTTGTCCTCCTTTTGGTGTTGATGTATTTGTAAAAACATTTTTTGTTATCTTTAACGGCAGTAGCCAGATTGAGCTCCAGATGAGCTTTGGCCCTTCTAGTTTTGTCCCTGCACAGCCTCGCAACATCCTTAAAGTCCTCGTGAGTGGCCCGCCCTTTTTTCCAAAGATTATAAACCCTCCTTTTTCTCCTAAGCTCGAACCACAACTCTCTGTTCAGCCAGGCCGGTCTTCTGAACACTTCTGAAAATAAACACTTCTGAAAAGTACAGGACACAGTGGATGATTACACTATCACCAAGCAAGTGCATATGCTGAACTAAAATTTCATAAACCAAAGAGGTCCCCCAGCTTCCATAAAACATTGAATGCTTTGTTGAAAACACAAATGAAATGGTGGCTAAAACAGCTTCGCAAAATGTCAAGGGGTGTATGGAATATTCTAGTGGCCTATTTGGTGTGAAAAAGTGAAAAATCAATTTGGAATATTGCATGGACATGTAGAGCTCATCACTGCAGAACTGCAAACTGAAACTGGCAACATTTGTCTATTGATTATGGTTTTAATTGTCATACTCAGTATGTTAACTGACCTTTGTTGGCTGTATGTTCTAGCTTTTATTTCCATTAGAAACCACTAATGGAACATAATATAATCATTTTATATTTTGTAATTTTTAATTGCCTATTTAATAATAGATTTGTCATGCATATTAGGAATTTGATTATAAAATTTCCCGCAGAAGAGATAGGCCAAAAGGTCTAAAGATGAGACGAAAAAAAAATAGCGCACTATGTAGAAACAATCAAGTCTGACAGAGTTGACAAACATTTTTAGAGGTGCAAGAACTGAGAATCACCATGAGATTGTCTCTGTTTTGCAGGGCACTCATACTGGTATACTTTAGAGGAAAAGGTGCCAGTAGATGGCACTCTGTAATGCATAGCATTCTACATGGCTTTCCAGGAACACCATCAGTTTTGCTGGGCATTGCCGACAGCTGTCTTACAGTAGGTCTGTGGAAGTCTTGACTATATTATTTACTAAAACCACAGGAAGAAAAAAAAGAAAAAAGTTACTACTGCCTCTTACCAATCAAAGATGGCAAAAATAAATGGTAGTATTTGATGAACACTGGCATGACGTCTTTGCTCTGCCTTCAATACTGTTTTGAGATTATTCTGACCCAACTGCAACAAATAATGATGAAGTAAATGATAAAGTAAAGCACAATTAATTTGGGGCTTTGAAAATTCTAAAGCAAAGGTAAAGAAAATCATCATTGGTGAACATATGCTGGAAGTGGCGTTTTAAACTGTTCAAATCTTAGTACAGATGCAGCATCTCTTACTGATAGATCTGAATTTCCACACACTTTCTTTTGGATATATATAGGTGAAAAGTCCTCATCTTAGTCTATTATTTCCAAAAATGTTCATGACAGGTTGAATTTTCTCCCCCATAAATACAAATGGTAACCTGTATCTTTAACCAACGCTGTGTATGTAAGGACTTACGACAAGACTGCCCATTGCAACTGTCCTGTCTTAAATCTAAAGAGAAGCTGAACTTTCCATGTGTGCACCTTAGAGTATGACATTCCCTCACTATTCAACAATGGCTAGTGATGAATGGCTGCACAATTAATAGTCATCACAGCTTCAGACTTTGCAACAGTTATCTCCAAGGAAAATAGCACCTTTGGGAGACCCACTATTCCAGGAATTAGGTTCCTGAAACTGAAAGGTCAAAGACTTACTGCTGTTAGCAGTCACATCCTATTTATCTTTTGTCTTATCACTGGACAACACGAAGATGCCTGTCAACATGTTGACCAATAAGGGTGTTAAGAAGTCCTGCTAGGAATTCATAAAGTAGTAGATTCCTCACCTCCATCCTACTCATGAAAAGGGGCCATATTTTACCTATCTGAGATCTTCAGATTCCACCTTCCACCAGAAAAGGAATAAATTAAATGAAGTAACCATGCTTTTTTTTTTTTTCTTCAGATAATTAGTTCAGTTTTGCTCTGGATTTCCAGGGGAATCAGAGGTTATGCTTTCTTTCTTTGAGTAATTGCAGTCCTTTCATGGACTGTCTAGAAATACTATAAACACTACAAAAAAAAAAAAAATAAATTAAAGGGTTGGCAGGGCTGAGAGTAAAAAAGCTGCTTTCTCTGAAGGCACTTTATGCTCATGTTTAATGCCACACTGTGACTTCCACTGTCAAGAACAGGCTGATAATCCAGGGGAATGCCTTCTCCTTTATTAATGTAATACATAAATATTTGCAGATTTAAATCTTAGTAGATGCAAATATCTAAATATTGCAATTGCCTGAGCTATGTCTCTTTCTCAATTAAAAACATGTATCGTGCATATTTTCTTTCTTAGAAGGACCTTAACTTAAGGAAAGGTTTTTTAGGACTTTAACTTGAGGAAAGGTTTTTTTAACCCTAAGGTTAAAGGAAAAAATAAGTTTCCCTTTTTTCAGTGTTATGTCCAGTCAAAGATAGAAAGCTGTTACTGGAGCTCGTGTTGTAATTGAAGTCTCAAAAACTACCAAACTGTGCAGATTATAAGGAGAAGAACCAGAATAGCCAAGGATACAGATTAGTAGGCAAGTGAAACCATGTATTATTTTCAGTCAGCACTTCTGAAATATCACTGTTTTCTATAAGCTCTCTAAAGACTACTAAAAAGTGCAATAAACAATCTTTGCCAATTATGTTTCCTTGTAGAACATGAAAAAAAAAAAGATGCAAAAGCCTACAGCAGACATTTCATTATTTCAGTTTACATTGTAGTCCATGAGATTTTAACAAGTACAGCATAACACTTATCATCTTTGCTATAACTTTGCATCCTTTTCTAATCTGTAAAAATAAATAAAATGTCTAACAGTTGTCATTCTTAGAAAAAGAAAAATAAAGGGAAAAAAAGGAAAAAAAAAAAAGGAAATAGCCATTTAAGGTGTCTTAAAAAGTCAGACATAAAAACCTTTGCTCAGTACTGGCATTCTTGTTTGATGTATGACTTTTCACTATGTGGAATGAAACAAATGTGTTTACTTCATGTAAACTAACAAAAATAATGGGAAATGAATTGTTGTTACTTATGGTAACTAGCTCAATCCATCTTAGGTCACATAATATTGCATCAGTGTTTGAATTAACTAGTCTGGTATTAACAATTATTTATTAAGAGGAAGAGAGAGTGTCGTTGCAGTTAGCCTACAGTAACACTTAGTTTCATTATAAAGTATTCCTCCAGATTCAGCCAGCACACACCTCTCTCCCCCTCACTCATACCTATCAGGATATTGGGAAATAACAGCTATTCTAACATAGATCTGCTAGAGTTTGCTCCTTGACCATTTTGGTTGCTTACAAAGCTAAGTGATCCACTGACCTGTCTGGGTTGAGATTAGTTTTAAAACACACACACACAAAAGAAAAAACATAGTTCACCTTCCCCACTGCCCTTTTCCTCAAGTTGTTATACAAACTTAAAAACATAAAATGAATAAATAAAAAGTCATTTATGGTCTTAAATTTCTGAGTGAAATTATCAAAATCTTCGGAAAAGCTATTTGTATAGTTGACCAGCTACAATAGATTTTCTGAGCCTGGTTTAATATGGATTCAGACCAGAATACAGAGGAGAGACATTGTTGTGGATTTGATGGATTATTGACGACCTTCTCTGGGCTGAGGACTGGCACCCATTCTCTCCTGACATATATTACATCATCAGCCAAGACCGACAAGTTACGGAAGATAACTAAGGGAATTAACAGGAATATGGGGAACATGTTGCAGTGACTTAACACCTTCCAAGGGATACACAGATCTGTAATGGAAGATGGCACCAAGCTCCAAACTCCTCGTTTGTAAAGCTGACATTAAGAGTTTGATCGTTGTTACTATCAATGTAATTCAAGAATTAACTTATTTACCAGGAGGCTGTTATACCTGTCCTCCAATTTCTATGCTGACTTCCTCGGAAAAAAAAGACTCAGAGGCAATATTTCTGTCTTCATCTAGAAGGCACTCAGTAGCTTAGATCTACACTTCATCTAACATTACTATTATTTTCAGATGAGGAATATATCTATATAAACCTGTTCCTCAAATACAGTTAAATGATCTATTGCAAAAATATAGATGCAAGAATTTTCTTGGAAGAGAAGTAAAGGATGAATCCAGAGTTTGAAGTATACTCCTACAGATAACCATAAACCACTTTCATTTCTAAGTCATGCTTGCTTGACCTTGCTTTCATTGATGGATATATAGCAGATATACCATTGTATATTAAATCTGTACAATATATGTGGCTGGAAAGAGAGGTGTGGTGGTGTAAAAAAAAGTAAAATAAAAATAAAAATAGTTATATTAAATTGTTTTAAATAAAACAATATTAATATACCACAAATAGACTGTGGTATAAGCATTTAATACTGTATCTTTCATTAAAGAAAAATTCCATTTTGCTTAAAGGCTACTCAAAGCCGTCAAAAAATGATCCTGTCTTTAAATATCAAGAGCTGCAAAAACATTTAAATAGGTTGTTTCTGCATTTTGTAAAATAAATTTTAATTCTATTAATTCACATCACCTCATTTCTGTTTTCTGTTTGTCACAAAAACTCTCAAAAAGTATTAGATAACTCGGTTGTTCTAATTCATGACTTTATATCATGATGAAGCACTGTACTGTCAATTTATCTCCTTTCTCCTCGTGTCTTGCTCACGCACCCTCTTTTATGGTGGAGACCACATGAACTCAGTGATTTGTTACATTCCCGCGCAAACACATTCACACATGTATTACATTAAACTGGAATCTGAATTACACAAATCTGAAGGTGCTCTTAGAAGGTCTGAGAGCCAGGATAGATTTGTTTGTCTAGTCACCGGGGCCTCTCTGGTGACCCTTTTTAGACTGTAATCATTCACAAGGAGATAATTCATATAATTCACAAGTTAGATGGCTACAACAAATAACCTTACATTAAGATATTTGCAAGGTGCTCTCCTTTCCTCTATTGCCACTTAAACTAAAAATTTAGCCACTGCCTTTTTAATCAAACTTTCTACCAAAGTTTCTTTAATGAAGATCAGGATGGGCCCAGAAGATCAATGAAGTTGACATTTTCTATTCACTCAGATTCGAGTGGAATGCACTAAGGAATTACTATTGTCATGCCCTGACCCAGCTGTCATAGCCATGCTAACACATTCAGAAGTGAATCATTTTCCTTGGAGCTGGTAGGAATGTGAGGTTCACAGAGTCACAGGTATAATAAATACATACCTCTTTCTCTCATCTGTATTCACATCTTGGGATGCTCAGCCCTGGCTGAGACTAGCATGTGACATGAAGGTTTGTGATGCTCTTCTTTTCCTCTGATCCTTCCAGCAAAGTGTAGTCAACTGGCTACTCACAAGCAATCTCATTTGAGGGGCATAAACTGTGAACTAGTTGGAAACATATATGTGCTCAAAACGCAATTTCTTGTGCAAAACCTTGGCTGTACACTCAAAATATAGTAACCCTGATTTCTAGCTTTCGCAGAGTTATAGCAATTTTAGATGAAGCAGAGCTAAATGTCCATTAAAAAGATGCAAAAGAGCTTTACATGATTAGCATTGCTGTGTTCATTATGTGGATAAATAAACAAGAAAAAGGGAATTTCTAAAAATAAGTTCTAACACCAAGAGCCTGGCTAAGATGTGCTGGACTTGTTTCAAAGAAATCAGTTTGAGTTTTTACCTAAAGCAAATAGACAGGGTTTTTAAATGTTCCTTCTAAAGAAATAAAAGGTGTTTTTTTTTGTTGTTTTTTTTTTTTTGTTGTTGTTGTTTGTTTGTTTTTGTTGTTTGTTTTTTTTGTTGTTGTTTGCTTGTTTGTTTTAAATGAGGGGAATAATGACTTTAAATTGGGACAGCCAAAATTCCAGGCCCTTTCTGAACATCCTGACATGATTATCAACAGATCAACCAGACAATCTGTGGCAAAACTGTGACTAGATTCCTCATTCTTACTACAACCCCACCCACCTATTTAAACCAACATTTTTTTAATAAATCCAATGTAAGCCACTTGCAATGACTTTAAAATCTCCATCTGAAGAAAAGAATGCATGCCCTTATTTTGCCCCAAGCAATGCTGACCTATTGGTCTCCTTGTGTTTTTTTTGTCTTGTTTTGTTTTGCTTTTCCTGTGTCAAGCCTCTGTAGTGCATTCTCAGTGGAAATTGTGATTCAGAGTAAACAGGGCATGTGTGCAAGACAGGACACCTCTGCTGAGAGTTTCAGATCAACACCAACTGCATTTTACAGAAGAGGCTAGCTGCTGCAGAGGCATTATAATAGTCTTTTATGTAAGCAAGTGTGCACCATGTATTTCAAATCAGACGAGAAAAAATAGTAGACGAATGTCTGTAGCAGAATGACAGCACGAAGCAAGGAAATCTAAGGATTTGAGATATGCTCATGTGACAGCTAATGCTCAGATTCTCAGAAGGCAGAATAGGGCTCACCAATATTTCCAGATATCAGTGACATACAAACAGTCCACCTACTGTTGGCTCTGCTTTTTTTTCAAAATAAATTTTATAACAACTTAATGATTTCCTATTATTTTACATCTGTCACTAGATGGTCTCTAATTTATAAGAAAAAGAAAGGACTGGTTATGATGTTAGACAGTAACTGAGAAAGAGCCAAGTTCTGAACAAGGTCTATATTTGACACATCAGACAGGACAATAATCCTAATGTCATCCTTACTCTCCCAACAGTGCTAATAGAATAATTTAGGCAGAGTAAATCAACCTTTAAATAGTTTAAACTGTGTAAACCGTAAGATGTACCATAACTAAAGAGACTATTGTGATTTATATTAGGAAAAATTAATCCTCTTTTAAAATATAACAGCAAAAATACATTTTAGAGAGGCTAATGAAAGAAGATAATACAGCCAAATTTTAGAGGATTAGCTAAATATACCTGATTTGTGTTCTGAAACAAATGAAATCAATGTACCAAAGAGGTACTTTGCAGCTAACCACTGTAGCTGACTTAAAAGGGAATTATATTCATGGAAAAAATCTTAGCCTGACTCTTGATGATGCCTGAATCTATGGAAGAGCATTTGCAGTTTCCATTTGCTTAAATTTGTTGCTTTCCAAAATAACAGCTTCTCTGTCTCCCTGAAGTGAAAGTGTAGCTCCACTGACTGAAAATTACATTGAGATAAACCCTGCTGTATGTATCCTATCAGACTGCATCCCTTTTGGTTTACATGACTTTCACTTATATATGTTCAGAAAGGTTTGTGAATGTCTATTATGAAAAATCCTTGGCACTCTCAGACTTAGGGATCTCAAAAAAAGGTTGATGTACATGTGGAAGATATAGAAAATGCCAGTTATTGTTGAGATGCTGAGGAAATTAAAACTGCATGCAAATAGTAACATTGACTACTGCCATCCAAAGGGTGATGTCTTCTAATCAGTAGGCAGACCCTTCCTCTATCTCAGTTCCCTGCCCTGCTGCTGCACCATGTCTTTTCTGCTCCAGGGCCATGAGCCATATCCCAAAGCAGTGAGAAATGCTTTGGCTGCTTTTGCACAGAGCAATGTGCCACGACGCACCAGGAGCATGGTGTGCAGAACAAGTCTGTTGGGGTGCCTGTAATGGAGGAGGGAGAGAGAGGGCAAGGTCCAAGAGAGATTTCCTGGGCAGTGCAGATCACAGCTTTTTTAAACTAATGTCTTCTTTCTCATGGTGGCGAGACATCACTCTGAGGCCTAAAGACAACACATTTTGCTACTGGGAAAGAAACAAAATAATCACCATTCATTCTAACTAGCTTTGAGTTGTGTTTTGTTTTTTTTTTTATCAGTGAAGGATCACTGTACTCTGGGCTCCTCTAATGAAGCCCATTATTTCTGTTAGTTGAACTTTGCACAGTGCAGCATTCAGTGTCACACGCTGAAAGCTTCTCAGGATAATATTTCCCTTGACTGCACGCTACTTGTCAATCATGTGCTTTTATATCTCTGTGAGATAGTTCATTTGATTAAAGAGGCATGTCTGCTATGATTTTGGAAGCTATACTTTATGGGCAAATTTGCTGGTATTAAGCAGCTAATGCTTACCATTTAGACCAAGAACAGTGAAGATTTTGTTTCAGGAATAGGAACTGTATTATGAGAACATCTCCTTTAATTAACCTTCAGGAAATAAATAAAATAAAATATGGAAAGAAAGCTCAGCCTGAAAATCAGCGAACATTAGCTACCACTTATTCCAGCATCTGGTGCACTGGCTTGAAAGGCACTCACCCCCCTCCTCCTACCTCTTCTGCACCACTCATGGCTGCAGTTCTCAGCCACCAAAAGCAGTATCTGTTTTTTAGGCCAGTGGATTAAGAAGAAACACCCACACACATCTTTGTTTTATTTTGGTTTGTGGTTGTTTTTTTTTTTTCAGGTTATACTGTAAATCTATCTCTGTGGTAGGTAGTCAGCTCAAAAAGATCTGTGTGACCTTTCCTTTCAAAATTAAGATTTGTCTGTTTTTTCATTAAGGAGCTCATCAAGAAAGCTCTTTTCAGCTCAGTTCACATAAAATTCTTGCAGCTTATATAGAATTTACTCAGAGTCAGCTTCTCAAGTCACCCCAGCTCCGGGAGTAAGAGGATGCTCTATGTCAGTAAGGGCATGAACCGTGTCCTGATATAAGCACACCAGCCCTTTGTGAAGGCTTTCAGCTCTTACATAACATTAATGATTTTGTGCTGCACAAAAGCGCCTCTGCTAGTGGTTTACATCGTGCCCTAAATCAGATTATTTACTCAAAAATCACTCTGTTTCTCTTATCCTTTTACAAGCTGTCCCTGCTCGTTAGAAGGATCACACTGACTGCCTCTATACTCCTAAGTAAAACAAGGAGCAAGCTTGATCACTGATTGACCGCATGGCTTAATTGTTCTCTGAGCCCTTGGCTCTGGTTTGGATTGCTCCACACAGCTGTCTGCAAGGCAGCACTGGTCTGCAGAGGGCTGCTGCTGCGTGGCACACACATAAATGCAGCCCTTGTCGCTTGGACCGGGTCTGACTCCAGGTCCTCTTCTATTCAGCAGCTCTTGAAAGCAGTATGAGGACTATAATTGTGGCCAGGGTGTGGAAAAATCAAAAGCAAGGCAGCTCACCCCTGAAATATGCCCTTTATGAATGCTACTGTATCACAGTAGCTTGGTTCACACTACTATGGTCAGTTTGCTTTTCTTTATCTTTCTTTTTTAAAAGTTGATCTACACATTCATCTTCTTCCTACAGTGGACAGGATACAGTGGACTGACACTTCTTCCTTCCTACCACAGTGAAGGCCACCTCCTGGGAAATGGGAATTGCGTTATGATAGTATGCAATGTCGCTCCTTAATGACCCCCTGGGTGGGAGGGTGGCAAAAATATCTGCTTTTTGTTTGTTTGTTTGTTCTTAAATACAATTGCGTGTCAGATCTAGGCACATGCAGAGCAAAAAGATAAACTGCTTTTCTGGTGAAACTATCTAAATACTGTAATGAAGAACAGAGCAGAAGATGTGTTGATAACTATGGTATATATGGCATAGGTGCTGCAGGAATCCCTGGGACAGAAGGGTCACTTGTGAAAGAGACAGCCATTGAGTGTTACTAAATACATGACCACCACCTCCCAGCTCAGGCTCTGGGCTGCAAATTGTTGGAGGCTAGAAAAACACCCTGGGGAAGAAGCACAGTACGCTTGAAATGCTCTTCTCTAGGCATCTGCTCCTGATCATCACCGGAGAGAGAACATTTGGCTACAACCAGTACCACTACTCTTGTAGTCCTGTGTTAGGATGGCAAAGGTGAAAAGGAAATACATGCAGGCAGAAACAGTAATGGGAACTATAATCACACAACAGAGAATAGTGTGCTGATTTAAATATCAGGACATACTGGCAGCACCTACATCATAAAATTGCATGCTTAACATAGGAAAAGTGAGAATATTTCCTCACAAGAATCTGCTGAATTTATTGGGACCTTTTGTTCTGGACCTCAGTTATTTTTCATCAAACTAGGTAGTGTGTACAGGAGCATCATTTTTTTTAATACATCTACATACCAATCTGTCGGAAATCTATCTCTGTTTTATATACAGTCAGCAAAGAAATAATGTTTGCTTTGCAAATACAGACATGTCATTTTAGTTGAGCTTTCCTTTCCAGGCCCTAGATTTTTATATTTAAAAGTTTCAGATGTGATAATGCTCCTTTGTAAGCTTACCTTCATGATTTACTGTCTAGTTTAGTGAAACTCGCAGGAAGAGTTCCATTTATGAACAACACTTGATATTTAAAGAAGGTGCTAGTAGAACAACCTGTGAACTGCATTTCAACCATGGTCTTTTTTTTTTTTCTTCTTCTTCTTCTTTTCTTTTTTTTAACCTTACTGCATTATTCATGATTGTCAGCTGTTTCAGAATTCATTGCTGTCAGTTACAGCATGTGCTTTTTTGGATTATTCTGTACATCTGGGTGAGTTGACAGGCAGAAGTATTTAGCATCTCTTCCTACACCAAGTACCAATTAATGTAACCAGTTATCTGATCAGGCCTACTGGGAAAAAAGCTATACCGGATCAAAAGCTACTTTTTGAAATGACTCCTTTTGACTTATTTTGCATATCATGATTAGAAACCTCTTACCTGCTGAATTTTCCTAAGGAAAAAAATATATATATATCTTTTGCCTGGAAGAGACTGTACCCCAGCTTCTGGCAACCATAAATATTGCAATAATGTAAGGGGAATGTAGCTACAGAAAAATGGGATTATATTAAAGAAGCAAAAACAAGTGGTGGCCTTGGAAGTGCCATGAACAGCTAACCATTCCCAGGGACCCAATCCTCCTCTGAAATGAAACAAGGTGACATTACTTCCACTTGATTTATTTTGCTGCTGGCACAGAGGACCATCACCAGCTCCTCTACTCTCACCAGTACTGATTGGTTAGTACAGAAAAAGTATTTTTAATTTATTACTTAGACTCTTCTCCGTCAGACCAATGATAAGTCCATGTATAAACAAGTGGGTAAGCCACAGCCATAATTTTGTTCCCCACAGAAATATTTTCAATGTTCACACAGGGTTAATTTATATATGTTAATGAGCATTCAAACTTATTCCTATAATTTGTCAGAGGGAAGTGGCTACGCTCATTAGGCACTCTCAGCAGTGCATAACAACCACTTAGCGTAGCACAGAATACTCCCAGGAAACTTAGGTGACCATAAAAATGTCACCGACTCTAGTCCCAGCAAATTTCAGGATCACTGCCTCGCCTTTCAGCTGTTCACAGCTCTGTGAGCCGCAAAGTGCCCTGAGGGAGGAAGAAGAGTAAGTAATACCTGCTGCAGCATACATTAGTGATTATCATACGCATTAAGAGAGAGAGGGGAAAGGTGCAAGGCAACAAGTTGCCCGCTGTCATTCATAGACCTAAAAGAGCCAAATATATTAAATAGCCTTTCTGCCTTTTAGAGCATGGCACAGTAACCCCTGCTTCCATCTGAGTGGCAGTAACCCCAGATACCAGCCACAGCGGAGCTGACTTTCACTGATGAAGGTATCAACACCATTGGATCTGCAGATATTCTAGACAACCCTTGTTCTACGTGCATCTAAGCCAGCTTTTGAAAGAAAAAAGTTCAAACAACCTTCAGAGCTCTCTGCTCACATACACACCAAGCTGCCAAAGAGCCACTGTCCTTTAGAAATGATTTCTGATCAAAGGGCAAGGAGGAGAGTAATCTTTCCTACTGCTTACCCAGCTCACTCAACTCACAGGTTGCCATACCAAAAATTGGCAATGCAGAGTGTTTTCCTGAAACTATATATTTACTCATACAAGGTGGAGGGGGGGGAGAAATCTGAACACCTACATGAAATATAGCCACCTGGCTCACCTTCCAAATAATATTATAAATGATATCCTGTGATGAATAACCACCAGTGTAAGCAGTGTGTTATTTTGATGCTGAACAACAAAGGCCATTTTCAAGAGCTTACTGCTGCTAAGAGGGAAAAAATATAAGCAACAATAAATTTTACAGTAAGAGAGAGAGTTATAACTCTTTTTCGGTCTGTAAATACACATATCTACTGCTAACTCTCATTCAAATTAGTCACCAAAAAGGCAAGAAGAACATCAATTAACACACTTTCAGGATTAGGAACCAAATTATACAGCAAATTGATATATATTTAAACATAGAAAACTAAAATAACATAAAGTTAAGAATCCACTATTGAATACAAAGAGTTCCTCACACAAATTAACACAGCACAAAATTAACATGGTTCACATCTCAGTGCCCTAACACACCTGTACAGAGCAGCCATTGAGTGACTGACTTAATCATAATGACAACAATTTTTACAGGCATGCTTTTGGCATTCTTACACCATATTCTACTCCTCCTCTAGGACAATCTCCAGTGACCACAGCAAAACTGCTCCAGAAAATGTTGGGAGCCAAACTGAGGATCAATATGAACCTTTACAATGAAGCCCTGCACTATGAAAAAGTAGCTCTGTTTCAATTAAGAAAGAAAACTAAACACCGTGTGAAAGAAAAACTTGGTTGTTATTAGGTTGCCTGATCTGTTCCAGTTCTTAAAATCAAGAGTTGCCAACAGTAATGACTCTTCTTCCCGTGCCCCAGAGAACATGGATGGGAGAGGGGATCTCCTGACACCAGTCTTGCATATCAGCACTTGTAGTTGCAAGAATCCAGCCTCAAAACTACCAAACCAGTACAAAGGTTTGTGAAGGGAAAGTGAACAGAGATGTAAACAGACCACCCAATGGGAACAAGTGTGCCCAAGACATTTTAGAGTTTCTCTTTTGGTTCTTGGCTGCAGCCAGAGAGAAGGCAGCAGCATTTAGTAGGGCTAGAGCATTAGGGGGAGTAGGAGGAAGGCAAGGATGCTGGTGGTGACGATATCTCCCCACCCCCCAGCCATCAAATATTTCCTTTCAATTGAAAAAACAAAACAAAATAAAA